>NC_069499.1:708831578-709131578 GCF_027579735.1 Bombina bombina | reverse complement strand
TCTGCTCGAGACATCGATTATTCCTAAAAACTTCCATTTAAAAGACCTGATATGGATTCCCAAGCATAGGCTCCCAGACATCGCGCTCACGAATAAAATAATTCTCAACAATTGCCTTACTTGGCATAGACTCAGACATCATAAAGGATTGGCCCCACATCCCTCACCTATTCATAGCCTTCAGGGACTGATGATGGGTCTTCCAGATATTCATAAACAGGACTGGTAATCATGGAACTTTGTGTTGGGGACCTCTATCGACAAAAGAGGCTACTAACATCTAAACAAATATTCAAGCAGGTGAGTGAAGCTCCGAGGTGGCTAATGTTCGAACGCTACAGATTGCTGGAATACTGTCAGGCTTGGGGATTCCCCAATAACGAATCCGAGAGAAAGTACTAATTGGGAAAAAAGATGGCAATCAGGGACCAAACCTTTAAAACCATCATCTACTTCTTCTCAGTGATTACAGCGAAGTAATCCCATGGCAGATAAAGGCTTGGGGACGTGATCACACCTGCAGAAGTGGAGCATGCGACAATGATTACTAAATCAGCCATACATTGCATAACATACCTAGAGACCTATTTTAAGGTTCTCTTAAAGTGGTATCTAACCCCTCTCAAGTTTTCTAAGATATATCCTTCAGCCTCTCCGCATTGCTGGAGGGAATGTGGCCAACAGGGTACTGATATACATATCTGGTGGTCTTGCCCAAAAATCGCTCCTCTGTGGAGAGAGACTTTCTCATTGCTTTCTGATTTGGGTATGGCACTTCCTAGGTCCCCAGTCTTAGCCCTTCGACATATTGGTCTTAAGGACCTGCAGAAACCCTAACAAATGCTAGGAGCCGCAATCCTTATCGCAACTAAGGTTTGCATTGCTAGGTCATGGTAAAACTTGAAGCCCCAACTCTAGCTCAGACTACTCAACTTATAGACTATCTAGCCTCTATGGAGAGAGGCTTTTATAATATGACTGAACGTATTGACAAGTATTGGACGATCTGGAGTAGGTGGTTCCTTAAACCTCCTTAGACGTCCAAACATTCACTATTGTCCTTCAGTTCCTTCGGCTGATCCCTTATCTCCTTACCCCCCTTTCCTTTCCCTTTTTTTTTTTTCTCCTCTTTACCTCTTCTTTCTTTCCCTTTCTTTCCCCCCTTTTCTTTCTTCTATATCTTTATGCTTGTCCTCTTTGAATTTTTGCTATAAACTTTTCTGATGTTTTCTATCCATAAAATTTGTTAGGGACCATTTGCTCTTACATTATGACTAGTGATGCACCGAAATGGAAATTCTGGACCAAAACTGAATCCGAAAATCCGGGATGCACTTGGCCGAAAACCGAAACTGATACCGAAAATGTATTTTCTCAAATTATTTTCAATTTTTTTTTTTTTATTTTTTTTTTGGAATAATTAGAGCCAATAAAAAAAGCCCACACTTTTATTGAAAGTAACACACTAAAATTGGACAAAAATATCTTAAAACAATAATATGCTTCACAATAATTTTACCAAGAAAAAAAAAAAACACACAAAAAATGCCATTTTCGGCCAAAATGTTTCTGCGACCAAAATTTTGGTGCATCCCTACTTAAAATAATTATAATTATCAATATACTGTACTATTCTTCATTTAGTTCTATGTAACAGAATCATATTTAACAGGGTTTTTTTTTTTTTACCAATTATCCAAATAAAGTATAGTCCTCGAAAACTCATTATATGCAGAACAGTAAGTCAAGTAATAAACTTACAGCAGCTCTAGGCTAGCATCAAATTTGAAGCATGCTACACAATAATTTCACCGAAAATAACAGGCAAAAAAACCTAAAAACGAAATAGCCAAAAATGCCATTTTCGGCCGAAACTTTCTGCGGCCGAAATTTCGGTGCATCCCTAATTATGACCTATCAGTAGATTGAGACATTAGGAATATACATTGCTAAAGATTGCTGTGACATCTCCCAGCTAACTTTATGAAACTAGATTCCGTTATAGGTGAAAATGCAAGGCATGACACTCTATTCTTTTAGATATCTTCCTCTGGCACAGGTGTAGGTGTGAGAGTAACCTACAAGATGGCAATTGATCCTATGTCAAAATCACGTGCTAGTTATATATAGTGAATAACCTTGTACTTTACATTTGAGAATTGTTGAAAGTTTGTTCCTATGCTGATTGATTTATTTGCATTCTCTTTGTACTGTGTTTTGCTTAATAAAGCTTTTAAAATTAAAAAAAATATATATATTTTGATTTTTACAATCATATATCCTATATATATCCTAACAATATGCTATACCCAGATTAATCACTTTAATTTTTTTTTTATATATATGTTACCTTTTTTTTAGTAGGATTTTTATTAGACTATATATCTATAGAGAGGTTTTGAACCAGTGAAAAGTTGAGGGCATACCATTGAAATAGACATAAGGTATATAATTATTTTCTTCTTTAACGAGAAGATTCCACAGCTGCAAAGACACCCCAGCCAAAGGCTTAAATACCTTCCTCACTTCTCTCATCCCCCAGTCATTGTTTACCTTCCATCACAGGAGGTTGGCAGAGAAGTTTCAGAAGATTGAGTTAGTCTCTTATGGAGGGTAGTACTCTTCGCTATGGGACTGGAGTTTTAAGTAATCCTGTCAGCCTCTCAGTGAGAGCATGGATGAAGGTTAGAGTCTAGAGATGCAGGGAGAGTCTTTCTGCGAAACCATCCTGACTCAGATTAACAGCTCCTTGGCAATCAGCGTTGACGAGTTTCGCTGCCTGCTTTTATTCACTCAAGTCCATGTCAGAAGCGAGGCTACTATCTGTCACACTTGAAGGGCCGTGTTCCTGTTCCACGGCGCAGTTTCAGGTAAGATATTTTTATTTTATTTCGATATGTGAATGTGATGTTAACTAAAGAAGTCAGGGTCCCAGTGGGACTCCTTTATCTTAAGGAATCAAGGGTTAATATCCTCTGAGGGGGGTTATTTAACAGGGAGGACTTTATTCATGTTTATGTGATTCTGTCTGCTAATGTGTAGTGATACTTGGGCTCATGGCTATTCGGAACATAATGGCCTTATAAAAATCAGTTAGCGCAGTCTTTTAAGATTTGCGTGCCCTTTTTGTGACTTGCACGGTGCACCTTGGAGTTATGACGGAGAGAGTCTGCTCGTTAGTTGTCTGGTTCACAGGAGGTCGTGAGTGCCCCAGCCAAAATTGGTGGTGTAAGGTGCCATTTAGTGCTTGACCATTTTTGCAATCTCACAGTTATGGAGGATTCTGATTTTTTTTTTAGACACGGATATCTCCGATTCGGCCCGGGTTATCCATGCCCATTAGTTTATGTTCCGATTGCGGTTCTACTCTCTCTTCTCCCGAATCAGGACACTTAAAGTGCGTTGAGCCGTCCGCCCCCGAGAATTCCATGTCCTGTGAGGCGCGTGTCCCAGTACCTTCTCTTGCTATGCATGCAGGTGTCCCTATGGCCGTTACTCCTCCGGAAGGAGGCTTGTTTCCTCCAGAGGTTACGGCACGGTTCTGCATGGCTATATCTATGGTGCTGGCTTATTTATATCTCCCAAGTGAAATATTTTTAATGTACTGTCCGTGTTCTGTCAACCAGAGCCCGTCGGGCGTGAGATCGCCTGATTCAGTTCGGCCTTCTGGGGAAGCGATAGCCTCTGAGGCTTCAGGGGCCCCAACCTCGGGGCCAGGGTCGTCCATCGATCCAGCGAGAGATAATTTTTCCTTCCGTTTTAGGCTAGCATGTCTTCATGTCCTACTAAGGCATGTTTTGGCAGTGCTGGAGGATTCCAGTCCTAGTGGGCCGAGGGATCCTCGGCCTTCTGTGCTGGACGGCAAGCTGGGTTAGACGTTTGGGGTTGAAACCAATCTCCTTGACGTCTGGTTTTTTCTTTCTTTTGTGTATCAGTTCCAGTTCTGAGTTGGGAGAAGGGGGCCTCTGTTCGGCTGGTCCTTTTGGCGTGCCCATGCTCCTTGTGCGCGTACACCCACGGGTGCTGCCTTACTTTTCTTTTGATCCGGTTAGAATGTGTTTGATTTGTTTTTAAAGAGTTCGTGTCTGATATCATTTCCGTTTTGGGAACATACTTCCTCGGAAGTTGCACATTTTTTAAGAACATAGTTATGTTTCTAGTTCATATTATCGAACCTTTGGGTCGATTTTTCTTGGACCTTTGGACAGTTCTGGAGTGCTCCTGTACCAGGCAGGTACTGGTCGCGTGCTAGCTGCTGTTACTTGCGGTTCATGTCACCCTTGTTGTGCTGATATCCTGTTTCTCAGGGACTCTGACTTAGAACCATGTCTTTTGCCTGGAATTGGGCATGGGTGGTTCAGTTCAACCTTGGGGTTTGGATCTCCCGCGTGTCCCCTTGAAAGGGGTGTTTTTTTGTTTCATAAGAGATTGATATCTGCCTGAAGTTTGTTTGAAGTCTCTCTGACGGGTCCCTACTTGTCTTCTGGGGCATCTAATGCTTCCTTGTAGACTTTTAGGTGTCGTATCACCTGAGCTGGGGGTAATGACCGAGAGGTTTCGCCTCTAGGTAGAGTGTTTACCGTTTTTCTCTACTTCTTCTCCTCACCTATGGTGGGGGATGAGTTTCTTGTGTTTGTTATTCTTTGATTGGAGGTACCTCAGTATCCATGAAAGCCTTTGTATCCTTGTTTTTCTCGCTTCGGAGGGTTTTTTCCCTTCCTTGCGTACTCAGGTTCACGGGTCTGGATTCTGGTATTAGGAAGCGGTGGGTTAGAGTTCGATCTTCCTTTTGGGAGTGTTCCTTCTTTAGGGAAGGCAGCCGTGTAGGAACCTGAGCACGTAGTTCCTGTCATGGCTCATGGTAGCATGCCAGTTTTAAGTAAGTGGTCAGAGCTCTACTCCAGGGGTTTAGCTTCCTTGTAGACCCATACTTTCTCTCCGGAGTTCTGGACAGAGTTTTTGGTACTCTTTGTCTTCGGTCTTTACCAGCCTTTGGGCTGGAACCGTTAACTTAGAGTGAAGGTCAGGGATCGGTCTGCTCTGTTAAGTATTGACCGTGTACCTTTATTGAGTCTGTTCTCCCCTGGGGGGGGGGGGGGGGGGGGGGCTCTAGATATCCATCTTTCTACTGGTGGCGTCTGCTGCTTGGATGAGACGCTCCTTGGAGTCCGGATTTTTTCTGGACGGGAGCTGTTGCCGATGTTTCTCGGCGATTCTCGATGGGATGAGGTCCCACAATGTTCTAAGGTCAGCTTTGCTGCCTGGAGATTGGTCATTGCGAGTTCTTGTTTAGAGGTTGCTCTTTGTTCTAATGGAGAGCTCTTTTTACCCTGTCTATGCTTATCTAGTCTGACGGGTTTTCGTCTTGACTATGATACAATGAAGAACTCAAGGATTTTTTGGAGCACCATAGGTTGTGTGGTGCTGTCTTGGATCGGAGCGTGGCCCTCTGGTCATCCTAGTGATTGTCTTTTCCTGAGTATGGAATTTTTCTTTCTGGTCCTTGCCCTTCTAGGGAGTTTGTCTCCCTAGGCAGTGGTCCTGTAGCAACCTTGGATTTGCTCTAAGTTTTGCTTTTGAGTTTTCTTTCTTCCCTTGTTGGATGGTCCTTTGGATCTCTTATTGGGTCCTCTGTTCTCCCTCTCAGGGGTAGATAGAGAGTCTTGTCCTTTAGGTCGGGGGTAAGTTTCATGAGAGTCAAGAGCTGCAGGGCTGGCTCCTCTGAGGCTTTTATGCTCAGTGGATTGTTTGGATTTTGAGTGGTCCCTAGCACGGCTTTGCAGGTTGTGTAACTGATGAGCAGTTACCTGGGCTTCCGCATTGTTTTTCTACCCCCCCTTTGTTTGCATTCATTGTCCTCTATAGCTTGGATATTGTTTTCCCAAAAGTAATGAATGCAGCTGTGGACTCCTTCCGTTTAAGAAGAAAAACTTAAATTATGCTTACCTGATAATTTTATTTTCTTCTGACGGGAAGAGTCCACAGCTCCCCGCCTGCGTTTTATCATATGAAGCGGCAGTAAATTTGTGTTCTTCTGGCACCTTTTTCACCCTGATATTTCTCCTACTGTTCCTTGACTGGGGGACGAGGGAAGTGGGGGAGGTATTTAAGCCTTTGGCTGGGTTGTCTTTGCCGCCTCCTGGTGGCTAGGTTCTGAATTCCCAAAAGTAATGAATGCAGCTGTGGACTCTTCCTGCCAGAAAAAAAGAAAATTATCAGGTAAACATAATTTATTTATTTTTTTCATCCTTTAACTCTATTCAGAATCTCTAACAAGAGGACATTGTTTTTTTTTAATTCATGCCAAAACTGGTCCCATTATTTACAAGGTTTTAAAGGGACACTCAATCAAAATTAAATTTTCATTATTCAGATAGAGCATGCAATTTTAAACAACTTTCCAATTTACTGCCATTAACAAAATGTGCACAGTCGTCTTATATTTAAACTTTTTGAGTCACCAGCTCCTACTGAGCAAGTGCAAGAATAAGTGTGTATGCATTTGTGAATGGCTGATTTCTGTCACATGGTACATGTATGCATTTGTGATTGGCTGATGACTCACATGGTACAGGGGGAGTAGAAAAGACATAACTTTTAAAATTGTCAGAAAAAAAATCTACTACTCATTTGAAGTTCAGACTAAGTGCTATTGCATTGTCTTGTTATCTTGCATTTGTTGGTTATGCAAATCTACAGTGTTGACTGGTCCTTTAAGGGTAATTTTTCTCTCAACCCCTTGCTCCATGCCTTATTCACTACTTTGCTGCATAGGCACTTTTACTTATTTCCTGCAAACATTTTAATATTACCCAACCCTAGGCTATCTTTATTATCATTAAAACATTATTTGCTGCTGTTTACCAAATCAGTTTGTTACATAAGATGGATGATTAATCAACACTTCACTTTTCATTGCTCCCCAGTCTGTTTCCACTTTTTCTTTCATTGTCTCTTGTTGCTGATTCCAAAGCAGATTCAGAACAGAATATAATCATGTATGATTACATTTTCCTCCGCAGTGATGCAGCCTTTCTTTTAGTGAGAACAATATCAGACATGAACAGCCTATGTATTAACCTAAAATATATGCACTGATTTATTTAAAATGCAAGATTACCTTTTCTGATGTTTATATCTGCAGGACGAGGTCTATTCAACATCTCAGGGTATAGAATAAGCTTTCAAAACCTCCTTGAGGAATATTCTTACTGTCTCCTAAAGATTCATAAATGGCCCAGACCTTCCTGGCTTGTATGTTGGCACTGGAAACAATGGGAGTAATTGCTCCAGCTTCAGAAATCAGGTTTTTTTTTTTAATCATTTTTAATTCCAAAAAAGGAGGGCACTTTTTAGCCTATCTTGGATCTCAAACTTTGATTAACAAATTCCTGAAAGTTTCTAATTTCAAGGAGGAGACAATTTGCAGGAGGATCAGTTTGTCTATTTTAACTCTTCAAAATTGTATGTCTTTTCTGGATTTTATAATCAATTTAGTGACTGTGCATTTGTCACTGACACAGCAATGCAGACTAAAGTTGCAACAGGCCTGTGTTCATGTTCAACTCAATCCTTTTCCACTTGTTGCTGGGTGCATGAAATTTGGGTCTCTCATGGTTGCTACCTAAGATGCAGTCACATCTCCAGTTGCAGATGCTGCATCAGTGGAATGGGTTCCAAGAACATCTGTCTCAAAGAATCCTGTTAGATCAAAAGACAGTCACTAACATGGTAGCAGACTCCCCAATAACTTGTTCAACATGCTCCTTTCTTCATCCAGTGTGGGGCGCAAGCCTGTGAGGTTGAAATGCAGCCTGGGGTCTTAAAATATAGAGTATGAGGTCTCCTTGGGAGACATGGTTACCTGATTTTTTCAAAAAGTCCAAAAGGTGAAATATGTTAAGGGAGGAATAGCAGGACGGTTGGGTGTCCTGTGTGGTTTTGTTAAATCGCAACAAGTTTAACAATGAATTTTTAATAACATAAGGGGCTTGTAATTATATCGTTGATAGGCTCTGGTACTAACCGATACTGTTTAGAATGTATACGCTAACAAGTCTATAAGAGATCAGTAGAAATAATGCAGCATTTGTTGAATCGCTAGCAAGCAGTCTCAAGCAGATACACTGCAACCGATATAGCCTGCCGAGCTTAGTAATTGTTACCGATATCATCCTTAGTTGAAATCTTTTTTTTAAACACTGGGGGGGTCTAACACTGTTGACTACTTAAGCAAGTGGAGCTATTAAATGTCTATAATCACACTGTTAGCATTGCGGCAGTTTCATTAACCACTGATCTCATTATTTTAACTGCAATATTGTTTAGAATGCATACGCTAACCAGAGACGATACATATGTCTATAAGAGATCAGTAGAAACAATGCAGCAGTTGTTGAATCACTAGCAAGCAGTCCTAAGCAGATACACCGTAATCAATATAGCCTGCCGAGCTTAGTTATTATTACCGATATCCCACTCAGTGGAATATTTTATTTAAACACTGGGGGATTTAACACTGTTTATTACTCAAGCAAGTGAAGCTATTCAATGCCTATAATTATATTGTCAGTATTACAGAAGTTTCAGTAATCAATACGAGCAGTATCACTCCACCGCAAACCACTCTATTTGCCAATCCCTATGAGAGGTGGAGATTGACTGGTTAA
Organism: Bombina bombina; assembly: GCF_027579735.1. Lineage (NCBI taxonomy): Eukaryota > Metazoa > Chordata > Amphibia > Anura > Bombinatoridae > Bombina > Bombina bombina. The sequence goes on along the minus strand of NC_069499.1, from coordinate 709,122,909 downwards.
GAAACCTATAGTATTAGGAAAGTGGTATACGAGTTATGCTTCGTTATCCAAACGTAATGTCTGCTGGTATGGCATTTATTAACTCACATTAAATTTAACTGCCTACTACATGGGGGAGTTTAGTTGAATGTTTGAGTAGATCTGAGGACTCGTTACTTTATACTGACCATTACATGCTATCACTAGGACCATGGATATAGCAGTCTGTTAAATAGCTAGACAAATTTAGCAGTATTTGAATTATCAGCGAGTAATATAAGGCGGATACACTGCACTTGGCACACCTTTTAGCATAGTATTCATCCGATATATTATTCTGAGTGGAACATAAATTTCACGCAGACAGTGAAGAATCTTATATTATCTATAAGTGGAGTAACTCAATACTCTTGATCAGACTGTCGTATCACGATATGTGCAGTAGACCATGTTAGTAAAATCAACCCCCTGTAATCGCTCAACTTCATTTAATCCGTTGAGTCACAAACAATATTACAGGAGCTTTTTATGGTTGCTACTTTCTATATTATTTATATCTGACAGTCAGCTTTCAGATATGTTGACATACATGTTCCATCGTATGACGGACTATAGCTGATTGTTAGTGTATCCAAGTACTCGCTATAATAAAAATTACACGGCTGCAATTCATATTTTATATTATATATATATATATATATATATATATATATATATATATACTGCCCTCAGTATAATCCAGCCCTACTACACATGAATAGGTCACTGTAATTACAACTCGGCCATACACAGTAATGTATAATGGGCAAAATATACGGCAGATGAGGTTATCTCATATGATAATGAGGGTAATCACCTAGAATAAATACTGACAAAGTAATTACAGTGACCTATTCATGTGTAGTAGGGCTGGATTATACTGAGGGCAGTATATATATATATATATATATATATATATATATATAATATGAATTGCAGCCGTGTAATTTTTATTATAGCGAGTACTTGGATACACTAACAATCAGCAATTTAACTAGATACAGCACTGAAATGCTGCAAGTGTTTTTAACATTTTGTTACCCATTTTTTATTATAACTAATAAAGTTGATATATATTATTGATATATTATTGATATATATTATATTTATACTTACGTACACAACCCCCACACTAGAGGGAAGAGTGCTTTTCATAGTATCCTGTCCAGTCTCTCTGCTGGAAATGTTTTCCTAATCTCTCAATTTTATACTTGGCACCTTTACACTCGATCTACAATTAATGAATAAGTTCACTTATTTATATAATATTATAGTGTTCCCTCATATAGAATAAGAGTGGTTCCATTGCTCTTCTCTAAATTAAAAGCTTAATTATCCCTCCCACTTCCTCATTTCCCCAGTCATTCTTTGCCTTTCGTCACATTAGGAGGTGGCAGAGAAGTGTCAGAAGATTCGGCGAGTCCTGAGAAAGGGTATCTGCCCTTTGAGATAGGACTGGAGTTTAAAGTAGTCATGTCAACCTCTCAGTGAGAGTATTGATCAAAGTTAGTCTGGAGATGCAGGGAAAGTTTTTCTGCGAAACCATCCAGACTAACAGCTAACAGCTCCTAAGCAATCAGTGTTGACGAGTTTCACTGCCTGCTTTTTCTCACTCAAGTCCATGTCAGGAGCGCTGCTATAAGACTGTCACACTTGAGAGTCTGTGTTCTGTTCCACAGCATGGATCCTGGAGGTAAGATCATTTGGATTTTTTACACACAAAATGATATAACAGGGTCACAGTGTGGCTCCTTTATACCTTGATAGGATCCAGGGTTAATATCCTCTGAAGGGGGTTTATTGAACAGTTGGGGTTAATTAATCCGTGTATTAATTATTTACATGCTGTTTTCTTCAAAAATGGAGAGAGTCCACAGCTGCATTCATTACTTTTGCGAAATAAGAATCTATCCACCAGGAGGAGGCAAAGACACCCCAGACAAAGGCTTAAATACTCCTCCCACTTCCCTCATCCCCCAGTCATTATTTGCCTTTCGTCCCATGAGGTTGGCAGAGAAGTGTCAGAAGTTTGTTTTCTTCTCTTATGGAGAGTAGTACTCTTCAACATGGGACGGGAGTTTTAAGTAGTGATGCACCGAAATGGTAATTCTGGACCGAAACTGAATCCGAAAATCCGGGATGCACTTGGCCGAAAACCGAAACTGATACCGAAAATGTATTTTCTCAAATTATTTTCAATTTTTTTTTTTTATTTTTTTTTTTTTTGCATAATTAGAGCCAATAAAAAAAGCCCACACTTTTATTGAAAGTAACACACTAAAATTGGACAAAAATATCTTAAAACAATAATATGCTTCACAATAATTTACCAAGAAAAAAAAATGCCATTTTTGGCCAAAATGTTTCTGTGACCAAAATTTTGGTGCATCCCTACTTAAAATAATTATAATTATCAATATACTGTATTATTCTTCATTTAGTTCTATGTAACAGAATCATATTTAACAGGGTTTTTTTTTTTACCAATTATCCAAATAAAGTATAGTCCTCGCAAAACTCATTATATGCAGAACAGTAAGTCAAGTAATAAACTTACAGCAGCTCTAGGCTAGCATCAAATTTGAAGCATGCTACACAATAATTTCACCGAAAATAACAGGCAAAAAAATCGAAAAACGAAATAGCCAAAAATGCCATTTTCGGACGAACTTTCTGGCTGTCGAAATTTCGGTGCATCCCTAGTTTTAAGTAATCCTGTCAGTCTCTCAGTGAAGGCTTGGATGAAAGTTAGAGTCCGAGATGCAGGAAAAATCTTTCTCTGAAACCATCCCGACTCATTTTAACTCCACAAGCAATCAGCGTTGTCGACCTTCGTTTCGCTGCCTGCTTTCTTCTCTCAAGTCCATGGGGGAGGCAAGGCTATTATCCGTCACACTTGAAGGGCCGTGTTCCTGTTCCACGGTGTAGATTCCGGTATGATCGTTTCATTTTACTTCTTCATGAATGTACTGGAACTCATTTGTTCCTGCAAACTCACATGAAAAATAAGGGTCTCAGTGAGACTCCTCCTCCGGGAGGCGAGTTCCCTACCACTCCCTGCTGCTACACATGCGGGTAACCCAAGTTATGTGTTTTCCTCCTCGGAGGGTGCATTGTTCCCCCCCCCCCCCCCCGGAGGTTATGCACATTTTTCCTTTTACATACTTTTGGTGCTTGCGCGTCTGCAAAGTCCAGATGTTTATTTGCGATTGTACTCGTGCCCGATTGCCCCAAGTCTCTCAGCCTCTGGGGGGCATGTACAGTTCCCAGCGGGTGTAACTGTCCTTGAGTGTTGTGCATTTTGTTAGGAGGGCTCGCCTTAGTGTTTTACTCACACATTTTTGAGCTGCTTGGGACCCTATCCTTCTTGGGTATGGGACTCATCGGTCTCCTCCTTCGAATGGCTCACCTTGTTAGACATGGGGGATGAAGTAATCTCTTAAATCTTGTTTTTGAGATCCTTCCCAGTTTTTTTTTTTTTGGAAGAAAAGGGTTTCTGTTAGGCTGGTGCTATGGACTTTCTGTTCTTCTTGGGCGTTAACCTGCGGGTTGCCAGTTATTTCATTTAATCCGGTTAGGATAAATTTTATTTTCATTTCATACTATGTTCCTGCGGGAACTTAAAAATATCTGGGATCGATACTCGCTGTTTGCTTCTATGGAAGTTGTTCTGGACACGTTAGTCCCATGTTTGTCTGTTTTCTCCTCTCTGAAGATTTGGCCAGCTTGACGGTAATGACCCTGGTTGCAGGCTGGTCCTGATTGGGTTCAGATCTTCTGTCTCGCGGCTTAGTCAGACACGTGCCGCCTATTGTGCCTTGCTAGTCAGGCGGGTGTGCCGAGTGCTCTTAGCTTTATTTTATATTTATTTTACAAGTTTCAGCTTAGCATTCTCAAGAGGACTTATGGGTCCATGCGGCTCTCGGGTTTGTTTCAGTCCTAAATAGCCGTCTCTTTGGTGACTGGGTCAGTGAATTTTGCTGCGTCACTTTCTGTGGCTTCCGATGCCCTCTGAGTCTAGAGTATTCCATCCTACGTGGTGGGAAAATTAGAGGGTTTGGTGCCTCTTTCCGCCAGTACGGAGCGGTGTTGCTTTAGGGAATTGTCCTTTTTTGGACTTGTTCCTTTAATGGTTGTCTTCTTTATTGAGACCTCTGGATTTTGTCTGTTTCTCCTTGTGGATGGGTCACCTTTGGGGGACTTGGATTCCCTTTGGGAGTTGGTTGTTCCTTTTCGGGAGATTAGACAGTGAGGTCTTTTTCGGCTCCGGTTAGGGGTCCTTTCCAGGTGTTGGGAATGCTCTGCATCTCCTCCTTGGGATAGAAGAGATCCTAGTGGTTTTCCACTCATAGGGTCTGGGTATTGCCATTCAGGTGGCATCCAAACCCATGTTTTACTGTCCTCTGACTTTAAATCTGAGGTTATGTGGAGGCTTGCTATTGCTCTGTTTAAGCGACTTGTCCTCACTGTTCCCCTTGGAGGGCTAGCTCAGCATACTAATGCTCTGTGGCTACTCTGTTCTGGAGCAAACCGAGGGTTGCTGGTTTGATACCGGGTAAGGTCTTGGCCTTCCTCCTTTCGAGGTTGATAAAATGAGCAGCGCCTTGTGTCCCTTAAGGGGGATTAGCCATATTTTTCAAGCACAATCATGTTAATGTTGCTTGGACGCCTGTTAGCTGTAGTGTCCTTTTATGGCCTTGGCTCTTTGGAGTGTTGGGCTCCTGCAAGGGGAGGTGTCTTCCCTTTGGGTCGGGCGTGGAAGGGCTTTTTGCTCTTGCTATCCAGGTTATTCTGGATTTCTTCCTGGGAGGTCTGTTTTTTTATATCACGAGGGATTTATATTCCTGGAAGATTGTTTAATCTAAACATTTGTGGGGCCCGGGCGTCTTGTCCTGATCTTCCGGTTGTCGAGGGTTTTTCTCTGCATTTTCTCTTATGATCCTAGGACTGGCCTGGGGGTTCCAGTTTCTGGGGTACTTGAGCTTAGCCCTTGTTCTGGCTGTTCTGTTTTACAACTTGGCCAGATTTACTGAGAGCCGGGGCTCCTTGGGGGCTTGTGTGCCAGACGATATGGTTCCCTTGGGACAGCCAACTAATGTGACCTGATGGTGGGCTTTCCTGCCTAGCAAGCGGAAGGTTTGCGGTTGCTCGGCTGTCCCTCTTGCGCCTGGTATAGGTACTAGCACGAGGTGTTTTGAGGGGTTCTTTCCGTGTTCGTCAGTGACGTGGCCTTGTGTTCTCTTGGTTCTTCCTACGACTTCCTGCCTTATGGGCAGGTGTTTATCGATGCTCTCCTCTTCAGGGGTCTCGTTGTCCTCCTTACGCAGGTGTGGTTCCTTTATTAAGGGCCTCTCCTGTGTTTAGGAGGTTGGAACAGATGTTTTATCTGGTTCGGGGATTGGGCTGCTCTTCGAGTTGTTCCTTTCCATCTGGGGAGCTGTTGGCTCCGTGTTGAGACTTAGTCGGGTAGCTTTCCTAGATCTCTTTGGGTCCAACGCCTGCTCGATTGTCTTAGGTTGCAGTGGCTGTGTCCATTCTTACGCACTTTTGGGGGCCGGTCTTGGGGTTCCTTTCTGTTCCCTTGCTTTCAGATCTGCCATTGCTTGGGCTGGTCTGGCTAGGTGTAGGATCTGAGATATGATGTTTATCCTCAGATCTTGGGGGTGCCAGTGTACCTTTTTGTTAGCGGTTCTGTGTCTCTTCCCCTTTGAGATCTGTGAGTAGGTCTGGCGGCCTGGATTGCCTGGAGGTGTCCTCGGCCTTGGAGGTTGGGCAATCTGCTAGTTTGTCCGGCCGCTTTTTCCTTACGGAGAGTTTTTTTCCGTGTCTACGGATGGCAGCGTGTTCCTGGACTCTGTTTATCTTCTGAGTTTGCTACTTGTAATTTTTCTGTTTGCTTAGTCTCTGAGTTCTGACATTTTGAGGACTTTCTTCAGCTGTCTTTTCGGTGCTGTTGCACGATATTTGGGAGATGTTTCTTCTCCTTGGGGATGCCCAGTTGCTCCTTGTGGGGTTTTTTTCAGGCCTGGTGCCCTCAGAAGGGGCCGCCTACTGTACCCTCCTGTTTTTGCATTCTGTGTCCTCTATAGTTTGGGTATTGTTTTCCTAAAAGTAATGAATGCAGCTGTGGACTCTCTTTAATTATGAAAAAAACCCTTAAATTATGCTTACCTGGTAAGGTAAGCATGAAAGAGTCCACAGCTCCCCACCCTTAATTTTTCTGTGGGGCGTCCTTATTTTTTATTCTTCTAGGACCTTTTCACCCTGGTATTTCTTCTACTTTTCCTTGTTCCTCGGCAGAATGACTGGGGGATGAGGGAAGTGGGAAGTGGGAGGAGTATTTAAGCTTTTGGCTGGGGTGTCTTTGCCTCCTCCTGGTGGCCAGGTTCTTATTTCCCAAAAGTAATGAATGCATCTGTGTTTCTTTCCATCTGAAGAAAAGAAAATTATCAGGTAAGCATAATTAAAGTTTTTGTGTGATTTTTTTTTTTCCTGGGCTGATAGACTGTGTGTTTTTGGCTGGAACAAACAGGTTTCTTTTAAGTTTCTCTTTCGTTTTTGAAAGTGTTGCATAGCTCCTATTACTTGCTGTATTAGTAATCCTGATTGCTCCATCGTGGCCGCGAAGGACGTGGTTCGTAGATCTAGTGGGGGTGTCCTCATCTCCTCCATGGAAGTTACCTTGTCGCAGAGACCTGCTGAAACAAGGTCCATTTGTTAATCAAAATCTAGATTCTCTGAGGCTGACTGTGGAGATTGAACACTTAGTCTTAGCCAAAAGAGGTTTCTCTGAGAGTGTCATTGATACTCTTATTCAAGCTCGTAAACCAGTTACTCGGCGTATCTACCATCTACTTATTCTGGTGTGAAGAGCGTTGTTTTTCCTGGAGTTAAGGTTGCCAGGATCTTCTCTTTTCTCCAGGATGGGCTGGAGAAGGGCCTTTCTGCTAGTACCCTGAGGGGACAGATTTTGGCCCTGTTGGTTTTATTGCACAAGAGACTGGCTGAGCTTCCAGACGTGCAGTCCTTTAAGGCTCTGATTAGGGTCAGACCTGTGTTTAGATCTGGGACTCCTCCTTGGAGCCTAAATCTTGTTCTTCGGGTTTTGCAACAGGTTTCGTTTGAGCCTCTGCATTCCTTTGACATTAAATTGTTATCTTGGAAGGTTGTCTTTTTATTTATGTGAGCCCCCTTATTTGCTTTTCTTCCTAAGATATGGTGAATCCACGACTTCATCTAATTACTGTTGGGGATATCACTCCTGACCAGCAGGAGGAGGCAAAGAGCACCACAGCCAAGCTGTTAAGTATCACTCCCCTACCCACAATCCTCATTCTCTTTGCCTTGGTGCATGGAGGAGGTGAAGTTTTAGTGTCTGAAGAATTATTTAACTTCAATCAAGATTTTGTTTTTTAGAAAGCCGGAGTAGGTTTACTCCTATCTTTCTCCTTCTTGATTGAGTCTAGTCGTACTCCACATTAGTCTCTTCAGTAGAGCAGTGTTGGCTTTAAAACAGTTAGGAACTTGTGTAGTGGGCTACACTGTGTTTTTCTAACAGTTTGCCTCCCTGATATAGAAAACCAGAGTAGGTTTACTCTGTACTTTCTTCTTCCACTGGTCCCTGTAAGGAGTGGGGTCCTTCCATACCAGGAGAGCTGTCTTTCTGACGGGCAGCTAGAGATGCAGATAAGTGCCTTTTTGTCATCTGGGAGGAGGCTGGCACTGAAGGGGTTAATCCATAATTATACAAGCTTCATCTATGTGGGGACTAGTAAGTATCCTGAGATCAGGATCGTTTTCAGGCAGTAGCAGGCACTATGATGTGATTTGAGACATGGGGTTAACTTACTTGATGAAGGGAAAGTTTTAACCCCATATTGTGGCCAGTACATTTGCAGAGAAAGAGGACTTTATTGGAAATGGCTTGTTGTTTTATACATTATATTTTAATAAGGGCACTGTTTGTTCTTTGTCAGATCGCAACTTGCGATCGTTCTAGTCGATGCGTACTACAAACAGGAAGCGGCTCCATCTTCCCTATTCTTCTCTTCTGGTCTGAAGCGCGCGGTAGCATTTACCAGTTGCTGCTTCACAGACCGATCACGTGACCTCACTGTTCCGTTTCCAGAAGGCTGCATGTTTGCTTGAAGACGGCAGGGAAGTGTCATCCTGATTGTTAAATATCGCAGGAGCAGGTAGGCAACCCAGTCGTATGGCTGAGGTGTAGTTGGTGCATATCGCTGCCCAAAAAACAATTTATACCTACACTATCAGACAGTGCCTAAATTAAAGGAAGCGTTTAATTGATAGCTAAAAAACGCTATTTTGGGGGACACAGTTGTGACTTCTGTTCTCTTAAAGGGACAGTCACTTGGAAAATGTAATTGTATATTTTTTTCTATAAATTGGTTATTTTGGTTGTTGCATTATGGAACAGGAGGCTGTTCTCATGGACACGTGTCCTTTGTGTTTGGATAACCACGTTGTTCCACCTTTGCCATTTTGTTCCTCATGCATAGACAGAACTTTAAAAGATAAAGGTAAATTCTCTGTTACTGAGCCAACTGTCTCTTAGGATGATGCTGTTCAGGTAATGCAACAGTCTTCTCCTCAGACGTCCCAAGCCTTAATGGTGTCACATGCAGTGCCCTGCCTCTCAATCTCCTGGAGGAGTGTTTTTGAAAGCAAAAATTGCTTCCCAGGTATCCTCTGCGGCATTAGCTGCCATTCCCATGCTGCAGGGTAAACTTAAGAGGAAATGTAGAGATTCAGATAGGGTTTCTGCTCCGACTTCTGCTACTCAGGTTGCTCTTTCTCATAAGTCCGATGAGGAAGATTCATCGGTAGACTCTAAGGGTGAAATCTCAGATTCGGAAAATGTAATTCCTTCATCTGATGCTGAACTTGTATCCTTCAGATTTAAGCTTGAACACCTCCATGCACTGTTAAAGGAGGTTTTGGCTACTCTTGATGACTCATACTCCTACCGCTGTCAATCCTAGGAAATCTGATAAACATAATAAATACTTTGATGTACCTTCCTCAGTGGAGGGGTTTCCTGTGCCACTGAGATTATAGCAAAGGAATGGGAGAGACCTGGGATTCCATTTTCCCCGTCTCCTGTCTTTAAGATGATGTTCCCTATTGCTGACTCCATTAAGGAGTCGTGGCAAACGGTGCCTAAGGTAGAAGGAGCCATTTCTACTCTGGCTAAGAGAACTACTATTCCTATTGAGGATATCTGCTCCTTTAAAGATCCGATGGATAAGAAGCTGGAGGCTTATTTGAAGAAAATGTATGTTCATCAGGGTCTCCAATGGCAGCCTGCATTGTGTATTGCTACTGTGACAAGTGCTGCAGCCTATTGGTTAGACGCCTTGTCTGAGTCTCTCTTCAGGGAGAGACTTCATTAGAAGAAATCCAAGATAGGATTAAGGCTCTTAAGATGACCAAATCCTTTATTACTGACGCCTTCTTGCAGGTCATTAAATTGGGAGCCAAAATGTCTGGTTTTGCTGTGCTAGTGCGCAGAACATTGTGGCTGAAATCTAAGCTGATGTCTCCTATAAATCTAAGCTTCTGGCTATTCCTTACAAGGGTAAGACCTTCTTTGGACCCGGGTTGACTGAAATAATTTCTGATATTACGGGTGGAAAAGGGTAATTTCTCCCACAAGACAAGAATTGATCGAAAGAAGGTCAAACTAATTTTTGTTCCTGAATTCAAGAGAAAAGTTTTCCCCTTCTTCTTCCAAGCAAGAACAGTCCAAATACTCTTGGAAGCCCAACCAGTCTTGGAACAAGGGGAAGAAATCAAAGAAACCCTCAGCTGACGCTAAATCAGCATGAAGGATTTACCCCTGATTCGGGAACGGATCAAGTGGGGGAGCAGACTTTCTCTGTTTTCTCAAGCATGGATACAAGATGTCCCAGATCCCTGGGCTGTGAACATAGTTATCTCTAAGTGTTACAAATTGGAATTCAAGACGTTTCCTCCCAGGGGCAGGTTCCACCTCTCAAGATTATCTGCAGACCAGATAAAAAGAGAAACATTATTAAAATGTGTACAGGATCTTTCTTCCCTGGGAGTGATTGTTCTGGTTCCATCTCAGGAACAGGGCCTAGGTTTTTGTTCCAATCTGTTCATAGTTCCCAAAAAAGAGGGAACTTTCAGACCCATTCTGACTTGAAATGTCTAAACAAGTTTCTCCGAGTACCGTCCTTCAAGATGGAGACTATTCGCTCCATTCTTCCCTTAGTGCAAGAAGGTCAGTTCATGACAACCATAAACCTAAAGGATGCGTACCTTCATGTTCCCATTCACAGGGATCATCACAAATTTCTGAGATTTGCCTTTCTAGACAAACAATTTCAGTTTGTGGCTTTTCCGTTTGGCCTTGCCACAGCTCCCAGAATGTTTTCAAATGTTCTGGGGGCTCTCTTGGCAGTGATTCGGTCCCGAGGAATTGCAGTGGCGCCTTACCTGAACGACATATTGGTGCAGGCGCCATGTTTTCAACACTTGTTGTCTTTTCTACGTTCCCACGGATGGAAAGTGAATCTGTCAAATTTTTCCCTTGTTCCAGCTACAAGGTTAGTATTTTAGGTACTATAATAGATTCTCTATCGATGAAAATGTTTCTGACCATAGGTCAGAAGAAACCAGATTCTTTCCTCTTGCCTCTCTCTACAGTCTACTGTTCGACCATCAGTGGCTCAATGTTTGGAGGTAATAGGTCTGATGTTGGCTCTAGACCAGTCGACAAGAGACTCTTTCCCGTGGTGGCTCTCAGGAACATCTGTCTCAGGGCACATGCTTTCGGGACCTTCCTGGGTGATTGTGACCATGGATGCCAGCCTGCTGGGCTGGGGAGCACTCTGGGACTTGTTAAATGTGCAGGGACTTTGGACTCGGGAGAAGTCTGCTCTTTCAATTAACATTTTAGAGTTGAGAGCGATTTACAATGCTCTGAAGGCTTGGCCTCAGTTGTCTTTAGCCCAGTTTATCAGGTTCAAAAATAACCTCAGTGGCTTACATCAACCACCAGGGGGGAACTCGGAGTTCCATAGCCATGAAGGAGGAGGCTCGGATTATCCAGTGGGCGGAAGCTCACAACTGCTGCCTGTCTGCCATCCACATTCCAGGAGTGGACAACTGGGAAACGGATTTTCTCAACAGACAGACCTTTCATCCCGGGGAGTGGAAACTCCATCCGAAGGTGTTCTCCAGCTTAACCCTCAAATGGGAGGTGCCAGTGTTGGTTCTGATGGCATCTCTGCAGGATGCCAAGCTTTCAAGGTACGGTTCAAGGTCAAGGGATCCGCAGGCCGCCCTGATAGATGCTCTGGCGGTTCCTTGGGGTTTCAGGCTAGCATACCGGTTACCTCCGTTTGCTCTTCTTCTTCGAGTCATTGCTGGTATCAAGTAGGAGAGAGCGTCAGTAGTTCTAATAGCTCCTGCGCGGCCTCGCAGGATATGTTATGCAGACCTAGTGGAGATGTGATCTCTCCCACCTTGAAAGTTTCCTCTGAGGAAGGACCTTTTTAATTCAGGGTCCATTCCTTCACCCAAATCTCATTTCTCTGAAGCTGACTGCTGAGTCGGTCATTGAGACCATGATTCAGGCTCGCAAGCCTGTTACTAGAAAGATCTACCATAAGATATGGCGTAAATATCTTTATTGGTGTGAATCCAAGGGCTACTCTTGGAGTAGGGTCAGGATTCCTAGGATTTTGTCCTTTCTTCAGGAAGGTCTGGAGAAGGGATTGTCAGTCAGTACCCTGAAGGGTCAGTTTTCTGCCTTATCGATTTTGCTACATAAGCGTCAATCAGGAAATTGTTGATCCCTTTCTATGTCCTAATCCTTCCTCTCATAAGGAACGTTTGTTACAGAATTTGGATGTTGTGCGGGCTCTTAAATTCTATATCCAGACGACTAAGGATTTTTGCCAGTCTTCTGCTCTGTCTGTTTCTCTGGGAAACGTAAAGGTCAGAAAGCTACCACTACTTCTCTTTCTTTCTGGTTGAGAAGTTTCATTCGTTTTGCTTATGAGATTGCTTAACAGCAGCCTCTTGAGAGGATTACGGCTCATTCCACGAGAGGTGTTTCCTCTTCTTGGGCTTTCAAAAATTAAGCTTCTGTGGAACAAATTTGCAAGGCTGCAACTTGGTCTTCCATTCATACTTTATAATAATAATTTTGCCTCGGCTGAGGCTTCTTTTGGGAGAAAAATAGAACAACGTTTCGGGTAGTCAACCCTTAGTCATGTTCACATCAATGATGTGAACATGACTAAGGATTGACTACCCGAAACGTTGTTCTATTTTTTACCTGCTCCCACTATGTGCTAATAAAGGAACTTTTTATGGATGATGAGAAGTGGTGCTGCTGCATTTCTTGGATATACCTCTACACATTGTGTTACTCCTTTTTTCTCCATTTCACTTTGGTCGAATGACTGGGGGTTGTGGGTAGGGGAGTGATACTTAAAGGGACACTGAACCCAAACTTTTTCTTTTGTGATTCAGATAGAGCATGACATTTTTAGCAACTTTCTAATTTACTCCTATTATCAAATTGTCTTCATTCTCTTGGTATCTTTATTTGAAATGCAAGAATGTAAGTTTAGATGCCGGACCATTTTTGGTGAACAACCTGGGTTTGTTCTTGCTGATTGGTGGATAAATTCATCCACCAATAAAAAAGTGCTGTCCAGAGTTTTGAACCCAAAAAAAGCTTAGATGCCTTCTTTTTCAAATAAAGATAGCAAGAGAATGAATTTTTTTTTTAATAGGAGTAAATTAGAACGTTGCTTAAAATTTCATGCTCTATCTGAATCACGAAAGAAAAAATTTGGGTTCAGTGTCCCTTTAACAGCTTGGCTGTGGTGCTCTTTGCCGCCTCCTGCTGGCTAGGAGTGATTTTCCCAACAGTAATTAGATGAAGCCGTGGACTCACCATATCCGGAGGAAATAAATTTATCAGGTAAGTATAAATTTTGTTTTTCATGCAGATAAGGCAGTTTTACGTACTAAATTAGGTTTTCTTTCTAAGGTTGTTTCAGATCGCAACATCAAGAGATTTTGGTTCCTTCCTTGTGTCCTAATCCTTCATCGAAGGAACGCTTACTTCACAATTTGGATGTGGTTCACGTCTTGAAGTTCTATCTTCAGGTTACACTAAGGATTTTATACCATCTTCCTCCTTGTTTGTTGTCTATTCGGGGAAGTGTAAGGGGCAAAAGGCTACTTCGACTTCCCTATCTTTTTGGTTAAGGAGTGTCATCCGCTTAGCTTACGAGACAGCGAAACATAATCGTCCTGAGAGGATAACGGCTCATTCCACTAGAGCAGTGGCTTCCTCTTGGGCCTTTAAGAACGAGGCCTCTATGGATCAGATTTGTAAGACGGCTACCTGGTCCTCCTTACATACTTTTTCAAAATTTTACAAGTTTGATGTTTTTGCTTCGGCTGAAGCAGCTTTCGGTAGAAAAGTTTTGCAGGCTGTGGTGCCCTCAGAATAGGGTCCGCTTCTTTCTTTTTGTTCCCTCCTGTTATTCATTCAGTGTCCTCTGGAGCTTGGGTATAGTTTTCCCATCAGTAAGGAATGAAGCCGTGGACTCTCCCTATCTTAGGAAGGAAAACATAATTTATGCTTACCAGATAAATTCCTTTCCTTCCGGATAGGGACAGTCCACGACCCCGCCCGTTTTTTCTCGTTTATGGGCGGTCCCCTATTTATTTTTCTGGCACCATTTATACCCTATTGTTTCTTCTACTTTTCCTTGTTCCCTCGGCAGAATAACTATGGTAATGAGGAAGTGGGAGGGATATGTAAGCCTTTGGCTGGGGTGTCTCTGCCTCCTCCTGGTGGCCAGGTGTTGTATTTCCCAACAGTAAGAAATAAAACCGTGGACTCTCCCTATCCGGAAGGAAAGGAATTTATCTGGTAAGCATAAATTATGTTTTCACAACTTGGATGTTGTGAGAGCTTTCAAATTCTGTGTTGAAGCCACAAGGGATTTTTTATTTTCTTATCGTTTCCCCGCATTTTTCTGGACTTCACAAGGCCACTTGAAAGTGATGCAAAGCTATAAAAGGCTGCCTAGAAAATATCACCTTAACACTTGTAAGGGAGTGAGCATCTGGCATGTTCAGACACAGTCATGTTAATTTCTTATTCAGTTTAAAAAAGTTTTCTATGAAATCTCACAAGATTTCAGTTAAATCTCATTAGATCACATCAAAGCAGTGCATGACCTCAGCACTGCTAATTGGCCATTGTTTTATTTTTTTTATTATATTTTTTTTTAGCTTGCAGTATTCACAGAGCACTTACTCTGGCGAGCTGAAGACATTGTGAGGTAAAATATCTTATCCATTTTTACATAGAGATGTTCAGGTGATATTTTCATGTCCGCTTTTCACAGTTATGCTGCATCACTATCAAATTATTTAGCATGAGTATTATGTCTCTTTAAATCTTAATAAGTAATGTAAATCTTCTGTTTTTCACTTTGAAAACTAGCTGCTATGTGAACATCATGAAATTCATTATAACAACTGTAATATAAGTTCCTGGTTTGCCTTTAGGAAAAATAAATCAAAAGGTAAAGGCAAGAAGGAAAGTAGCTCCGGTGAGGAAGAAAGCGATAATGATGTTGAAGTCATCAAGGTCTGGAATTCAAGATCCCGTGGTGGAGCAGGAAAGGATCCCAAAGATGATGAGGTTTCAAAAAGCTCTGCAATTGTAAAAACAGAGGAAAGTGAGTACTATTGTAGAAATGAATAGGTTACAGGCATCGGTATTAGTAGCGTTATAATATGCTTCAGATTATGTGATTAGTAGACTAGGTGCCAATGTGATTTAGTCTGTTAAGGAGAGTTAGAAGTCTGATACTAAATAGAGAGAAGTAAAGTTCAGTATAATGAAAAAGTGAAATTGATCTAAAGCTTGTATAGTTGATTGATCCAAGTACCTCTAACTCTTTATTTCGAGGAGGTGCTTTGTAATCTCTCTTCTCACTATTTCTAAATCCTTGCTTGCTGATACACTGAATAAGTTCTTATTTATTTCTGAATGTTTAACCACAAACCATGTTCCTTTTAGTTATTAGATTTTAAAATATACTATCAGTCTGAAGTTCCAAACAGATTTATCTTTTTTTGTAGTGACCTAAATGCTAAATATCTGCAAAGTATTTGCCAATAAAACATGTCAAATTAATATTTAGCATGTATATGTGGTTTCAGTGTTTAATTTGACTTTCTTGACGGATTATGATCCAGATGAGGACAAATAGAATATTGTTATAGCGTTTTATTCAATTCATACATTTTTAGTAATATACTGTATTAAACAACTATTAAACTGAAATGTTGGTGGTTTTCTTGTACTTAATATAGTTTAATCTTTAAAAATACCATTTTAGCACCTTTTTTAAAAATATTTTTAATGTGAGCATTATTCGGTGAGGACTTTGTTTTACTTTTTTTATTAGACTCAGCGCTAGTGAAATAAATCACTTCTGTTCAACAAAAATATACATCAATAGAAACACATCACATGAGTGAAGTTTTCACAGACCAATATGTACATTAGATACAGGACAGAAATATGCCCAACTGAAGCACTATGTATTTTGTATATGGCGAGTAGCGGAGAAAGTATGATTGTGGACATTAACTAAAAACTGTGGGGAAGTTTCATTTTGACCCCCAAACCTTATGGGTGACAACTCAGTATTAATACTGTGTGCAATTATAGTACATAAAAGTACATTTGAAATGGACTTCATTCAAATTTACATTTATGTTGTTTAAAGACATTGGAATCTTGTTAGAACGGGAGAGAGGTTTATCCATGATGTATACATAAAGCGTACATCAGCAATTAAGTGCTGCATTGCAGTAGATCTAAAAGCATTTAAAACTATTTTTTGTTAAATATGCATTGTTTTCTAGCTGATTTCAGCAATTAAGGACAGATAAATAGATAAATTAGCTTTTGTCCTGGTTAAGCATTCTCTGTGTAGAACATAGAAGAGCTGGTAATACCCTTGGCCTTCCTTTGATGCACTTAAATATTTTATGCACATTAAAAAAATAAAAACTCACACATTGACTTTGTGTCCCTCTACACACTATCTTCATTTAGTTTTGTTACTTTAATACTAAACTGTGCAAGCTTTTTAGATATTAGGAAAGGCATTGCAGCATTCACGGTGTTAAATCAATGTATGTTGCATATTTGGATAGCTAAGCCCTAGGTGTACAGGGTTCTATTTTGAGAATACAACAATATTTTTATATTATGTGGTTTTTGCAAGATCTTTGAAGATAAAGATTTTTAAATATTTGCTTATACATTTTGTTTTCTTTTTACTGACAAAGAAACAGCCCCCTCTTCAGCTCCTGCAAGTCCAGCTGCTGCTGACTGGTATAAAGATTTTGTGACGGATGCAGATGCTGAGATCCTTGGGCATTCTGGGAAGATCTCACTACTTTTTGAGATTCTACGGATGGCAGAGGAGCTGGGAGACAAAGTGTGAGTCATCTTAAGCTTTTTTATGCAATTCACTCAATTCTAACATTCTTTGCATACATTTTTTCTGCTTTAGTGTAGTTGCTGTAGTGTTGAAACACAAAATTCATAAAAGTGACATTTAAAAGTTTTTAATATACTATTCTAGCATGCAAAGAAATAAACCTATCTTTTTATAAACATTTTCTCTAATATTATAACAAAGTTTGTATAACATTTTCTTCATTGCTTCTATTAATGTTCAGAAAAGCCCTAAATTATGAAACACTTGGTCATTCTTATCCTGCAATTATCCTGCATATTCAAAAACCGATGCATGACAAAGTTTAAAGCGTAATGACAGTAAAGAGAAATAATGAAGTTTATAAATAATTAAAGGGACGTGAAACCCAAATTTTGTTTTCATTATTTAGAAAGAGCATGCAATTTTTAAGCAACTTTGTAATTTACTTCTATTACCTAATTTACTTCATTCTCTTGTTATTTTTCCCCGAAAAGCATATCTACATAGACTCAGTAGCTGCCGATTGGTGGCTGAACATAGAGGCCTCATGTGATTTGCTCACCTATGTGCATTGCTATTTTTTTTCAACAAAGGATAGCTAACGAATTAAGCAAATTAGATAATATTAGTAAATTGAAATGTTGTTTATAATTGTATTCTCTATCTGAATCATGAAAGAAAAAGGGGGGTTTAATGTCCCTTTAATATAACTAAAATCCTACTCCCATGAATGCAAAGCTAAGCACTGCACACTGGTATAACATTATATATATATGGCTTTTTGATAGTTTTAAGTACTTCTGCAAAAAAAAAAAAAAAAATTTTCTCCAACATAGGTGTGTCCGGTCCACGGCGTCATCCTTACTTGTGGGATATTCTCTTCCCCAACAGGAAATGGCAAAGAGCCCAGCAAAGCTG
Source organism: Bombina bombina (assembly GCF_027579735.1). Taxonomy (NCBI): domain Eukaryota; kingdom Metazoa; phylum Chordata; class Amphibia; order Anura; family Bombinatoridae; genus Bombina; species Bombina bombina. Next base: position 709,105,426 of record NC_069499.1, on the reverse strand, counting down.
GTCACATGATCCCTCCTAGGCTCCGCCTACCCCAGTCATTCTCTTTGCCGTTGTACAGGCAACATCTCCACGGAGATGGCTTAGAGTTTTTTAGTGTTTAACTGTAGTTTTTATTATTCAATCAAGAGTTTGTTATTTTAAAATAGTGCTGGTATGTACTATTTACTCTGAAACAGAAAAGAGATGAAGATTTCTGTTTGTATGAGGAAAATGATTTTAGCAACCGTTACTAAAATCCATGGCTGTTCCACACAGGACTGTTGAGAGGAATTAACTTCAGTTGGGGGAACAGTGAGCAGTCTTTTGCTGCTTGAGGTATGACACATTCTAACAAGACGATGTAATGCTGGAAGCTGTCATTTTCCCTATGGGATCCGGTAAGCCATTTTATTCACACAGTAAATAAGGGCTTCACAAGGGCTTATTAAGACTGTAGACATTTTCTGGGCTAAATCGATCATATTTACACATATTTAGCCTTGAGGAATCATTTAATCTGGGTATTTTTTGTAAAATAATATCGGCAGGCACTGTTTTAGACACTTTATTCTATTGGGGCTTTCCCTAATCATAGTCAGAGCCTCATTTTCGCGCCGGTATGGCGCACTTGTTTTTGAGAACAGCATGACATGCAGCTGCATGTGTGTGGAGCTCTGATACATAGAAAAGTCTTTCTGAAGGCATTATTTGGTATCGTATTCCCCTTTGGGCTTGGTTGGGTCTCAGCAAAGCAGATTCCAGGGACTGTAAAGGGGTTAAATATAAAAACGGCTCCGGTTCCGTTATTTTAAGGGTTAAAGCTTCCAAATTTGGTGTGCAATACTTTTAAGGCTTTAAGACACTGTGGTAAAATTTTGGTGAATTTTGAACAATTCCTTCATACTTTTTCGCAATTGCAGTAATAAAGTGTGTTCAGTTTAAAATTTAAAGTGACAGTAACGGTTTTATTTTAAAACGTTTTTTGTGCTTTGTTATCAAGTTTATGCCTGTTTAACATGTCTGAACTACCAGATAGATTGTGTTCTGACTGTGGGGAAGCCAAGGTTCCTTCTCATTTAAATAGATGTGATTTATGTCATAAAAAATTTAGTAAAAATGATGCCCAAGATGATTCCTCAAGTGAGGGGAGTAAGCATGGTACTGCATCATCCCCTCCTTCGTCTACACCAGTTTTGCCCATACAGGAGGCCCCTAGTACATCTAGCGCGCCAATACTCCTTACTATGCAACAATTAACGGCTGTAATGGATAATTCTATCAAAACATTTTAGCCAATATGCCCACTTATCAGCGAAAGCGCGACTGCTCTGTTTTAGAAAATACTGAAGAGCATGAGGACGCTGATGATATTGTTTCTGAAGGGCCCCTACACCAGTCTGAGGGGGCCAGGGAGGTTTTGTCTGAGGGAGAAATTTCAGATTCAGGAAGAATTTCTCAACAAGCTGAACCTGATGTGATTATTTTTAAATTTAAGTTGGAACATCTCCGCGCTCTGCTTAAGGAGGTGTTATCCAATTTGGATGATTGTGATTATCTGGTCATTCCAGAAACACTATGTAAAATGGACAAGTTCCTAGAGGCCCCGGGGCCTCCCGAAGCTTTTCCTATACTCAAGCGGGTGGCGTACATTGTTAATAAAGAATGAGACAGGCCCGGTGTACCTTTCGTACCTCCCCCCATATTTAAAAAATTGTTTCCTATAGTCGACCCCAGAAAGGACTTATGGCAGACAGTCCCCAAGGTCGAGGGGGCGGTTTCTACTCTAAACAAGCGCACCACTATACCCATAGAAGATAGTTGTGCTTTCCAAGATCCTATGGATAAAAAATTAGAAGGTTTGCTAAAAAAGATGTTTGTTCAGCAAGGTTACCTTCTACAACCAATTGCATGCATTGTCCCTATCACTACAGCCGCGTGTTTCTGGTGCGATGAGCTAGAAAAGGCGATTATTAGTAATTCTTCTTCTTATGAGGAGATTATGGACAGAATTCGTGCTCTTAAATTGGCTAATTCTTTCACCCTAGACGCCACCTTGCAATTGGCTAGGTTAGCGGCGAAAAATTCTGGGTTTGCTATTGTGGCGCGCAGAGCGCTTTGGTTAAAATCTTGGTCAGCGGATGCGTCTTCCAAGAACAAATTGTTTGACATTCCTTTCAAGGGGAAAACACTGTTTGGCCCTGACTTGAAAGAGTTTATCTCTGATATCACTGGGGGCAAGGGCCACGCCCTTCCTCAGAATAGGTCTTTCAAGGCCAAAAATAAACCTAATTTTCGTCCCTTTCGCAGAAACGGACCAGCCCCAAGTGCTACGTCCTCTAAGCAGGAGGGTAATACTTCTCAAGCCAATCCAGCCTGGAGACCAAGGCAAGGCTGGAACAAAGGAAAGCAGGCCAAGAAACCTGCCACTGCTCCCAAGACAGCATGAGATGCGGGCCCCCGATCCGGGACCGGATTTGGTGGGGGGCAGACTCTCTCTCTTCACTCAGGCTTGGGCAAGAGATGTTCTGGATCCTTGGGCGCTAGAAATAGTCTTCCAAGGTTATCTTCTGGAAGTGATTCATCCTGTTCCATTAAAAGAACGAGGGATGGGGTTCTACTCCAATCTGTTCGTAGTTCCCAAAAAAGAGGGAACGTTCAGACCAATCTTAGATCTTAGATCCTAAACAAGTTTCTCAAGGTTCCATCGTCCAAAATGGAAACCATTCGAACAATCCTTCCATCCAGGAAGGTCAATTCTTGACCACGGTGGATTTAAAGGATGCGTATCTACATATTCCTGTCCACAAGGAACATCATCGGTTCCTAAGGTTCGCATTCCTGGACAAGCATTACCAGTTCGTGGCGCTTCCTTTCGGATTAGCCACTGTTCCAAGGATTTTCACAAAGGTACTAGGGTCCCTTCTGGCGGTGCTAAGACCAAGGGGCATTGCTGTAGTACCTTACTTGGACGACATTCTGATTCAAGCGTCGTCCCTTCCTCAAGCAAAGGCTCACACGGACATAGTCCTGGCCTTTCTCGGATCTCACGGATGGTAAGTGAACGTGGAAAAGAGTTCTCTATCTCCGTCGACAAGAGTTTCCTTCTTGGGAACAATAATAGACTCCTTAGAAATGAGGATTTTTCTGACAGAGACCAGAAAAACAAAACTTCTAAACTCTTGTCGGATACTTCCTTCCGTTCCTCTTCCTTCCATAGCGCAGTGCATGGAAGTGATAGGTTTGATGGTAGCGGCAATGGACATAGTTCCTTTTGCGCGCATTCATCTAAGACCATTTCAATTGTGTATGCTCAGTCAGTGGAATGGGGACTATACAGACTTGTCTCCGAAGATACAAGTAAATCAGAGGACCAGAGACTCACTCCGTTGGTGGCTGTCCCTGGACAACCTGTCGCAAGGGGTGACCTCCCGCAGACCAGAGTGGGTCATTGTCACGACCGACGCCAGTCTGATGGGCTGGGGCGCGGTCTGGGGATCCCTGAAAGCTCAGGGTCTTTGGTCTCGGGAAGAATCTCTTCTACTGATAAATATTCTGGAACTGAGAGCGATATTCAATGCTCTCAAGGCTTGGCCTCAGCTAGCGAGGGCCAAGTTCATACGGTTTCAATCAGACAACATGACGACTGTTGCGTACATCAACCATCAGGGGGGAACAAGGAGTTCCCTGGCGATGGAAGAAGTGACCAAAATCATTCAATGGTCGGAGACTCGCTCCTGCCACCTGTCTGCAATCCACATCCCAGGAGTGGAAACTTGGGAAGCGGATTTTCTGATTCGTCAGACATTGCATCCGGGGGTGTGGGAACTCCATCCGGAAATCTTTGCCCAAATCACTCAACTGTGGGGCATTCCAGACATGGATCTGATGGCCTCTCGTCAGAACTTCAAGGTTCCTTGCTACGGGTCCAGATCCAGGGATCCCAAGGCGACTCTAGTAGATGCACTAGTAGCACCTTGGACCTTCAACCTAGCTTATGTATTCCCGCCGTTTCCTCTCATCCCCAGGCTGGTAGCCAGGATCAATCAGGAGAGGGCGTAGGTGATCTTGATAGCTCCTGCGTAACCACGCAGGACTTGGTAGGCAGATCTGGTGAATATGTCATCGGCTCCACCATGGAAGCTACCTTTGAGACGAGACCTTCTTGTTCAAGGTCCGTTCGAACATCCGAATCTGGTCCTACTCCAGCTGACTGCTTGGAGATTGAACGCTTGATCTTATCAAAGCGAGGGTTCTCAGATTCTGTTATTGATACTCTTGTTCAGGCCAGAAAGCCTGTAACTAGAAAAATTTACCACAAAATATGGAAAAAATATATCTGTTGGTGTGAATCTAAAGGATTCCCTTGGGACAAGGTAAAGATTCCTAGGATTCTATCCTTTCTTCAAGAAGGATTGGAGAAAGGATTATCTGCAAGTTCCTTGAAGGGACAGATTTCTGCCTTGTCTGTGTTACTTCACAAAGAGCTGGCAGCTGTGCCAGATGTTCAAGCCTTTGTTCAGGCTCTGGTTAGAATCAAGCCTGTTTACAAACCTTTGACTCCCCCTTGGAGTCTCAACTTAGTTCTTTCAGTTCTTCAGGGGGTTCCGTTTGAACCCTTACATTCCGTTGATATTAAGTTATTATCTTGGAAAGTTTTGTTTTTGGCTGCAATTTCTTCCGCTAGAAGAGTTTCAGAATTATCTGCTCTGCAGTGTTCTCCTCCTTATCTGGTGTTCCATGCAGATAAGGTGGTTTTACGTTCTAAACCTGGTTTTCTTCCAAAAGTTGTTTCTAACAAAAACATTAACCAGGAGATAGTCGTGCCTTCTTTGTGTCCGAAACCAGTTTCGAAGAAGGAACGTTTGTTGCACAATTTGGATGATGTTCGCGCTCTAAAATTCTATTTAGATGCTACAAAGGATTTTAGACAAACATCTTCCTTGTTTGTTGTTTATTCTGGTAACAGGAGAGGTCAAAAAGCAACTTCTACCTCTCTCTCTTTTTGGATTAAAAGCATCATCAGATTGGCTTACGAGACTGCCGGACGGCAGCCTCCTGAAAGAATCACAGCTCATTCCACTAGGGCTGTGGCTTCCACATGGGCCTTCAAGAACGAGGCTTCTGTTGATCAGATATGTAGGGCAGCGACTTGGTCTTCACTGCACACTTTTACCAAATTTTACAAGTTTGATACTTTTGCTTCTTCTGAGACTTTTTTTTGGGAGAAAGGTTTTGCAAGCCGTGGTGCCTTCCATTTAGGTGACCTGATTTGCTCCCTCCCTTCATCCGTGTCCTAAAGCTTTGGTATTGGTTCCCACAAGTAAGGATGACGCCGTGGACCGGACACACCTATGTTGGAGAAAACAGAATTTATGTTTACCTGATAAATTACTTTCTCCAACGGTGTGTCCGGTCCACGGCCCGCCCTGGTTTTTTAATCAGGTCTGATAATTTATTTTCTTTAACTACAGTCACCACGGTATCATATGGTTTCTCCTATGCAAATATTCCTCCTTAACGTCGGTCGAATGACTGGGGTAGGCGGAGCCTAGGAGGGATCATGTGACCAGCTTTGCTGGGCTCTTTGCCATTTCCTGTTGGGGAAGAGAATATCCCACAAGTAAGGATGACGCCGTGGACCGGACACACCGTTGGAGAAAGTAATTTATCAGGTAAACATAAATTCTGTTATTTCTCCAACATTGGTGTGTCCGGTCCACGGCGTCATCCTTACTTGTGGGAATATTCTCTTCCCTAACAGGAAATGGCAAAGAGAGCACAGCAAAAGCTGCCCATATAGCCCCCCCTCTGGCTCCGCCCCCCAGTCATTATTTTTGCCGCTCTGAAAGTGGAACAAGGTCAGGGGTTTTACTCAAATCTGTTTGTAGTTCCGAAAAAAGAGGGAACTTTCAGACCAATTCTGGATTTAAAAATTCTAAACAAATTCCTCAGAGTTCCATCGTTCAAAATGGAAACCATTCGAACGATTTTACCAACAATCCAGGAGGGTCAATATATGACTACCGTGGATTTAAAGGATGCGTATCTACATATTCCTATCCGATCATCATCGGTTCCTAAGGTTCGCCTTTCTGGACAAACATTACCAGTTCGTGGCTCTTCCGTTCGGTCTAGCCACTGCTCCCAGAATTTTCACAAAGGTGCTAGGGTCCCTTCTATCGGTTCTAAGGCAGAGGGGCATTGCAGTGGCACCTTACCTAGACGACATTCTAATCCAAGCGTCGTCCCTTTCCAGATCAAGGGCTCATACAGACATTGTATTAGCTTTTCTCAGGTCTCACGGGTGGAAGGTGAACGTGGAAAAGAGTTCCCTGTCCCCGTCTACAAGAGTTCCCTTTCTGGGAACAATAATAGATTCTGTAGAAATGAAGATTTTTCGGACAGAGGTCAGAAAATTAAAGCTTCTAAAGGCTTGTCAAGTTCTTCAATCTATTCCTCAACCTTCCATAGCTCAGTGCATGGAAGTAATAGGTCTAATGGTTGCAGCAATGGATGTGGTTCCTTTTGCTCGAATTCATCTAAGACCATTGCAACTGTGCATGCTCAGACAGTGGAATGGGGATTATGCAGACTTGTCTCCTCAGATTCAAGTAGACCAGGTAACCAGAGACTCACTCCGTTGGTGGTTGACTCAGGATCACCTGTCTCAGGGAATGAGTTTCCGCAGACCAGAGTGAGTCATTGTCACGACCGACGCCAGTCTATTAGGATGGGGCGCGGTCTGGGACTCCCTGAAAGCTCAGGGTCTATGGTCTCGGGAAGAGTCTCCTCTCCCAATAAACATCCTGGATCTGAGAGCGATATTCAATGCGCTCCGGGCTTGGCCTCAACTAGCGAAGGCCGGATTCATAAGATTTCAGTCGGACGACATGACGACTGTAGCTTACATCAACCATCAGGGAGGAACAAAGAGTTCCTTGGCGATGAGAGAGGTATCCAAGATCATCAAATGGGCGGAGGATCACTCCTGCCACCTATCTGCAATTCACATCCCAGGAGTAGACAACTGGGAGGTGGATTATTTGAGTCGTCAGACTTTCCATCCGGGGGAGTGGGAACTCCACCCGGAGGTCTTTGCCCAGTTAACTCAATTATGGGGCATTCCAGAGATGGATCTGATGGCGTGTCATCAGAACTTCAAGGTTCCTCGCTACGGGTCCAGATCCAGGGATCCCAAGGCGACTCTAGTGGATGCATTAGTGGCGCCTTGGTCGTTCAACCTAGCTTATGTGTTTCCACCGTTTCCTCTCCTTCCCAGGCTCGTAGCCAGGATAAAAACAGGAGAAGGCCTCTGTGATTCTGATAGCTTCAGCGTGGCCTCACAGGACTTGGTATGCAGACCTGGTGAATATGTCATCGGCTCCACCATGGAAGCTACCTTTGAGACAGGATCTTCTAGTACAAGGTCCATTCGAACATCCAAATCTAGTCTCTCTGCAGCTGACTGCTTGGAAATTGAACGCTTGACTTTATCTAAGCGTGGGTTTTCAGATTCAGTTATAGATACTCTGGTCCAAGCCAGAAAACCTGTGACTAGGAAGATTTACCATAAAATATGGAAACCATATATCTGTTGGTGTGACTCCAAGGGATTCTCTTGGAGTAAAATTAAAATTCCTAAGATTCTTTCCTTTCTCCAAGAGGGTTTGGATAAAGGGTTATCAGCGAGTTCTCTAAAAGGACAGATATCTGCGTTGTCTGTTTTGTTACACAGACGCCTGGCAGCAGTGCCAGATGTACAAGCTTTTGTACAGGCTTTAGTCGGAATCAAGCCTGTTTACAGACCCATGACTCCTCCTTGGAGTCTAAATTTAGTTCTTTCAGTTCTTCAAGGGGTTCCGTTTGAACCTTTACATTCCATAGATATTAAGTTACTATCTTGGAAAGTTCTGTTTTTGGTTGCTGCTAGAAGAGTTTCTGAATTGTCTGCTTTGCAGTGTGATCCACCCTATCTGGTATTCCATGCAGATAAGGTTGTTTTGCGTACCAAACCTGGTTTTCTTCCAAAAGTGGTTTCCAACAAGAATATTAACCAGCAAATAGTTGTTCCATCTCTGTGTCCGAATCCAGTTTCAAAGAAGGAACGTTTGTTACACAATTTAGATGTGGTCCGTGCTTTAAAATTCTATTTAGACGCAACAAAGGATTCCAGACAGACTTCATCTTTGTTTGTCGTTTATTCTGGTAAGAGGAGAGGACAGAAAGCTACTGCTACCTATCTTTCTTTTTGGCTAAAAAGCATCATCCGATTGGCTTATGAGACTGCCGGGCGACAGCCTCCTGAACGAATTACAGCTCATTCCACCAGAGCTGTGCCTTCCACATGGGCCTTCAAGAACGAGGCTTCTGTTGATCAGATATGTAAGGCAGCGACTTGGTCTTCTCTGCACACTTTTGCCAAATTTTACAAATTCGATACTTATGCTTCTTCGGAGGCTATTTTTGGGAGAAAGGTTTTGCAAGCCGTGGTGCCTTCCGTTTAGGTAACCTGATTTGCTCCCTCCCTTCATCCGTGTCCTAAAGCTTTGGTATTGGTTCCCACAAGTAAGGATGACGCCGTGGACCGGACACACCAATGTTGGAGAAAACAGAATTTATGTTTACCTGATAAATTTCTTTCTCCAACGGTGTGTCCGGTCCACGGCCCGCCCTGGTTTTTAATCAGGTTTGAAAAATTTATTTCTTTATACACTACAGCAGAGCTTACCAAACTTTTCATGTTGGTGACACACTTTTTAGACGTACATCAATTTGGCACACAGTAATTCAGTTGTACAAGCAAACAGGAGGTTAAAGTAACTTGTTTTAAGAGATACGGACACATACATAAATTATATAATAACGAAATGTATTTACAAGTAATAGTATGTATGTGCAAGTATTAAAAAAAAAAAGTTTAATACCACCAATAGCTACTTACTATTTTATTGGGATGTATGAGGTTGATGGGATGAACACTGTTTCTGAATATTTAGTGGAATATTAGATTTGCATTTCATCATCAAGTATTTTAAGCTTCCACTAACTATCCATATATCAAGAGCAGGAGCAGCAATGCGCTACTGGGAGCTAGCTGCAACAATAAACAACATTATGACTTCTGACTTTAGCTCAGTGTTTAAGCTGGTGCCCTCAGAGCTCTGCGAGTCTGACTGACTACTGCCCACGCTGCAAACACACTGCTGTCCCACTCACTGACTACATGTGCAGTCACGAGTCGATTGAGGAGTCTACACGTGCAGTCAGGAGCCAATGTGCCTCCAATGGGAATAGTTTCAGTTCCCGCTAACCTGCGCCAATAGGTTAAGATGATCTGTGACCCACTAAGTATCAATCACGTGTCAACCACGTGATATGCATAGCAGGCAGGCAGGCAGAAAGTCGGAAACAAAAAAATTTCTTACAAATAATTTTAAAATCCAAAAAATTTGTGCTGAAGCAGGGACACACCTACACACTGCCGCCAACACACTAATGTGTCACGACACACAGTTTGGAAAGCACTGCACTACAGTCACCACGGCACCCTATAGTTTCTCCTTTTTCTCCTAACCGTCGGTCGAATGACTGGGTGGCGGAGCCAGAGGGGGGGCTATATGGGCAGCTTTTGCTGTGCTCTCTTTGCCATTTCCTGTTAGGGAAGAGAATATTCCCACAAGTAAGGATGACGCCGTGGACCGGACACACCGTTGGAGAAAGAAATTTATCAGGTAAACATAAATTCTATTTTTCTCATAGTGCTTAGTATGCTGAAAAACATATTTTCTTTCTTGTAATTGGCAAGAGTATGAGCTATTGACGTATGGGATATACAATCCTACCATGAGGGGCAAAGTTTCCCAAACCTCAAAATGCCTATAAATACACCCCTCACCACACCCACAATTCAGTTTTACAAACGTTGCCTCCTATGGAGGTGGTGAAGTAAGTTTGTGCTAAGATTTCTACGTTGATATGCGCTTCTCAGCATTTTGAAGCCCGATTCCTCTCAGAGTACAGTGAATGTCAGAGGGATGTGAAGGGAGGTATCACCTATTGAATGCAATGGTTTTCCTTGCGGGAGATCTATTTCATAGGTTCTCTGTTATCGGTCGTAGAGATTCATCTCCTACCTCCCTTATTCAGATCGACTATATACTCTCATATTTCATTACATCTACTGATAACCGTTTCAGTACTGGTTTGGCTATCTGCTATATTTGGATGGGTGTCTTTCGGTAAGTATGTTTTCATTACTTAAGACATTCTCAGCTATGGTTTGGTACTTTATGCATTAATATAAAGTTCTAAATATATGTATTGTACTTATATTTGCCATGAGTCAGGTTTATGTATATTTCCTTTTGCAGACTATCAGGTTCATATTTGGGAAAAAACATATTTATGAAAAAAAATTCTAACCTGGGGTTTAGTCTTTTTTCAAATTGACTGCTTTTTTCATTAAATTTCACGGGCAAAATTAAGTTCGCGAGGGCGCAAAATGCCAAAGTTTATTGTGTCATTCTTGCCGCAAGAATTTTTTGGTGCGAGGGTACGTCCGATGACGTAAATTCGTCATTTCCGGCGTCTTAGTTGACGCTGAGTTCTTTGCACAAGGTTGCGTCTTCAATGACGCGAGTGTGTCATTTCCGGATTATGTTAGCGCCAAAAAACTTTCAGTTATGTTGTGCGTCATACTTGCCGCCAAATATTTTCATTATTTAAAAAACGCTTTCCTATATGCCTCTTGCCTTTTTCTATGTCAGAGGGCTATTTCCCATTCCTGAAACAGCCATATAAGGAAATTGATAATTTTGCTTTATATGTTGTTTTTTCTCTTACATTTCCAAGATGTCTCAAACTGTTCCTGTCTCAGAAATCACTCTTGGAACCCTGCTGCCTGATAACAGTTCTACCAAAGCTAAGTGCATTTGTTGTAAATTTGTGGAGATTATATCTCCAGCTGTGGTATGTCATGATAAGCTTTTACATGCAGAGAATGTGTCCATCAGTAATAGTACAATGCCTGTTGTTCCTTCAGCATCTCATGTACATGATATACCTGTGAATATAAAAGATTGTATTGCTGATGCAATTCAGAAGGCTTTGTCTGCCATCCTGCCTTCTAATAAATGTTAAAGGTCTTTTAAAACTTCTCATAAAGTTGATGAAATTTCAAATGACCGACAACATACTGATTTATCCTCCTCTGATGAGGATCTATCCCATTTAGAAGATCCTTCCTCAGATACTGACACTGATAAATCTACTTATTTATAATGGAGTATATTCGTCCCTTGTTAAAAGATGGGTTGATTACATTGGATATTGAGGAAACTAGTCCTCTTGATATTAAAACTAGTAAACGTTTAAATTCTGTTTATAAACCTCCTGTGGTTACTCCAGAGGTTTTTCCAGTTCCTGATGCTATTTCTGATAGGATTTCTAAGGAATGGAATAGGCCTTGTACTTTTATTCCTTCTTCAAGGTTTAAAAAATTGTATCCTTTGCCAGCAGTTAGATTGGAGTTTTGGGAAAAGATCCCCAAAGTTGATGGGGCTATTTCTACTCTTGCTAAATGTACTACTATTCCTATGGAGGATGGTACTTCTTTTAAAGACCCTTTAGATAGGAAACTTGAATCTTATCTAAGGAAAGCTTATTTATATTCTGGCTATCTTCTCGGGCCTGCTATTTCTCTTGTTAAGTGTATTCAGTCCACGGGTCATCCATTACTTATGGGATATATTCCCTTCCCAACAGGAAGTTGCAAGAGGATCACCCAAAGCAGAGCAGCTATATAGCTCCTCCCCTCACATGTCATATCCAGTCATTCTCTTGCAACCCTCAACATAGATGGAGGTCGTGAGAGGAGAGTGGTGTTTTATACTTAAAGGGACACTGTACCCAAAAATTTTCTTTCGTGATTCAGATTGAACATGAAATTTTAAGCAACTTTCTAATTTACTCCTATTATCAAATTTTCTTCTTTCTCTTGGTATCTTTATTGGAAATACAAGAATGTAAGTTTAGATGCCGGCCCATTTTTGGTGAACAACCTGGGTTGTCCTTGCTGACTGGTGGATAAATTCATCCACCAATAAAAAAGTGCTGTCCAGAGTACTGAAACCAAAAAAAAAGCTTAGATGCCTTCTTTTTCAAATAACGATAGCAAGAGAACAAAGAAAAATTGATAATAGGAGTAAATTAGAAAGTTGCTTAAAATTGCATGCTCTTTCTGAATTACAAAAGAATTTTTTTGGGTACAGTGTCCCTTTAATTATTTCTTCAATCAAAAGTTTGTTTTTTTTAAATGGCACCAGAGTGTGCTGTTTTTCTCAGGCAGTATTTGGAAGAAGAATCTGCCTGCGTTTTCTATGATCTTAGCAGAAGTAACTAAGATCCACTGGCTGTTCTCGCACATTCTGAGGAGTGGGGTAACTTCAGAAAGGGAATAGCGTGCGGGGTCTCCTGCAAATAAGGTATGTGCAGTAAAATATTTTTCTAAGGAATGGAATTGACTAAGAAAATACTGCTGATACCGATGTAATGTAAGTAAAAGCCTTAAATGCAGTGAAAGCGACTGGTATCAGGCTGATTAATGTATTTGCTGTAAAGTAATTTTCTAAGGAATGGAATTTGACTAAGAAAATGCTGCTAATACTTAAGTAATGTAATAAGCCTTTAAATGCAGTAGAAGGACTGGTATCAGGCTTATCAATAGAGATACATACTCTTTAAAAAAGGATGTTTAAAATGTTTGCTGGCATGTTTAATCGTTTTTGTGAGGTACATTGGTGATAAAACTTATTGGGGCATGAATTTTTCCACATGGCTGACTTAATTTCTGCATAGAAACAGTTAACTGAGGTTTCCCACTGTTGTAATAATGAGTGGGAAGGGCCTATTTTAGCGCTTTTTTGCGCAGTAAAAATTCAGTCTGTCTTCCTGCTTCTTCCTGCATGACCCAGGACGTCTCTAGAGAGCTCAGGGGACTTCAAAAGTCATTTTGAGGGAGGTAATCAGTCACAGCAGACCTGTGACCGTGTGTTTGACTGTGTTAAAAACGTTTTTTTCTCTATTGATTATCCGGTTTGGGTATTAAGGGGTTAATCATCCATTTGCAAGTGGGTGCAGTGCTCTGCTAACTTAATTCATTTACTGTGAAAAATTGGTTGCTATAACTGATTTGGTTCATTATTACTTCAACTGTGACAGTTTTTTTGTGCTTCTTAAAGGCGCAGTAGCGTTTTCTATATTGCTTGTAAATTTATTTTAAAGTGTTTTCCAAGCTTGCTAGTCTCATTGCTAGTCTGTTTAAACATGTCTGACACAGATGAATCTGTTTGTTCACTATGTTTGAAGGCTAGTGTGGAGCCCCATAGAAATATGTGTACTAAATGTATTGATTTCACTTTAAATAATAAAGGTCAGCCTTTATCTGTAAAGGAATTATCACCAGACAACGAGGGGGAAGTTATGCCGACTAACTCTCCTCACGTGTCAGTACCTTCGCCTCCCGCTCAGGAGGCGTGTGATATTGTGGCGCCAAGTACATCAGAGACGCCCATACAAATCACTTTACAAGACATGGCTACTATTATGAATAATACCCTGACAGAAGTATTGTCTAAATTGCCAGAATTAAGAGGCAAGCGCGATTGCTCTGGGATAAGGACAGAGCGCGCTGGTGCTGTGAGAGCCATGTCCGATACTGCGTCACAGTTTGCAGAACATGAGGACGGAGAGCTTCATTCTGTAGGTGACGGATCTGATCCAGGGAAACCGGATTCAGAGATCTCTAATTTTAAATTTAAGCTTGAGAACCTCCGTGTATTGCTAGGGGAGGTTTTAGCGGCTCTGAATGACTGTAACACAGTTGCAATTCCAGAGAAATTATGTAGGCTGGATAGATACTATGCGGTGCCGGTGTGTACTGACGTTTTTCCTATACCTAAAAGGCTTACAGAAATTATTAGCAAGGAGTGGGATAGACCCGGTGTGCCCTTTTCCCCACCTCCTATATTAAGGAAAATGTTTCCAATAGACGCTACTACACGGGACTTATGGCAGACGGTCCCTAAGGTGGAGGGAGCAGTTTCTACTTTAGCTAAGCGTACCACTATCCCGGTGGAGGATAGTTGTGCTTTTTCGGATCCAATGGATACAAAATTAGGTTACCTTAAGAAAATGTTTGTTCAACAAGGTTTTATCTTACAGCCCCTTGCATGCATTGCGCCTGTCACTGCTGCTGCGGCATTCTGGTTTGAGTCTCTAGAAGAGGCCATTCACACAGCTCCATTGGATGAAATTATGGACAAGCTTAAAGCACTTAAGCTAGCTAATGCATTTGTTTCTGATGCCATTGTACATTTAACTAAACTAACGGCTAAGAACTCCGGATTCGCCATCCAGGTGCGCAGAGCGCTATGGCTTAAATCTTGGTCAGCTGACGTGACTTCTAAATCTAGATTGCTTAATATTCCTTTCAAGGGGCAAACCTTATTCGGGCCCGGCTTGAAAGAAATTATCGCTGACATTACTGGAGGTAAGGGTCATACTCTTCCTCAGGACAGGGCCAAATCAAAGGCCAAACAGTCTAATTTTCGTTCCTTTCGAAACTTCAAGGCAGGAGCAGCATCAACTTCCTCCGCTCCAAAACAGGAAGGAACTGTTGCTCGTTACAGACAGGCCTGGAAAACTAACCAGTCCTGGAACAAGGGCAAGCAGGCCAGAAAACCTACTACTGCCCCTAAGACAGCATGAAGGAATGGCCCCGTATCCGGAAATGGACCTAGTGGGGGGCAGACTTTCTCTCTTCGCCCGGGCGTGGGCAAGAGATATCCAGGATCCCTGGGCGTTGGAGATCATATCTCAGGGATATCTTCTGGACTTCAAAGCTTCTCCTCCACAAGGGAGATTTCATCTTTCAAGGTTATCAGCAAACCAAATAAAGAAAGAGGCATTTCTACGCTGTGTACAAGACCTCCTAGTAATGGGGGTGTCCACCCGGTTCCGCGGACGGAACAAGGGCAAGGATTTTACTCAAATCTGTTTGTAGTTCCCAAGAAAGAGGGAACCTTCAGACCAATCTTGGACTTAAAGATCTTAAACAAATTCCTAAGAGTTCCATCATTCAAAATGCAAACTATTCGAACCATCCTACCCATGATCCAAGAGGGTCAGTACATGACCACAGTGGACTTAAAGGATGCCTACCTTCACATACCGATTCACAAAGATCATTATCGGTACCTAAGATTTGCCTTTCTAGACAGGCATTACCAGTTTGTAGCTCTTCCCTTCGGGTTAGCTACGGCCCCGAGAATTTTTACAAAGGTTCTGGGCTCACTTCTGGCGGTTCTAAGACCGCGAGGCATAGTGGTGGCTCCGTATCTAGACGACATTCTGATACAAGCATCAAGTTTTCAAATTGCCAAGTCTCATACAGAGATAGTTCTGGCATTTCTGAGGTCGCATGGGTGGAAGGTGAACGTGGAAAAGAGTTCTCTATTACCACTCACAAGAGTCTCCTTCCTAGGGACTCTTATAGATTCTGTAGAGATGAAAATTTACCTGACGGAGTCCAGGTTATCAAAACTTCTAAATGCTTGCCGTGTCCTTCATTCCATTCCACGCCCGTCAGTGGCTCAGTTCATGGAAGTAATCGGCTTAATGGTAGCGGCAATGGACATAGTGCCATTTGCGCGCCTGCATCTCAGACCGCTGCAATTATGCATGCTAAATCAGTGGTATGGGGATTACTCAGATTTGTCCCCTCTACTAAATCTGGATCAAGTGAGCAGAGATTCTCTTCTCTGGTGGCTTTCTCGGGTCCATCTGTCCAAGGGTATGACCTTTCGCAGGCCAGATTGGACGATTGTAACAACAGATGCCAGCCTTCTAGGTTGGGGCGCAGTCTGGAACTCCCTGAAGGCTCAGGGATCGTGGACTCAGGAGGAGAGACTCCTCCCAATAAATATTCTGGAGTTAAGAGCAATATTCAATGCTCTTCTAGCTTGGCCTCAGTTAGCAACACTGAGGTTCATCAGATTTCAGTCGGACAACATCACGACTGTGGCTTACATCAACCATCAAGGGGGAACCAGGAGTTCCCTAGCGATGTTAGAAGTCTCAAGGATAATTCGCTGGGCAGAGTCTCACTCTTGCCACCTGTCAGCGATTTACATCCCAGGCGTGGAGAACTGTGAGGCGGACTTTCTAAGTCGCCAGACTTTTCATCTGGGGGAGTGGGAACTTCATCCGGAGGTGTTCGTTCAGCTGGTTCATCGTTGGGGCAAACCAGAACTGGATCTCATGGCGTCTCGCCAGAACGCCAAGCTTCCTCGTTACGGATCCAGGTCCAGGGACCCGGGAGCGGCGCTGATAGATGCTCTAGCAGCCCCTTGTGTTTTCAACATGGCTTATGTGTTTCCACCGTTTCCGCTGCTACCTCGACTGATTGCCAAGATCAAACAGGAGAGAGCATCAGTGATTCTGATAGCGCCTGCGTGGCCACGCAGGACCTGGTATGCAGACCTAGTGGACATGTCGTCCTGTCCACCATGGTCTCTGTCTCTGAGGCAGGACCTTCTAATACAAGGTCCTTTCAACCATCCAAATCTAATTTCTCTGAGGCTGACTGCATGGAGATTGAACGCTTGATCCTATCAAAGCGTGGCTTCTCGGAGTCAGTTATTGATACCTTAATACAGGCACGGAAGCCTGTTACCAGAAAGATTTACCATAAGATATGGCGTAAATATTTATATTGGTGCGAATCCAAGAGTTACTCATGGAGTAAGGTTAGGATTCCTAGGATATTGTCCTTTCTACAAGAGGGTTTAGAAAAGGGCTTATCTGCTAGTTCGTTAAAGGGACAGATTTCTGCTCTATCTATTCTTTTACACAAACGTCTGGCAGAAGTTCCAGACGTCCAGGCTTTTTGTCAGGCTTTGGCTAGGATTAAGCCTGTGTTTAAGACTGTTGCTCCGCTGTGGAGCTTAAACTTGGTTCTTAAAGTTCTTCAAGGTGTTCCGTTTGAACCCCTTCATTCCATTGATATTAAGCTTTTATCTTGGAAAGTTCTGTTTTTGATGGCTATTTCCTCAGCTCGAAGAGTCTCTGAGTTATCCGCCTTACATTGTGATTCTCCTTATCTGATTTTCCATTCAGACAAGGTAGTTCTGCGTACTAAACCTGGGTTTTTACCTAAGGTAGTTTCTAACAGCAATATCAATCAGGAGATTGTTGTTCCATCATTATGTCCTAATCCTTCTTCAAAGAAGGAACGACTTTTGCATAATCTGGACGTAGTCCGTGCCCTGAAGTTCTATTTACAGGCAACTAAAGATTTTCGTCAAACTTCTTCCCTGTTTGTCGTTTACTCTGGACAGAGGAGAGGTCAAAAAGCTTCGGCAACCTCTCTCTCCTTTTGGCTTCGTAGCATAATACGTTTAGCCTATGAGACTGCTGGACAGCAGCCCCCTGAAAGAATTACAGCTCATTCCACTAGAGCTGTGGCTTCCACCTGGGCCTTTAAGAATGAGGCCTCTGTTGAACAGATTTGCAAGGCTGCGATTTGGTCTTCGCTTCACACCTTTTCAAAATTTTACAAATTTGACACTTTTGCTTCTTCGGAGGCTGTTTTTGGGAGAAAGGTTCTACAGGCAGTGGTTCCTTCCGTTTAAAGTTCCTGCCTTGTCCCTCCCATCATCCGTGTACTTTAGCTTTGGTATTGGTATCCCATAAGTAATGGATGACCCGTGGACTGAATACACTTAACAAGAGAAAACATAATTTATGCTTACCTGATAAATTTATTTCTCTTGTAGTGTATTCAGTCCACGGCCCGCCCTGTCTCTTTTTAAGGCAGATCTAAATTTTAATTAAAACTCCAGTCACTACTGCACCCTATGGTTTCTCCTTTCTTGTCTTGTTTCGGTCGAATGACTGGATATGACATGTGAGGGGAGGAGCTATATAGCAGCTCTGCTTTGGGTGATCCTCTTGCAACTTCCTGTTGGGAAGGGAATATATCCCATAAGTAATGGATGACCCGTGGACTGAATACACTACAAGAGAAATAAATTTATCAGGTAAGCATAAATTGTTTTCTATGGCCGATCTTGCAGCTGCATCAACTTTTTGGTTGGAAAGTCTAGCGCAACAGGAAATGGATCCTTATTTGTCTAGCATTGTTCGCTTGCTTCAACATGCTAATCATTTTATCTGTGATGCCATTTTTGATATTATCAAAATTGATGTTAAATCTATGTCTTTAGCTATTTTAGCTAGAAGTGCTTTGTGGCTCAGATATTGGAATGCTGACATGGTATCTAAGTCTAGAGTACTATCTTTCTTTCCAAGGTAATAAGTTATTTGGTTCTCAGTTGGATTTGATTATTTCAACTGTCACTGGGGGGAAGGGAGGTTTTTTGCCTCAGGATAAAAGACCTAAGGGTAAATCTAAAGCTTTTAACCGTTTTAGTTACTTTCGACAAAATAAGGAACAGAAACCTAATCCTTCCCCCAAATAATCTGGTTTCAATTGGAAACCTTCAAGTTGGAATAAATCCAGACCGTTTAAGAAACCAAAGCCAGCCCACAAGTCTGCATGAAGGTGCGGCCCTCATTCCAGCTCAGATGGTAGGGGGCAGATTAAGATTCTACCAAAACATTTGGGCAGATTCTGTCCAAAATCAATGGATTCAGAGTATTGTTTCTCAAAGGTAGCGGATAGAATTCAGAGTAAGACCTCCTGTGAGAAGATTTTTTTCTCTCACACATCCCAGCAAATCCAGTAAAAGCTCAGGCTTTTCTGAAGTTTGTTTCAGACCCAGAGTTTTCAGGGGTAATCATACCAGTTCCGTTTTAAGAAACAGGTTCTGGGTTTTTATTCAAATCTATTCATTGTCCCAAAGAAAGAAAATTCATTCAGGCCAGTTCTGGATCTGAAAATTTTAAATCGTTCTGTAAGAGTGACAACTTTCAAAATGGTGACTATTCTGCTTTTTGTTCAGCAAGAGCATTATACGTCCACAATAGACTTACAGGATGCATAGCTTCATATTCCGATTCATCCAGATCATTATCAGTTTCTGAGATTCTCTTTTCTAGACAAGCATTACCAATTTGTCGCTCTTCCGTTTGGCCTAGTGACAGCTCCAAGAATCAGAGAACGGGGTATTTTGGTACTAGCTTAGTCTTTACATTCTGTAGAATCTCACACAAATCAGCTAGTGTTGTTTCTTCAAAGACATGGTTGGAGAATCAATTTACCAAAAAGTTTCTTGATTCCTCAGACAAGGGTCACCTTTTTAGGTTTCCAGATAGATTCAGTGTCCATGACTCTGTCTCTAACAGACAAGGTTTCAGCTTATCAGAACCTTCAGTCTCAATCATTCCCTTCAGTAGCTATGTGCATGGAAGTTTTAGGTCTCATGACTGCTGCATCGGTCGCGATCCCCTTTGCTCTTTTTCATATGAGACCTCACCAGCTTTGTATGCTGAACCAATGGTGCAGGGATTATACAAAGATATCACAATTAATATCCTTAAATCCCAATGTTCGACTCTCTCTGACTTGGTGGTTAGATCACCATTGTATAGTTAAAGGAGCCTGGACTCTGATCACAACAGATGCAAGTCTTTCAGGTTGGGGAGCTGTCTGGGGATCTCTGACAGCACAAGGGGTTTGCAAACCTCAAGAGGCGAGGTTATTAATCAATATTTTAGAACTCTGTGCTATTTTCAGGGCTCTTCAGGTTTGGGCTCTGTTGAAGAGAGAACCGTTCATTTGTTTTTAGACAGACAATATCACAGCTGTGGCATATGTCAATCATCATGGTGGGACTCACAGTCCCCAAGCTATGAAAGAAGTATCTTGGATACTTGCTTGGGCGGAATCCAGCTGCTGTCTAATTTCTGCGGTTCATATCCCAGGTATAGACAATTGGGAAGCGGATTATCTCAGCCGTCAGACATTACATCCGGGGGAGTGGTTTCTCCATCCCGATGTGTTTTCTCAGATTGTTCAGATGTGGGGTCTTCCAGAAATAGATCTCATGGCTTCTCATCTAAACAAGAAACTACCCAGGTACCTGTCCAGGTCCAGGGATACACCGGCGGAAGTGGTGGATGCGTTAGCAGTTCCTTGGTGTTACCAACCTGTTTATATCTTCCTGCCTCTGGTTCTTCTTCCAAGAGTGATTTCCAAGATAATCATGGAACAATCGTTTGTGTTGCTGGTAGCTCCAGCATGGCCTCACAGGTTTTGATATGCGGATCTTGTTCGGATGTCCAGTTGCCAACCTCTGCCACTTCCATTAAGGCCAGACCTTCTGTCTCAAGGTCCGTTTTTCCATCAGGATCTCAAATCATTAAATTTGAAGGTATGGAAATTGAACGCTTAGTGCTTAGTCATAGAGGTATCTCTGACTCGGTGATTAATACTATGTTACAGGCTCGTAAATCTGTTTCTAGGAAGATTTATTATTTAGTTTAGAAGACTTATATTTCATGGTGGTGTTCTCATAAATTCTCCTGGCATTCTTTTAGTATTCCTAGAATTTTACAGTTTCTTCAGGATGGTTTGGATAAGGTTTTGTCTGCAAGTTCCTTGAAGGGACAAATCTCTGCTCTTTGTTTTATTTCACAGAAAGATTGCTAAGCTTCCTGATATTCACTGTTTTTTTGTACAGGCTTTGGTCCGTATCAAGCCTGTCATTAAATCAATCTCTCCTCCTTGGAGTCTTAATTTGGTTTTGAAGGCTTTACAGGCTCCTCCGTTTGAGCCTATGCATTCTTTGGACATTAAACTACTTTCTTGGAAAGTGTTGTTCCTTTTGGCCATCTCTTCTGCTAGAAGAGTTTGAGAATTATCTGCTCTTTCTTGTGAATCTCCTTTTCTGATTTTCCATCAGGATAAGGCGGTTTTGCGGACTTCATTTAAATTTCTACCTAACGTTGTGAATTCTAACAACATTAATAGAGAAATTGTGGGCCCTTATTTGTGTCCTAATCCTAAGAATTCTTTGGTGAGATCCTTACATTCTTTGGATGTGGTAAGAGCTTTGAAATATGTTGAAGCTACTAAAGATTTCAGGTGGACTTCTAGTCTATTTGTTATCTTTTCTGGTTCTAGGAAAGGTCAGAAGGCTTCTGCCATTTCCTTGGCATCTTGGTTAAAGCTTTTGATTCATCAGGCTTATTTGGAGTTGGGTCAGGCCCCGACTCAGAGATTTACAGCTCATTCTACTAGATCAGTCTCCACTTTGTGGGCTTTTAAGAATGAAGCTTCAGTTGATCAGATTTGCAAAGCAGCAACATGGTCTACTTTACATTCACTAAATTCTACCGTTTTGATGTATTTGCTTCTTCGGAAGCAGTTTTTGGTAGAAAAGTTTTTCAGGCAGCTGTTTCAGTTTGATTCCTCTGCTTATGTTTGAGTTTTTTTTTCATCGTAAAATGACTTTTTCTTTTATCCCTCCCTCTCTAGTGACTCTTCTGTGGAGTCCCACATCTTGGGTATTACTATCCCATATGTCACTATCTCATGGACTCTTGCCAATTACATGAAAGAAAACATAATTTATGTAAGAACTTACCTGATAAATTCATTTCTTTCATATTGGCAAGAGTCCATGAGACCCACCCTTTTTATGGTGGTTATGATTTTTTAAAGCACAGTTATTTCCAAATTCCTTTGTTGATGCTTTTTACTCCTTTCTTTATCACCCCACTACTTGGCTATTCGTTAAACTGAATTGTGGGTGTGGTGAGGGGTGTATTTATAGGCATTTTGAGGTTTGGGAAACTTAGCCCCTGCTGGTAGGATTGTATATCCCATATGTCACTATCTCATGGACTCTTGCTAATATGAAAGAAATTAATTTATCATGTAAGTTCTTACATAAATTATGTTGTTTGTATGAATACCTCAAAAATATTGCGTTTACTCAGGCTATATTTCTATGTGCATTATTGTAACTGCATAAACAAATTACATTTATTTGCTCTTCCATCTATCAGCTTAGTTTTTAGCCAGTCTCTCATATCTCTGGACTTGATAGAAGATTTCTTGGAACTGGCAAGTAGAGAAAAAACTGAAGATGAGCCTGACCGTGAAATTTATAAAGGTATGTATTACATTAACAGTAATGTTAAGCATGTAGATATGCTTTATCAATTTGCATAGCTTGTGCATATGTGAAAAATGTGTATATTTGTTTCTGTCATTGTCTAGTAGGCATTCAGGTACAAGTGGGCATATGCATTCCCATTGTAATACATTAATTTTCACTTGTTTCTACCTATTTGTAGTAAGCTTGTAAGGGTTTAGCAGTGATTTTATTCATGTAAGTAACAGGTCTTATGAGAGTATTCTGTGTAGTTTGTGCACTGTGGCGGTATTGTTGGAGTGTCCCAGTCTGTTGATCACACCTAGGAGAGCATACATATTAGTGTTCTCCACAGAAAAATTTGCAAGCCGGGTGGCATTATAAAGTTACTGAGCCCCATAGGTGTCACACAAGATTTTTTTTTTTATAAATTGTGCACACATTTTGCTAAATAGTGAGCTCATTTTACTAAATAGTTAGCTCAATTTAGCGATATTGTGCGCCCGATTTAGCAAATTTGTGCGCCCGATTTATAAATAATTATCCTGCTATTCCACCTTAAAGGGACATTATACACTAGAATTTTCTTTGCAAAAATGTTTTGTGGATGATCCATTTATACAGTCCACCTGGGAGTTTTTGTAACAATGTATAGTTTTGCTTATTTTTTAATAACATTGTGCTGGTTTTCAGACTCCTACCCAAGCCCCAAAGTGTCAGATGTATACATGCATTTACAGACCACTGCTGGCTCCTGTTTGCCTAAACTGTAATTTCATATGCAGGGAAAGGGGGGATCTTCACCAAGCCCCTTTCACTGGGTGTTAAAGCTAATTTCATCAGCAGTGCTAAATTTGGAGCTTCTAAGTAAGTTTTTAAAAGGTTTTATACTGAATTTTTTCTGTTTTTTCACTTTTAATAAAAAGCTTCCATCCTAAACCTAAAGTCTAGTTCCTCCGCAGCCGGAGGTTTAGAGGCCGCAGATTCCGACCCAGAGAAAGAGTCCTCTGAAGTATCGGAGTCTTCTGCATCAGCGGATAATCTAGTCTCAGATACATCCAACAGAGTAGATGACCCCTGGGAAGGAAAGAAATATTTAACCTTTCGCTTGCGCTTAGCAGTGCAAGGTAAAGCACTGAAGGCCGCAGACACTGCCGTTTGCAACTGATCAGCAAAATCTGGCGGCCACAGGGCCCTTCCTGCAGGAGGATTAGTAGTGCACTGGGGAGCTGCATGTGTAATCGGAGATGATTAAAGGGAACTCACCTCACGGGACAGATCCCTCTCAGAAGTGGACGGCTCAGTGGTACTAAACATCTTGGTCTTTTTAGATATCACTATTTTATCAGGGCATGTGGAACACAGTTGAGAAAAAGCGCGCTGAACTAAACAGACTGCGCAATAATCAAAAAGGAAGAACCTGACTGTTCACACATTGCCAGAGCCACATCTCACACATGTCGCAGCAAAAAACACAATAAAGCAATCTTGTATAAATCCCCCCTGTTCAATAATCACCTTTTGGAGGTATTAACCCTTGATTCTATACAGATTAAAGGAGTCACACTTTGACCCTGTCTTCTTGCGTTATTACAGGTATAAAAAAATTAAACAATCTTACCAGAATGTACGCCGTGGAACAGGAACACGACCTCTCAAGATTGACAGTGATGTAGCATCGCTACTGACATGGACTTGAGTGATAGAAAGCAGGCAGTGAAACTCATCAACACTGATTGCTTAAGGAGCTGTTAATACGAGTCTGTATGGTTTCTCAGAAAGACTCTCCCTGCATCTCCAGACCCTGACATTTGTCAATGCTCTCACTGAGAGGCTGACAAGACTATTTAAAACTCCAGTCTTATTCCGAAGAGTGCTACACTCCATAAGAGACTACTCCGAATCTTCCGACACTTCTCTGCCATCCTCCTGTGACGAAAGGCAAAGAATGACTGGGGGGTGAGGGGAGTGGGGGAAGTATTTAAGCCTTTGTCTGGGGTGTCTGCCTCCTCCTGGTGGCCAGGTTCTGTATTTCCCACAAGTAATGAATGAAGCTGTGGACTCTCCTCGTATTAAGATGGAAACTAAAATGGCATTTTAGTCAAGACTATGACTAAAACTAAATCAAAATTTGCTGTCAAAATAAAAACTTTATGCTATTTGTTATAATCAATCCATATCTAATTACTGTTTTTTTGTAAAACAAATAAAAAAAATAAAGCAAGGCTATCTTGCTTGTTTTTTTTTAAATTTTAAGATAGACATGTTATATACTTCTACAGTTAAATCTGTTAAATCTGTATTGCATGTTCAAACCTTAATACCAAAAATAAAAACAGGTTAATAAACCTTTACTCCAGGAGTATCTAATGAGTGTGGAAGTTCTAGAGCAGTGTTAATTTTGTTGCAGAACATTTTTTGAATTTGTGAACAAACAATTGATTCTTCCTATAGGAATAAGAATAACCCACGAGTATGGGTTTAAGTTATGCTGTGCCTGTGCTAGCTGCAGAAACTTTTTGTTGTGTAGTTACTTAATTGTTTTAATTATTAACAGAGAACTGTTAAAGTTTTTATATTGGGTAATGTGTGCAATGGCGTTACAGCCAATACAGTTTACAGGGTTTTTCTCCAACATAGGTGTGTCCGGTCCACGGCGTCATCCTTACTTGTGGGATATTCTCTTCCCCAACAGGAAATGGCAAAGAGCCCAGCAAAGCTGGTCACATGATCCCTCCTAGGCTCCGCCTACCCCAGTCATTCTCTTTGCCGTTGTACAGGCAACATCTCCACGGAGATGGCTTAGAGTTTTTTAGTGTTTAACTGTAGTTTTTATTATTCAATCAAGAGTTTGTTATTTTAAAATAGTGCTGGTATGTACTATTTACTCAGAAACAGAAAAGAGATGAAGATTTCTGTTTGTATGAGGAAAATGATTTTAGCAACCGTTACTAAAATCCATGGCTGTTCCACACAGGACTGTTGAGAGGAATTAACTTCAGTTGGGGGAACAGTGAGCAGTCTCTTGCTGCTTGAGGTATGACACATTCTAACAAGACGATGTATTGCTGGAAGCTGTCATTTTCCCTATGGGATCCGGTAAGCCATGTTTATTAAGATTGTAAATAAGGGCTTCACAAGGGCTTATTAAGACTGTAGACTTTTTCTGGGCTAAATCGATTCATTATTAACACATATTTAGCCTTGAGGAATCATTTAATCTGGGTATTTTGATAAGTTTATATCGGCAGGCACTTTTTTAGACACCTTTCTCTTTAGGGGCTTTCCCAAATCATAGGCAGAGCCTCATTTTCGCGCCGGTGTTGCGCACTTGTTTTTGAGAGACATGACATGCAGTCGCATGTGTGAGGAGCTCTGATACATAGAAAAGACTTTCTGAAGGCGTCATTTGGTATCGTATTCCCCTTTGGGCTTGGTTGGGTCTCAGCAAAGCAGACACCAGGGACTGTAAAGGGGTTAAAGTTAAAAACGGCTCCGGTTCCGTTATTTTAAGGGTTAAAGCTTCCAAATTTGGGGTGCAATACTTTTAAGGCTTTAAGACACTGTGGTGAAATTTTGGTGAATTTTGAACAATTCCTTCATATTTTTTCGCAATTGCAGTAATAAAGTGTGTTCAGTTTAAAATTTAAAGTGACAGTAACGGTTTTATTTTAAAACGTTTTTTTGTACTTTGTTATCAAGTTTATGCCTGTTTAACATGTCTGAACTACCAGATAGACTGTGTTCTGAATGTGGGGAAGCCAGAGTTCCTTCTCATTTAAATAAATGTGATTTATGTGACAATGACAATGATGCCCAAGATGATTCCTCAAGTGAGGGGAGTAAGCATGGTACTGCATCATTCCCTCCTTCGTCTACACGAGTCTTGCCCACTCAGGAGGCCCCTAGTACATCTAGCGCGCCAATACTCCTTACTATGCAACAATTAACGGCTGTAATGGATAATTCTGTCAAAAACATTTTAACCAAAATGCACACTTATCAGCGTAAGCGCGACTGCTCTGTTTTAGATGCTGAAGAGCATGACGACGCTGATAATAATGGTTCTGAAGGGCCCCTAAACCAGTCTGATGGGGCCAGGGAGGTTTTGTCTGAGGGAGAAATTACTGATTCAGGGAACATTTCTCAACAAGCTGAACCTGATGTGATTACGTTTAAATTTAAGTTGGAACATCTCCGCATTCTGCTTAAGGAGGTATTATCCACTCTGGATGATTGTGACAAGTTGGTCATCCCAGAGAAACTATGTAAAATGGACAAGTTCCTAGAGGTCCCGGGGCTCCCAGAAGCTTTTCCTATACCCAAGCGGGTGGCGGACATTGTTAATAAAGAATGGGAAAGGCCCGGTATTCCTTTCGTCCCTCCCCCCATATTTAAAAAATTGTTTCCTATGGTCGACCCCAGAAAGGACTTATGGCAGACAGTCCCCAAGGTCGAGGGAGCGGTTTCCACTTTAAACAAACGCACCACTATACCCATAGAAGATAGTTGTGCTTTCAAAGATCCTATGGATAAAAAATTAGAAGGTTTACTTAAAAAGATGTTTGTTCAGCAGGGTTACCTTCTACAACCAATTTCATGCATTGTCCCTGTCGCTACAGCCGCGTGTTTCTGGTTCGATGAGCTGGTAAAGGCGGTCGATAGTGATTCTCCTCCTTATGAGGAGATTATGGACAGAATCAATGCTCTCAAATTGGCTAATTCTTTCACCCTAGACGCCACTTTGCAATTGGCTAGGTTAGCGGCTAAGAATTCTGGGTTTGCTATTGTGGCGCGCAGAGCGCTTTGGTTGAAATCTTGGTCAGCTGATGCGTCTTCCAAGAACAAGCTACTTAACATTCCTTTCAAGGGGAAAACGCTGTTTGGCCCTGACTTGAAAGAGATTATCTCTGATATCACTGGGGGTAAGGGCCATGCCCTTCCTCAGGATCGGCCTTTCAAGGCCAAAAATAAACCTAATTTCTCCAACATAGGTGTGTCCGGTCCACGGCGTCATCCTTACTTGTGGGATATTCTCTTCCCCAACAGGAAATGGCAAAGAGCCCAGCAAAGCTGGTCACATGATCCCTCCTAGGCTCCGCCTACCCCAGTCATTCTCTTTGCCGTTGTACAGGCAACATCTCCACGGAGATGGCTTAGAGTTTTTTAGTGTTTAACTGTAGTTTTTATTATTCAATCAAGAGTTTGTTATTTTGAAATAGTGCTGGTATGTACTATTTACTCAGAAACAGAAAAGAGATGAAGATTTCTGTTTGTATGAGGAAAATGATTTTAGCAACCGTCACTAAAATCCATGGCTGTTCCACACAGGACTGTTGAGAGCAATTAACTTCAGTTGGGGGAACAGTGAGCAGTCTCTTGCTGCTTGAGGTATGACACATTCTAACAAGACGATGTAATGCTGGAAGCTGTCATTTTCCCTATGGGATCCGGTAAGCCATGTTTATTAAGATCGTAAATAAGGGCTTCACAAGGGCTTATTAAGACTGTAGACTTTTTCTGGGCTAAATCGATTCATTATTAACACATATTTAGCCTTGAGGAATCATTTATTCTGGGTATTTTGATATAATAATATCGGCAGGCACTGTTTTAGACACCTTATTCTTTAGGGGCTTTCCCAAATCATAGGCAGAGCCTCATTTTCGCGCCGGTGTTGCGCACTTGTTTTTGAGAGGCATGACATGCAGTCGCATGTGAGAGGAGCTCTGATACTTAGAAAAGACTTTCTGAAGGCGTCATTTGGTATCGTATTCCCCTTTGGGCTTGGTTGGGTCTCAGCAAAGCAGATACCAGGGACTGTAAAGGGGTTAAAGTTAAAAACGGCTCCGGTTCCGTTATTTTAAGGGTTAAAGCTTCCAAATTTGGTGTGCAATACTTTTAAGGCTTTAAGACACTGTGGTGAAAATTTGGTGAATTTTGAACAATTCCTTCATGTTTTTTCGCAATTGCAGTAATAAAGTGTGTTCAGTTTAAAATTTAAAGTGACAGTAACGGTTTTATTTTAAAACGTTTTTTGTACTTTGTTATCAAGTTTATGCCTGTTTAACATGTCTGAACTACCAGATAGACTGTGTTCTGAATGTGGGGAAGCCAGAATTCCTATTCATTTAAATAAATGTGATTTATGTGACAATGACAATGATGCCCAAGATGATTCCTCAAGTGAGGGGAGTAAGCATGGTACTGCATCATTCCCTCCTTCGTCTACACGAGTCTTGCCCACTCAGGAGGCCCCTAGTACATCTAGCGCGCCAATACTCCTTACTATGCAACAATTAACGGCTGTAATGGATAATTCTGTCAAAAACATTTTAGCCAAAATGAACACTTATCAGCATAAGCGCGACTGCTCTGTTTTAGATACTGAAGAGCATGACGACGCTGATAATAATGGTTCTGAAGGGCCCCTAACCCAGTCTGATGGGGCCAGGGAGGTTTTGTCTGAGGGAGAAATTACTGATTCAGGGAACATTTCTCAACAAGCTGAACCTGATGTGATTACGTTTAAATTTAAGTTGGAACATCTCCGCATTCTGCTTAAGGAGGTATTATCCACTCTGGATGATTGTGACAAGTTGGTCATCCCAGAGAAACTATGTAAAATGGACAAGTTCCTAGAGGTCCCGGGGCTCCCAGAAGCTTTTCCTATACCCAAGCGGGTGGCGGACATTGTTAATAAAGAATGGGAAAGGCCCGGTATTCCTTTCGTCCCTCCCCCCATATTTAAAAAATTGTTTCCTATGGTCGACCCCAGAAAGGACTTATGGCAGACAGTCCCCAAGGTCGAGGGAGCGGTTTCCACTTTAAACAAACGCACCACTATACCCATAGAGGATAGTTGTGCTTTCAAAGATCCTATGGATAAAAAATTAGAAGGTTTACTTAAAAAGATGTTTGTTCAGCAGGGTTACCTTCTACAACCAATTTCATGCATTGTCCCTGTAGCTACAGCCGCATGTTTCTGGTTCGATGAGCTGATAAAGGCGGTCGATAGTGATTCTCCTCCTTATGAGGAGATTATGGACAGAATCAATGCTCTCAAATTGGCTAATTCTTTCACCCTAGACGCCACTTTGCAATTGGCTAGGTTAGCGGCTAAGAATTCTGGGTTTGCTATTGTGGCGCGCAGAGCGCTTTGGTTGAAATCTTGGTCAGCTGATGCGTCTTCCAAGAACAAGCTACTTAACATTCCTTTCAAGGGGAAAACGCTGTTTGGCCCTGACTTGAAAGAGATTATCTCTGATATCACTGGGGGTAAGGGCCACGCCCTTCCTCAGGATCGGCCTTTCAAGGCCAAAAATAAACCTAATTTTCGTCCCTTTCGTAGAAATGGACCAGCCCAAAGTGCTACGTCCTCTAAGCAAGAGGGTAATACTTCTCAAGCCAAGCCAGCTTGGAGACCAATGCAAGGCTGGAACAAGGGAAAGCAGGCCAAGAAACCTGCCACTGCTACCAAGACAGCATGAAATGTTGGCCCCCGATCCGGGACCGGATCTGGTGGGGGGCAGACTCTCTCTCTTCGCTCAGGCTTGGGCAAGAGATGTTCTGGATCCTTGGGCGCTAGAAATAGTCTCCCAAGGTTATCTTCTGGAATTCAAGGGGCTTCCCCCAAGGGGGAGGTTCCACAGGTCTCAGTTGTCTTCAGACCACATAAAAAGACAGGCATTCTTACATTGTGTAGAAGACCTGTTAAAAATGGGAGTGATTCATCCTGTTCCATTAAGAGAACAAGGGCTGGGGTTCTACTCCAATCTGTTCATAGTTCCCAAAAAAGAGGGAACGTTCAGACCAATCTTAGATCTCAAGATCTTAAACAAGTTTCTCAAGGTTCCATCGTTCAAGATGGAAACCATTCGAACTATTCTTCCTTCCATCCAGGAAGGTCAATTCATGACCACAGTGGATTTAAAGGATGCGTATCTACATATTCCTATCCACAAGGAACATCATCGGTTCCTAAGGTTCGCATTCCTGGACAAGCATTACCAGTTCGTGGCGCTTCCTTTCGGATTAGCCACTGCTCCAAGGATTTTCACAAAGGTACTAGGGTCCCTTCTAGCTGTGCTAAGACCAAGGGGCATTGCTGTAGTACCTTACTTGGACGACATTCTGATTCAAGCGTCGTCTCTTCCTCAAGCAAAGGCTCACACGGACATTGTCCTGGCCTTTCTCAGATCTCACGGATGGAAAGTGAACGTGGAAAAGAGTTCTCTATCTCCGTCAACAAGGGTTCCCTTCTTGGGAACAATAATAGACTCCTTAGAAATGAGGATTTTTCTGACAGAGGCCAGAAAAACAAAACTTCTAGACTCTTGTCGGATACTTCATTCCGTTCCTCTTCCTTCCATAGCGCAGTGCATGGAAGTGATCGGTTTGATGGTAGCGGCAATGGACATAGTTCCTTTTGCGCGCATTCATCTAAGACCATTACAACTGTGCATGCTCAGTCAGTGGAATGGGGACTATACAGACTTGTCTCCGAAGATACAAGTAAATCAGAGGACCAGAGACTCACTCCGTTGGTGGCTGTCCCTGGACAACCTGTCACAAGGGATGACATTCCGCAGACCGGAGTGGGTCATCGTCACGACCGACGCCAGTCTGATGGGCTGGGGCGCGGTCTGGGGATCCCTGAAAGCTCAGGGTCTTTGGTCTCGGGAAGAATCTCTTCTACCGATAAATATTCTGGAACTGAGAGCGATATTCAATGCTCTCAAGGCTTGGCCTCAGCTAGCGAGGGCCAAGTTCATACGGTTTCAATCAGACAACATGACAACTGTTGCGTACATCAACCATCAGGGGGGAACAAGGAGTTCCCTGGCGATGGAAGAAGTGACCAAAATCATTCTATGGGCGGAGTCTCACTCCTGCCACCTGTCTGCTATCCACATCCCAGGAGTGGAAAATTGGGAAGCGGATTTTCTGAGTCGTCAGACATTGCATCCGGGGGAGTGGGAACTCCATCCGGAAATCTTTGCCCAAGTCACTCAACTGTGGGGCATTCCAGACATGGATCTGATGGCCTCTCGTCAGAACTTCAAAGTTCCTTGCTACGGGTCCAGATCCAGGGATCCCAAGGCGGCTCTAGTGGATGCACTAGTAGCACCTTGGACCTTCAAACTAGCTTATGTGTTCCCGCCGTTTCCTCTCATCCCCAGGCTGGTAGCCAGGATCAATCAGGAGAGGGCGTCGGTGATCTTGATAGCTCCTGCGTGGCCACGCAGGACTTGGTATGCAGATCTGGTGAATATGTCATCGGCTCCACCTTGGAAGCTACCTTTGAGACGAGACCTTCTTGTTCAGGGTCCGTTCGAACATCCGAATCTGGTTTCACTCCAGCTGACTGCTTGGAGATTGAACGCTTGATCTTATCGAAGCGAGGGTTCTCAGATTCTGTTATCAATACTCTTGTTCAGGCCAGAAAGCCTGTAACTAGAAAGATTTACCACAAAATTTGGAAAAAATATATCTGTTGGTGTGAATCTAAAGGATTCCCTTGGGACAAGGTTAAGATTCCTAAGATTCTATCCTTCCTTCAAGAAGGATTGGAAAAAGGATTATCTGCTAGTTCCCTGAAGGGACAGATTTCTGCCTTGTCTGTGTTACTTCACAAAAAGCTGGCAGCTGTGCCAGATGTTCAAGCCTTTGTTCAGGCTCTGGTTAGAATTAAGCCTGTTTACAAACCTTTGACTCCTCCTTGGAGTCTCAACTTAGTTCTTTCAGTTCTTCAGGGGGTTCCGTTTGAACCCTTACATTCCGTTGATATTAAGTTATTATCTTGGAAAGTTTTGTTTTTAGTTGCAATTTCTTCTGCTAGAAGAGTTTCAGAATTATCTGCTCTGCAGTGTTCTCCTCCTTATCTGGTGTTCCATGCAGATAAGGTGGTTTTACGTACTAAACCTGGTTTTCTTCCAAAAGTTGTTTCTAACAAAAACATTAACCAGGAGATTATCGTACCTTCTCTGTGTCCGAAACCAGTTTCAAAGAAGGAACGTTTGTTGCACAATTTGGATGTTGTTCGCGCTCTAAAATTCTATTTAGATGCTACAAAGGATTTTAGACAAACATCTTCCTTGTTTGTTGTTTATTCCGGTAAAAGGAGAGGTCAAAAAGCAACTTCTACCTCTCTCTCTTTTTGGATTAAAAGCATCATCAGATTGGCTTACGAGACTGCCGGACGGCAGCCTCCCGAAAGAATCACGGCTCATTCCACTAGGGCTGTGGCTTCCACATGGGCCTTCAAGAACGAGGCTTCTGTTGATCAGATATGTAGGGCAGCGACTTGGTCTTCACTGCACACTTTTACCAAATTTTACAAGTTTGATACTTTTGCTTCTTCTGAGGCTATTTTTGGGAGAAAGGTTTTGCAAGCCGTGGTGCCTTCCATTTAGGTGACCTGATTTGCTCTCTCCCTTCATCCGTGTCCTAAAGCTTTGGTATTGGTTCCCACAAGTAAGGATGACGCCGTGGACCGGACACACCTATGTTGGAGAAAACAGAATTTATGTTTACCTGATAAATTACTTTCTCCAACGGTGTGTCCGGTCCACGGCCCGCCCTGGTTTTTTTAATCAGGTCTGATAATTTATTTTCTTTAACTACAGTCACCACGGTACCATATGGTTTCTCCTATGCAAATATTCCTCCTTAACGTCGGTCGAATGACTGGGGTAGGCGGAGCCTAGGAGGGATCATGTGACCAGCTTTGCTGGGCTCTTTGCCATTTCCTGTTGGGGAAGAGAATATCCCACAAGTAAGGATGACGCCGTGGACCGGACACACCGTTGGAGAAAGTAATTTATCAGGTAAACATAAATTCTGTTTTTCGTCCCTTTCGTAGAAACGGACCAGCCCAAAGTGCTACGCCCTCTAAGCAAGAGGGTAATACTTCTCAAGCCAAGCCAGCTTGGAGACCAATGCAAGGCTGGAACAAGGGAAAGCAGGCCAAGAAACCTGCCACTGCTACCAAGACAGCATGAAATGTTGGCCCCCGATCCGGGACCGGATCTGGTGGGGGGCAGACTCTCTCTCTTCGCTCGGGCTTGGGCAAGAGATGTTCTGGATCCTTGGGCGCTAGAAATAGTCTCCCAAGGTTATCTTCTGGAATTCAAGGGGCTTCCCCCAAGGGGGAGGTTCCACAGGTCTCAGTTGTCTTCAGACCACATAAAAAGACAGGCATTCTTACGTTGTGTAGAAGACCTGTTAAAAATGGGAGTGATTCATCCTGTTCCATTAGGAGAACAAGGGATGGGGTTCTACTCCAATCTGTTCATAGTTCCCAAAAAAGAGGGAACGTTCAGACCAATCTTAGATCTCAAGATCTTAAACAAGTTTCTCAAGGTTCCATCGTTCAAAATGGAAACCATTCGAACAATTCTTCCTTCCATCCAGGAAGGTCAATTCATGACCACGGTGGATTTAAAGGATGCGTATCTACATATTCCTATCCACAAGGAACATCATCGGTTCCTAAGGTTCGCATTCCTGGACAAGCATTACCAGTTCGTGGCGCTTCCTTTCGGATTAGCCACTGCTCCAAGGATTTTCACAAAGGTACTAGGGTCCCTTCTAGCTGTGCTAAGACCAAGGGGCATTGCTGTAGTACCTTACTTGGACGACATTCTGATTCAAGCGTCGTCCCTTCCTCAAGCAAAGGCTCACACGGACATTGTCCTGGCCTTTCTCAGATCTCACGGATGGAAAGTGAACGTGGAAAAGAGTTCTCTATCTCCGTCAACAAGGGTTCCCTTCTTGGGGACAATAATAGACTCCTTAGAAATGAGGATTTTTCTGACAGAGGCCAGAAAAACAAAACTTCTAGACTCTTGTCGGATACTTCATTCCGTTCCTCTTCCTTCCATAGCGCAGTGCATGGAAGTGATAGGTTTGATGGTAGCGGCAATGGACATAGTTCCTTTTGCGCGCATTCATCTAAGACCATTACAACTGTGCATGCTCAGTCAGTGGAATGGGGACTATACAAACTTGTCTCTGAGGATACAAGTAAATCAGAGGACCAGAGACTCACTCCGTTGGTGGCTGTCCCTGGACAATCTGTCACAAGGGATGACCTTCCGCAGACCAGAGTGGGTCATTGTCACGACCGACGCCAGTCTGATGGGCTGGGGCGCGGTCTGGGGATCCCTGAAAGCTCAGGGTCTTTGGTCTCGGGAAGAATCTCTTCTACCGATAAATATTCTGGAACTGAGAGCGATATTCAATGCTCTCAAGGCTTGGCCTCAGCTAGCGAGGGCCAAGTTCATACGGTTTCAATCAGACAACATGACAACTGTTGCGTACATCAACCATCAGGGGGGAACAAGGAGTTCCCTGGCGATGGAAGAAGTGACCAAAATCATTCTATGGGCGGAGTCTCACTCCTGCCACCTGTCTGCTATCCACATCCCAGGAGTGGAAAATTGGGAAGCGGATTTTCTGAGTCGTCAGACATTGCATCCGGGGGAGTGGGAACTCCATCCGGAAATCTTTGCCCAAGTCACTCAACTGTGGGGCATTCCAGACATGGATCTGATGGCCTCTCGTCAGAACTTCAAAGTTCCTTGCTACGGGTCCAGATCCAGGGATCCCAAGGCGGCTCTAGTGGATGCACTAGTAGCACCTTGGACCTTCAAACTAGCTTATGTATTCCCGCCGTTTCCTCTCATCCCCAGGCTGGTAGCCAGGATCAATCAGGAAAGGGCGTCGGTGATCTTGATAGCTCCTGCGTGGCCACGCAGGACTTGGTATGCAGATCTGGTGAATATGTCATCGGCTCCACCATGGAAGCTACCTTTGAGACGAGACCTTCTTGTTCAAGGTCCGTTCGAACATCCGAATCTGGTCTCACTCCAGCTGACTGCTTGGAGATTGAACGCTTCTTCTTATCGAAGCGAGGGTTCTCAGATTCTGTTATCGATACTCTTGTTCAGGAAAGAAAGCCTGTAACTAGAAAGATTTACCACAAAATTTGGAAAAAATATATCTGTTGGTGTGAATCTAAAGGATTCCCTTGGGACAAGGTTAAGATTCCTAAGATTCTATCCTTCCTTCAAGAAGGATTGGAAAAAGGATTATCTGCAAGTTCCCTGAAGGGACAGATTTCTGCCTTGTCTGTGTTACTTCACAAAAAGCTGGCAGCTGTGCCAGATGTTCAAGCCTTTGTTCAGGCTCTGGTTAGAATCAAGCCTGTTTACAAACCTTTGACTCCTCCTTGGAGTCTCAACTTAGTTCTTTCAGTTCTTCAGGGGGTTCCGTTTGAACCCTTACATTCCGTTGATATTAAGTTATTATCTTGGAAAGTTTTGTTTTTGGTTGCAATTTCTTCTGCTAGAAGAGTTTCAGAATTATCTGCTCTGCAGTGTTCTCCTCCTTATCTGGTGTTCCATGCAGATAAGGTGGTTTTACGTACTAAACCTGGTTTTTTTCCAAAAGTTGTTTCTAACAAAAACATTAACCAGGAGATTATCGTACCTTCTCTGTGTCCGAAACCAGTTTCGAAGAAGGAACGTTTGTTGCACAATTTGGATGTTGTTCGCGCTCTAAAATTCTATTTAGATGCTACAAAGGATTTTAGACAAACATCTTCCTTGTTTGTTGTTTATTCCGGTAAAAGGAGAGGTCAAAAAGCAACTTCTACCTCTCTCTCTTTTTGGATTAAAAGCATCATCAGATTGGCTTACGAGACTGCCGGACGGCAGCCTCCCGAAAGAATCACAGCTCATTCCACTAGGGCTGTGGCTTCCACATGGGCCTTCAAGAACGAGGCTTCTGTTGATCAGATATGTAGGGCAGCGACTTGGTCTTCACTGCACACTTTTACCAAATTTTACAAGTTTGATACTTTTGCTTCTTCTGAGGCTATTTTTGGGAGAAAGGTTTTGCAAACCGTGGTGCCTTCCATTTAGGTGACCTGATTTGCTCCCTCCCTTCATCCGTGTCCTAAAGCTTTGGTATTGGTTCCCACAAGTAAGGATGACGCCGTGGACCGGACACACCTATGTTTGAGAAAACAGAATTTATGTTTAACTGATAAA
The DNA here is from genome assembly GCF_027579735.1 of Bombina bombina. NCBI lineage: Eukaryota > Metazoa > Chordata > Amphibia > Anura > Bombinatoridae > Bombina > Bombina bombina. The sequence continues at coordinate 709,069,269 of NC_069499.1, read as the reverse complement.
TTACTTTCTCCAACGGTGTGTCCGGTCCACGGCCCGCCCTGGTTTTTTAATCAGGTCTGATAATTTATTTTCTTTAACTACAGTCACCACGGTTTCATATGGTTTCTCCTATGCAAATATTCCTCCTTAACGTCGGTCGAATGACTGGGGTAGGCGGAGCCTAGGAGGGATCATGTGACCAGCTTTGCTGGGCTCTTTGCCATTTCCTGTTGGGGAAGAGAATATCCCACAAGTAAGGATGACGCCGTGGACCGGACACACCGTTGGAGAAAGTAATTTATCAGGTAAACATAAATTCTGTTTTTTTTTTTATATATTTTAAAGTTACACTTCAGTTTGTTTATGAAACTTGATTTTATTTAATTTTAAGTTTAATAAAGACGTTTTATATCACAACAGCTAAATCTTTGTCTGTATTGCATGTTTAAACCTTAATACCATAAATAATAACAGGTGTTGTTTACTCCTGGAGTATATAATGAGTTTTGGAAATTATAGAAAAATGAGATGCCTTTCTAGAGTGCGTGAGGGATCTCTCCTCTCTAGGAGTAATTGTACCGGTACCTCTAGCAGAAAGAGGTCTAGGGTACTATTCAAACCTTTTCGTGGTCCCAAAGAAGGAGGGCACGTTTGCCCCGATTCTTGCCCTAAAGTGCTTAAACAAGTTTCTGTCGGTCCCATTGTTCAAGATGCAGACGATGAGGTCTATTCTGCCCTTAGTTCAAGAGGGTCAGTTCATGACTACGATAGACTTGAAGGGCGCTTACTTTCATGTGCCAATACACAAGGATCACTTCAAGTTCCTAAGATTCGCTTTTCTGGACCAACACTTCCAGTTTGTTACTCTCCCCTTCGGTCTGGCTACTGCTCCAAGAGTCTTTACAAAGGTTCTGGGAGCTTTGCTCGCGGTGGCGAGATCCAGAGGTATTGCAGTAGCACCTTATCTGGATGACATCCTGGTCCAGGCTTTGTCCTGCTGGCTGGCAGAGCACCATTTGAGAGCTGCTCTTCTTTTTCTATCTCATGGATGGAAGGTAAACTCAGGAAATAGTTCCTGGGCATGATAATAGACTCCATATCCATGAAGATATTCCTCACAGGCCCGAGACGTTGCAAAATTGCCTCCAGCTGTCTTGCCTTTCAAACCTCCTCAAGGCCATCTGTGGCCCAGTGTATGGAGGTGATTGGGCTCATAGTATCCAGTATAGATGTCATTCCATTCTCCTGGTTTCATCTCTAACCTCTTCAGTTGGGCATGCTGAGGCAATGGAATGGCGATCACTCAGATCTATCCCAACAGATATCTCTGGACAACCGGTCGAGAGAATCCCTCTCTTGGTGGCTTCATCCAGATCCGCTGTCCCAGGGGGACATCCTTCCTGGGAGATTGTGACTACGGACGCAAGCCTCTCAGGATGGGGAGCTGTTTGGGGTGCCAGGAAGGCACAGTGCTGGTGGAATTGGGAGGAGTCGCTTCTTCCGATCAAAATCCTGGAACGGCTTGGCCCCTCCTGGGTTCGGACAACATTACCTTTGGTGGCTTACATCAACCACCATGGGGGGACGAGAAGCTTCCCTAGCCATGAGGGAAGTATTTCGGATTCTGGATTGGGCGGAGCCCCACAACTGCTCGCTGTCAGCGATCCACATCCCGGGTGTGGACAACTGGGAACTGGATTTTCTCAGCAGACAATCGTATCATCCTGGGGAATGGTTTCTTTACCCTGAAGTGTTTGTGGCAATTTGCAACAGATGGGGGACTCCAGAGATAGATCTCATTGCGTCCAGACTCAAAAAGCGCTTTCTTTTTCAACCAGAAGTAACTTCAACTTCAAGCTACCCAGATACGGGTCGTGGTCCAGGGATCCCCAGGCCGAACTGAAAGATGCATTGGCAGTGCCTTGGGGAATCAACCTAGTTTACATATTTCCTCTGTTATCACTTCTACCTCGAGTAGTGGCCCGCATCAAGCAGAAGCAAGCATGGACTATTCTGATTGCTCCGTTGTGGCCTCGGAAGATGTGGTTTATGGATCTGGTGGGGATGTCATAGTCTCCTCCGTGGAGGTTACCCTGTCGCAGGGATCTGCTTGTACAGGGCCCCTTTGTGCATTAAAATCTAGATTCTCTGAGGCTGACTTTGTGGAGATTGAATGCTTAGTCTTAGCCAGGAGAGGGTTTTCTGAGAGTGTGATTGATACTCTCATTCAAGCCAGGAAGCCAGTCACCCATCGCATCTATCATAAGGTGTGGAGGACCTACTTACTCTGGTGTGAGACTTGTGGATGATCTTGGTACAAGGTCAGAGTATCCAGGATACTTTCCTTCCTCCAGGATGGTTTGGAGAAGGGACTTGCTGCTAGTTCCTTGAGGGGACAGATTTTGATTTATCTGTGTTATTTAAGAAGCTCCCTGAGCTTACTGATATACAGTCTTTTGTTCAGGCTCTATCCAGGATCAGGCCTGTATTCAGACATTCTGGTCCTCTTTGGAGTTTGAATCTGGTTCTTAGGGTTTTGCAGAACACCCCGTTTGATCCTATGCATTCTCTTGACATTAAGATACTGTCTTGGAAGGTTCTTTTTCTACTGGCTATTGCTTCGGTACGCAGAGTCTCTGAGTTGGCGGCCATGCTATGTGAGCCTCCTTACTTGTTTTCTCTTGTAAGGTGTATCCAGTCCACGGATCATCCATTACTTGTGGGATATTCTCCTTCCCAACAGGAAGTTGCAAGAGGATCACCCACAGCAGAGCTGCTATATAGCTCCTCCCGTAACTGCCATATCCAGTCATTCTCTTGCAACTCTCAACAAGCATGGAGGTAGTAAGAGGAAAGTGGTGAAATGTAGCTGTTATCTTGCTTCAATCAAAAGTTTGTTATTTTTAAATGGTACCGGAGTTGAACTATTTTGTCCCAGGCAGAAAAATAGAAGAATCTGCCTGTGATTTCTATGATCTTAGCAGGTTGTAACTAAGATCCATTGCTGTTCTCACACATGACTGAAGAGAGAGGTAACTTCAGCGGGGGAATGGCGTGCAGGTTATCCTGCTATGAGGTATGTGCAGTTAAGATTTTGCTTACTTTCTGAGGTAATGCTCTTTTATATTTACAATATAAAACATTTGCTGGCATGTTTAAACGTTTTTATATATACTTTGGTGATAAAACTTTATTGGAGCCTAGTTTTTTTCCACATGGCTGGCTTAAATTTAACTAGAAACCGTTTCCTGAGGCTTTCCACTGTGTTACTATGAGTGGGAGGGGCCTAATTAAGCGCTTTTTTGTGCAGTAACTTTTACAGACTGAGACATCCAGCTTCCTCCAGGAGTCCCCTGAATGCTATAGGACATCTCTAAAGGGCTCTTAGGCTTAACAAAAGGGAGATTTCACCTTTCACAATTATCTGCAAACCAGATAAAGAGAGAGGCATTCTTACACTGTGTACAAGACCTCCTAGTTATGGGAGTGATCCATCCAGTTACAAAGGAGGAACAGGGACAGGGATTTTACTCAAATCTGTTTGTGGTTCCCAAAAAAGAGGGAACCTTCAGACCAATTTTGGATCTAAAGATCTTAAACAAATTCCTCAGAGTTCCATCATTCAAGATGGAGACTATTCGTACCATCCTACCTATGATCCAGGAGTGTCAATACATGACTACAGTGGATTTAAAGGATGCTTATCTTCACATTCCGATACACAAAGATCATCATCGGTTTCTCAGGTTTGCCTTCCTAGACAGGCATTACCAGTTTGTAGCTCTTCCCTTTGGGTTAGCTACAGCCCCAAGAATTTTTACGAAGGTTCTGGGGTCGCTTCTGGCGGTCCCAAGGCCGCGGGGCATAGCAGTGGCCCCTTATTTAGACAACATCCTGATTCAGGTGTCAAACTTCCAAATTGCCAAGTCTCATACGGACATAGTGTTGGCATTTCTGAGGTCGCATGGGTGGAAGGTGAACGAGGAAAAGAGTTCTCTATCCCCCCTAACAAGAGTTTCCTTCCTAGGGACTCTGATAGATTCTGTAGAAATGAAAATTTACCTGACGGAGTCCAGGTTATCAAAACTTCTAAAATTTCTGCCGTGTTTTTTATTCCATTCCTCGCCCTTCGGTGGCTCAGTGCATGGAAGTAATCGGCTTAATCGTAGCGGCAATGGACATAGTGCCGTTTGCACGCCTACATCTCAGACTTGTCAGATTTGTCCCCTCTACTAAATCTGGATCAAGAGACCAGGGATTCTCTTCTCTGGTGGCTATCTCGGGTCCATCTGTCCAAAGGTATGACCTTTCGCAGGCCAGATTGGACAATTGTAATGACGGATGCCAGCCTTCTAGGTTGGGGTGCAGTCTGGAACTCCCTGAAGGCTCAGGGATCGTGGACTCAGGAGGAGTCACTCCTTCCAATAAATATTCTGGAACTGAGAGCGATATTCAATGCTCTTCAGGCTTGGCCTCAGTTAGCAACTCTGAGGTTCATCAGATTTCAGTCGGACAACATCACGACTGTGGCTTACATCAACCATCAAGGGGGAACCAGGAGTTCCCTAGCGATGTTAGAAGTCTCAAGGATAATTCGCTGGGCAGAGTCTCACTCTTGCCACCTGTCAGCGATCCACATCCCAGGTGTAGAGAACTGGGAGGTGGATTCTCTAAGTCAGACTTTTCATCCGGGGGAGTGAGAACTCCATCCGGAGGTGTTTGCACAATTGATTAATCGTTGGGGCAAACCAGAACTGGATCTCATGGCGTCTCGCCAGAACGCCAAGCTTCCTTGTTACGGATCCAGGTCCAGGGACCCCAAGGCAACGCTGATAGATGCTCTAGCAGCGCCTTGGTCCTTCAACCTGGCTTATGTGTTTCCACCATTTCCTCTGCTCCCTCGTCTGATTGCCAAAATCAAGCAGGTGAGAGCATCGGTGATCTTGATAGCGCCTGCGTGGCCACGCAGGACTTGGTATGCAGATCTGGTGGACATGTCATCCTTTCCACCATGGACTCTGCCGCTGAGACAGGACCTTCTACTTCAAGGTCCTTTCAACCATCCAAATCTAATTTCTCTGAGGCTGACTGCCTGGAGATTGAACGCTTGATTTTATCAAAGTGTGGTTTCTCCGAGTCAGTCATTGATACTTTAATTCAGGCATGAAAGCCTGTCACCAGGAAGATCTATCATAAGATATGGCGTAAATACCTTTATTGGTGTGAATCCAAGGGCTACTCATGGAGTAAGGTCAGGATTCCCAGGATATTATCTTTTCTCCAAGAAGGATTGGAGAAAGGATTGTCAGCTAGTTCCTTAAAGGGACAGATTTCTGCGCTATCTATTCTTTTGCACAAGTGTCTGGCGGATGTCGCAGACGTTCAGGCATTTTGTCAGGCTTTAGTTGGAATCAAGCCTGTGTTTAAACCTGTTGCTCCACCTTGGAGCTTAAATTTGGTTCTTAAAGTTCTTCAGGGGGTTCCGTTTGAACCTCTTCATTCCATAGATATCAAACTTTTATCTTGGAAAGTTCTTTTTTTGGTAGCTATTTCCTCGGCTCGTAGAGTTTCTGAGTTATCTGCCTTACAATGTGATTCTCCTTATCTGATCTTCCATGCAGATAAGGTAGTTCTGCGTACCAAACCTGGGTTTCTCCAACATAGGTGTGTCCGGTCCACGGCGTCATCCTTACTTGTGGGATATTCTCTTCCCCAACAGGAAATGGCAAAGAGCCCAGCAAAGCTGGTCACATGATCCCTCCTAGGCTCCGCCTACCCCAGTCATTCTCTTTGCCGTTGCACAGGCAACATCTCCACGGAGATGGTTAAGAGTTTTTTGGTGTTTAAATGTAGTTTTTATTCTTCAATCAAGAGTTTGTTATTTTAAAATAGTGCTGGTATGTACTATTTACTCTGAAACAGAAAAGAGATGAAGATTTCTGTTTGTAAGAGGAAGATGCTTTTAGCAACCGTTACTAAAATCGATGGCTGTTTCCACACAGGACTGTTGAGATGAAGTAACTTCAGTTGGGGGAAACAGTGGGCAGACTTTGCTGCTTGAGGTATGACACATTTCTAACAAGACTTGGTAATGCTGGAAGCTGTCATTTTCCCTATGGGAACCGGTAAGCCATTTTCTTAGTTTAGTATAAGAATAAAGGGCTTCACAAGGGCTTTAAAGACTGGTAGACATTTTTCTGGGCTAAAACGATTACTTTATAAGTATATTTAGTGGATTATAACTATAAATAGTTCTTATAATCTTGGGGATGGTATTAAAAAAACGGCAGGCACTGTATTGGACACCTTTTTCACTGGGGGCCTTTTCTAGTCATAGGCAGAGCCTCATTTTCGCGCCACTAATGCGCAGTTGTTTTTGGAAGGCAAGGCATGCAGATGCATGTGTGAGGAGCTAAGAACCACTGAAAAAGCTTATTGAAGGCGTCATTTGGTATCGTATTCCCCTCTGGGCTTGGTTGGGTCTCAGCAAAGCAGATACCAGGGACTGTATAGGGGTTAAATGTAAAAACGGCTCCGGTTCCGTTATTTTAAGAGTTAAAGCTTTCAAATTTGGTGTGCAATACTTTTAAGGCTTTAAGACACTGTGGTGAAATTTTGGTGAATTTTGAACAATTCCTTCATGCTTTTTAACATATTCAGTAATAAAGTGTGTTCAGTTTAAAATTTAAAGTGACAGTAACGGTTTTATTTTAAAACGTTTTTTGTGCTTTGTTATCAAGTTTATGCCTGTTAACATGTCTGAACCATCAGATAGACGATGTTCTGTATGTTTGAAAGCCAAGGTTCCTCCCCATTTAAATATATGTGATGAATGTGACGTGTCCAAACAAAGTAGGGACAATGATGCCACTGATAATGAGGTTGCCCAAGATGATTCCTCAAGTGAGGGGAGTAAGCATGGTACTGCATCATCCCCTTCTGTGTCTACACCAGTCTTGCCCACACAAGAGGTCCCTAGTACATCTAGTGCGCCAATACTTCTTACTATGCAGCAATTAACGGCTGTAATGGATAATTCTATTAAAAACATTTTGTCCAAAATGCCCACTTATCAGAGAAAGCGCGATTGCTCTGTTTTAGATACTGAAGAGCATGAGGACGCTGATGATAATGGTTCTGACATACCCTCACACCAATCTGAAGGGGCCAGGAGGGAGGTTTTGTCTGAGGGAGAAATTTCAGATTCAGGAAAAATTTCTCAACAAGCTGAACCTGATGTTATTACATTTAAATTTAAATTAGAACATCTCCGCGCTCTGCTTAAGGAGGTGTTATCTACTCTGGATGATTGTGACAATTTGGTCATTCCAGAGAAATTATGTAAGATGGACAAGTTCCTAGAGGTCCCGGTGCCCCCCGATGCTTTTCCTATACCCAAGCGGGTGGCGGACATTGTAAATAAGGAATGGGAAAGGCCCGGCATACCTTTTGTTCCTCCCCCTATATTTAAGAAATTATTTCCTATGGTCGACCCCAGAAAGGACTTATGGCAGACAGTCCCCAAGGTCGAGGGGGCGGTTTCTACTCTAAACAAACGCACTACTATCCCTATAGAAGATAGTTGTGCTTTCAAAGATCCTATGGATAAAAAATTAGAGGGTTTGCTTAAAAAGATGTTTGTTCAGCAAGGTTACCTTCTACAACCAATTTCATGCATTGTTCCTGTCACTACAGCAGCGTGTTTCTGGTTCGAAGAACTAGAAAAGTCGCTCAATAAAGAATCTTCGTATGAGGAGGTTATGGACAGAGTTCAAGCACTTAAATTGGCTAACTCTTTTATCTTAGACGCCACTTTGCAATTAGCTAGATTAGCGGCGAAAAATTCAGGTTTTGCTATTGTGGCGCGCAGAGCGCTTTGGCTAAAGTCTTGGTCAGCGGATGTGTCCTCCAAGAACAAATTGCTTAACATCCCTTTCAAGGGTAAAACGCTGTTTGGCCCTGACTTGAAAGAGATTATTTCAGACATCACTGGGGGAAAGGGCCATGCCCTTCCTCAGGATAGGTCTTTTAAGGCTAAAAATAAGCCAAATTTTCGTCCCTTTCGCAGAAACGGACCAGCCTCAAATTCTACACCCGCTAAGCAAGAGGGTAATAGTTCTCAAACCAAACCAACCTGGAGACCGATGCAAGGCTGGAACAAGGGTAAGCAGGCCAAGAAACCTGCCACTGCTACTAAAACAGCATGAAGTGTTGGCCCCCGATCCGGGACCGGATCTGGTGGGGGGCAGACTCTCTCTCTTTGCTCAGGCTTGGGCAAGAGATGTTCAGGATCCTTGGGCGCTAGAAATAGTTTCTCAAGGTTATCTCCTGGAATTCAAGGAACTACCCCCAAGGGGAAGGTTCCACAGGTCTCAATTGTCTTCAAACCAAATAAAAAGACAGGCATTCTTACATTGTGTAGAAGACCTGTTAAGAATGGGAGTGATTCATCCTGTTCCATTAGGAGAACAAGGGATGGGGTTTTACTCCAATCTGTTCATAGTTCCCAAAAAAGAGGGAACATTCAGACCAATCTTAGATCTCAAGATTCTAAACAAATTTCTCAGGGTTCCATCGTTCAAAATGGAAACCATTCGAACAATTCTTCCTACCATCCAGGAAGGTCAATTCATGACCACGGTGGATTTAAAGGATGCGTATCTACATATTCCTATCCACAAGGAACATCATCGGTTCCTAAGGTTCGCCTTTCTGGACAAGCATTACCAGTTTGTGGCACTTCCATTCGGATTGGCCACTGCTCCAAGGATTTTCACAAAGGTACTAGGGTCCCTTCTAGCGGTGCTAAGACCAAGGGGCATTGCAGTAGTACCTTACTTGGACGACATACTGATTCAAGCGTCGTCTCTGTCAAAAGCAAAGGCTCATACGGACATTGTCCTAGCCTTTCTCAGATCTCACGGGTGGAAAGTGAACGTAGAAAAAAGTTCTCTATCCCCGTCAACAAGAGTTCCCTTCTTGGGAACAATAATAGATTCCTTAGAAATGAAGATTTTTCTGACAGAGACCAGAAAATCAAAACTTCTAAGCTCTTGTCAAGTACTTCATTCTGTTCTTCTTCCTTCCATAGCGCAGTGCATGGAAGTAATAGGTTTGATGGTTGCGGCAATGGACATAGTTCCTTTTGCGCGAATTCATTTAAGACCATTACAACTGTGCATGCTCAGACAGTGGAATGGGGATTATACAGACTTGTCTCCGACGATCCAAGTAGATCAGAGAACCAGAGATTCACTCCGTTGGTGGCTGACCCTGGACAACCTGTCACAGGGAATGAGCTTCCGCAGACCAGAGTGGGTCATTGTCACGACCGACGCCAGTCTGGTGGGCTGGGGCGCGGTCTGGGAACCCCTGAAAGCTCAGGGTCTATGGTCTCGGGAAGAATCTCTTCTCCCGATAAACATTCTGGAACTGAGAGCGATATTCAATGCTCTCAAAGCTTGGCCTCAACTAGCAAAGGCCAAATTCATAAGGTTTCAATCAGACAACATGACGACTGTTGCATATATCAACCATCAGGGGGGAACAAGGAGTTCCCTGGCGATGGAAGAAGTGACCAAAATAATTCAATGGGCGGAGAATCACTCCTGCCACTTGTCTGCAATCCACATCCCAGGAGTGGAAAATTGGGAAGCGGATTTTCTGAGTCGTCAGACTTTCCATCCGGGGGAGTGGGAACTCCATCCGGAAATCTTTGCCCAAATAACTCAATTATGGGGCATTCCAGACATGGATCTGATGGCGTCTCGTCAGAACTTCAAGGTTCCTTGCTACGGGTCCAGATCCAGGGATCCCAAGGCGACTCTAGTAGATGCACTAGTAGCACCTTGGACCTTCAACCTAGCTTATGTATTCCCACCGTTTCCTCTCATTCCCAGGCTGGTAGCCAGGATCAATCAGGAGAGGGCTTCGGTGATCTTGATAGCTCCTGCGTGGCCACGCAGAACTTGGTATGCAGACCTGGTGAATATGTCATCGGCTCCACCATGGAAGCTACCTTTGAGACAGGACCTTCTTGTTCAAGGTCCATTCGAACATCCGAATCTGGCCTCACTCCAACTGACTGCTTGGAGATTGAACGCTTGATTTTATCAAAGCGTGGGTTTTCAGATTCTGTCATTGATACTCTTATTCAGGCTAGAAAGCCTGTAACTAGGAAAATTTACCATAAAATATGGAAAAAATATATCTGTTGGTGTGAATCTAAAGGATTCCCATGGAACAAGATAAAAATTCCTAAGATTCTATCCTTTCTACAAGAGGGTTTGGAGAAAGGATTATCTGCAAGTTCTTTGAAGGGACAGATTTCTGCTTTATCTGTTTTACTTCACAAAAAGCTGGCGGCTGTGCCAGATGTTCAAGCTTTTGTTCAGGCTCTGGTTAGAATCAAGCCTGTTTACAAACCTTTGACTCCTCCTTGGAGTCTCAATTTAGTTCTTTCAGTTCTTCAAGGGGTTCCGTTTGAACCCTTACATTCCGTAGATATTAAGTTATTATCTTGGAAAGTTTTGTTTTTGGTTGCAATTTCTTCTGCTAGAAGAGTTTCAGAGTTATCTGCTCTGCAGTGTTCTCCTCCTTATCTGGTGTTCCATGCAGATAAGGTGGTTTTGCGTACTAAACCTGGTTTTCTTCCGAAAGTTGTTTCTAACAAAAATATTAACCAGGAGATAGTTGTGCCTTCTTTGTGTCCGAATCCAGTTTCAAAGAAGGAACGTTTGTTGCACAATTTGGATGTAGTTCGTGCTCTAAAATTCTATTTAGAGGCTACAAAGGATTTCAGACAAACATCTTCTTTGTTTGTTGTTTATTCTGGTAAAAGGAGAGGTCAAAAAGCAACTTCTACCTCTCTCTCTCTTTTTGGCTTAGAAGCATCATCCGATTGGCTTATGAGACTGACGGACGGCAGCCTCCTGAAAGAATCACAGCTCACTCCACTAGGGCTGTGGCTTCCACACGGGCCTTCAAGAACGAGGCTTCTGTTGATCAGATATGTAAGGCAGCGACTTGGTCTTCACTGCACACTTTTACCAAATTTTACAAATTTGATACTTTTGCTTCTTCTGAGGCTATTTTTGGGAGAAAGGTTTTGCAAGCTGTGGTGCCTTCCATCTAGGTGACCTGATTTGCTCCCTCCCATCATCCGTGTCCTAAAGCTTTGGTATTGGTTCCCACAAGTAAGGATGACGCCGTGGACCGGACACACCTATGTTGGAGAAAACAGAATTTATGCTTACCTGATAAATTACTTTCTCCAACGGTGTGTCCGGTCCACGGCCCGCCCTGGTTTTTTAATCAGGTCTGATTAATTATTTTCTCTAACTACAGTCACCACGGTTTCATATGATTTCTCCTATGCATATTCCTCCTTTACGTCGGTCGAATGACTGGGGTAGGCGGAGCCTAGGAGGGATCATGTGACCAGCTTTGCTGGGCTCTTTGCCATTTCCTGTTGGGGAAGAGAATATCCCACAAGTAAGGATGACGCCGTGGACCAGACACACCGTTGGAGAAAGTAATTTATCAGGTAAGCATAAATTCTGTTTTTTACCTAAGGTGGTATCTAATAAGAATATCAATCAAGAGATTGTTGTTCCGTCTTTGTGTCCTAATCCTTCTTCAAAGAAGGAACGTCTATTACACAATCTGGACGTGGTTCGTGCTTTAAAGTTTTACTTAAAAGCTACTAAAGATTTTCGTCAAACATCTGCTTTGTTTGTTGTCTACTCTGGACAGAGGAGAGGTCAAAAGGCTTCGGCAACCTCTCTTTCTTTTTGGCTAAGAAGCATAATCCGCTTAGCCTATGAGACTGCTGGCCAGCAGCCTCCAGAAAGGATTACAGCTCATTCTACTACAGCCGTGGCTTCCACATGGGCCTTTAAAAATGAGGCTTCTGTTGAACAGATTTGCAAGGTGGCGACTTGGTCTTCGCTTCATACTTTTTCAAAATTCTACAAATTTGATACTTTTGCTTCTTCGGAGGCTATTTTTTGGGAGAAAGGTTTTACAGGCAGTGGTACCTTCCGTTTAAGTACCTCCCTTCATCCGTTTACTTTAGCTTTGGTATTGGTATCCCACAAGTAATGGATGATCCGTGGACTGGATACACCTTACAAGAGAAAACATAATTTATGTTTACCTGATAAATTTATTTATCTTGTGGTGTATCCAGTCCACGGCCCGCCCTGTCATTTTAAGGCAGGTATTTTTTAATTTTAAACTACAGTCACCACTGCACCCTATGGTTTCTCCTTTCTCTGCTTGTTTTCGGTTGAATGACTGGATATGGCAGTTAGGGGAGGAGCTATATAGCAGCTCTGCTGTGGGTGATCCTCTTGCAACTTCCTGTTGGGAAGGAGAATATCCCACAAGTAATGGATGATCCGTGGACTGGATACACCACAAGAGAAATAAATTTATCAGGTAAGCATAAATTATGTTTTTTCATGCCGATAAGGCTGTCCTTTGCACTGGGTTGGGATTTCTTCCTAAGGTTGTGTCTTATCGCAACATTAATCAGGAGATTGTAGTTCCTTCCTTGTGTCCTAACCCTTGTTCCTTGTTCCTTCCTTGTGTCCTAACCCTTCTTCTAAAGAACGGTTACTTCATAACTTGGATGTGGTTCGAGCTTTCAAGTTTCTTCCACTTCCCTATCTTTTTGGCTGAGGAGCATGATTCGCCTGACTTATGAGACAGCAGGACATAAGCCTCCTCAGAGGATTATGGCTCATTTAACTAGGGCTGTGGCTTCTTCTTGGACCTTCAAGAATGAGGCCTCTCTGGAACAGATTTGTAAGGCGGCTGCCTGGTCCTCCTTACATACTTTTTAAAAGTTTTACAAATTTGACGTGTTTGCTTCGGCTGAAGCGACTTTTGGGAGAAAAGTTTTACAGGCTGTGGTGCCCTCAGTCTAGGGTCCGCCTCTTTTTTACCCTCCCGTTTTCATTCAGTGTCCTCTAGAGCTTTGGTATTTGTATTACACAAGTAATGAATGAAGCTGTGTACTCTCCTCGTATTAAGATGGAAAACATAAATTATGCTTACCTGATTATTTCATTTCCATCTGTACAAGGAGAGTCCACGGCTCCTGCCCTGGTTCTTCGTTGGGCAGACCTAAATTTCTTTAGTTTTTTCTTCTGGCACCATTTAATCCTTTCTCCTACTGTTCTTTGTTCTCTCGGCAGAATGACTGGGGGATGAGGGGAGTGGGGGAGATATTTAAGTCTTTGGCTGGGGTGTCTTTGCCTCCTTCTGGTGGCCAGGTTCTTAATTCTCACAAGTAATGAATGAAGCCGTGGACTCTCCTCCCCACGATGGAGATGAAATTATCAGGTAAGCATAATTTATTTTTTTAGTCTAGTTTTAGGCGACGAAATGGTACACATTAACTAGCTTTTGTCTTGCTGTGAAAAATTCTATGGATTTTAGTTCTTATAACTTATATTAATATAACAATGTTGGTTGTGCAAATCTGAGGAATGGGTAAAAAGGCACTATCTATCTTTTTACACAATAAAACATTTCAAGTAGACTGTCCCTTTAAACTTTACATTGTACTCAGACAGATAATCTCAATGTGAACACCACATTTCGCAGCCATACTGCTTTGGAATCCAATCCCTAGCTCTTTTGGATAAGCTTTGCAGTGTACAGCTTTGTGTGTACAATAACACAGGCTTCCATGGTTCCATTGTGCACAGATCATTAAGAAAATGTGTACAGTTTTCACTGCCATTTTTTTCTTTAGGTAGTGGAATCAAATTGGATGTTTCCGTAGTATTAATAAAAAAAAATGAATTGCCAACATTACCCTGCTTAAAAAGACACTGGCAATATTTTATAGATAAATGACAGAAAAATGTGTATTTGAAATGGTACAATTCATATTTTTTTACAGTGAGCACAGCTATTTTGTTTTGAGACACCAGTTTTTAACCTGAATAATTAACTAATTTCTGGTCAATATATACTTAATACAATTTATGTACACCTATTTCACCTCTAATAATTTGAATATAATGGCATTGTATTGTGAAAGGATAAATATGCTTTATGATAAATGTACTGTTTGTCACATAACATAATGATAACATTGGGCTTTTAGAAAATCACATGATTGAAACTAAGGTGCATTTACTTACCAGTTTGTCTGTACTGAGTCTCCAGTCTGACACGACTGAACTGAAAGTGTGGGGGGCGGAGCCAACTGCCTAAGTAGCCAGACGCACACTGCAAGAGCTCCGGCTCTGAAGCCTGGTATTTGGGGTTAATGCACGAGTACACAGTACTATTGGAGACCCCATTCCATAGTCTTCTACCAATCCACCATGGGCACCTGCATATTTATTCAAACCTAACTCAGGCACCTAACTCAGGCCTTACAACGCAACTACGAAGGTACAGCCACTGGAAGGTCAGAACCGGCAGCAGCAAGTATAACAGCCCACAATACCCGCATAGCGATCTACTATATACACCCAGCCTACTGATCGGAGCAGTCTTAGCAGCCATACCAGCTGCATTGTTGTTCTCCCTGAAAAGCAAAATGGCGGCTGTTGAGGACTGGGAGTTGATAGCTCTGGGTTTTATTGAGTCCTCCTTCCGGCTTCTAGAGACGCAGCTGATCAAGCTTTTTGCTGTAGCTACTAATAGCAGTATTCTACTTCCTCAGGCGGTACAAGGACAGGGACTATGCAATGTGGGAGAAGATAGCCTGAACACATCTGCCGACACTTATAATATCGGGGTGGAGGCCTTGCTCCATATTGTAAGCCGTACCAGCAGCTTCAAGGCCAAACCTGGAAGAGTGCAGACCAATGAAAACCCTATCTCTCATTTGCCTCTGAGAACCCCTGCTCACTTGGGACATCGGAACTTCACTTGTGGAGTGACTCTCAACTGCAGTACATACGCACCTCAGAAGAGACCTTGTGGAATCCCAGAGCATTTGCTGTAGCGAAATGGCCTCTTTTCTCACCGCACAGAGATTGCCCAGGCTTGCGGTCTGGTGTGGGGTGAAAAAGTTACTACATTGAAACACTATGCCACTACATTATCCCCTACCCAGCTTCAAATTCGATAGAGGGACAGTGTTGTGTTTCTTTTACAAAGATATGAAGAGTCCACGGATTTCATCCTTACTTGGGGGATATTAACCTCCTGCTAACAGGAAGTGGCAAAGAGCACCACAGCAGAGCTGTATATATAGCCCCTCCCTTCCCCTCCACCCCCAGTTATTCTCTTTGCCTGTGTTATACTAGCAAGACATGGTAAAGTGAGGTGTTAGTTTTAGTTTCTTCAATCAAGAAGTTTTTTATTTTAAATGGTACCGGTGCGTACTATTTTCCTCAGGGGGTTATGGAAGAAGATTTCTGCCCTGAGGTTTGATGATCTTAGCATTTGTAACTAAGATCCACGCTGGTTCCCACAAGGCTACTGACGGTAACCATGAGATATCTTCAGTGTGGAGACCGATTTCATGCTACAAGCAGCATTAAAGTATGTGCAGACTTTTTTTCTGAGGAGACTTGGTGTATCAGAACTGGCTGGCATTATTTCCCTGTATGGGAATGGGGTAAGCAGTAAAACCTATTTGAATAAGAGGGGTGTTACTGGAGTCCCTATTTTATATTTATCATTAGTTGATATTTGGGCATTATGTGACATGGGAGACGATATAAAAAACAATGTTTTATGTCTTTTATTTTTGGCACTTAAAACTTATTGGTTTTATGCTTGAGGGTTGTATTGTGTGTGTATTTTTACTTTAGTGCAAAACTGCATTTCCATGCGGTGTTGTTTGGGCCTACTCCGACTTTTGACCTTAAGGGGCGGAGCCTATTTTGGCGCAATTTCTTCAGGCTTAGCAGCAGCAAACAGTAACTCGGTGGCTCCTGGACTGTGTAGCTGGTCTGAAGGATTGGAAACTTGATTCGAAGTACCCTGGGGGCAGGTAGGCAGGTGTATTTTTATCTATCTTTTGACTACATGTTGATATAAGTACTTCTAAAGCCTTATTTCTGCCCTTGCTTCTAGGTGCAGTAATTTTTGGATTAACCAACGATATAAAGTTAAATTTGGGAATAATTTAACGTTTTTTGTGCATTTTGGAAAAATTGTTCACTTTTTCTTTTCTTAAAGGCACAGTACACGTTTTTTCGAATGTTTATTTTATGCTATAAATAAGTGTTTAATCGACTTTTGTGGTATTACTAGCCTGTTCAACATGTCTGACATTGAGGTTTCTCATTGTTCTATGTGTTTAGACGCTATTGTGCAACCCCCTCTAACATTGTGTAACTTTTGTTCTGAAATGGCTTTACAATGTAAAAAGCATATTTTAAATAAAGTGTGCCTAAGGATGATTCTCAGTCTGAAGAGAATCAGGATATGCCATCGAATTCTCCCCAAGTGTCACAACCTTTTATGCCCACACAAGAGACACCTAGTACTTCTAGTGCGTCTAATTCCTTTACTCTGCAGGAGATGGCTGCAGTTATGTCAACTACCCTTACAGAGGTATTGTCTAAATTACCAGTGTTGCAGGGTAAACACAGTAGGTCAAGTATTAATGTAAATACTGAATCCTCTGATGCTTTATTAGCTATTTCCGATGTTCCCTCACAGCTCTCTGAGTTGGGGATCAGGGAATTACTGTCTGAGGGTGAAATTTCTGATTCAGGGAATGTTTTGCAGACAGATTCGTATGCTATGTCATTTAAATTTAAGCTTGAACACCTCCGCCTGTTGCTTAGGGAGGTTTTAGCGACTCTGGATGATTGTGATCCTATTGTGATTCCTCCAGAGAAATTGTGTAAAATGGATAAATAGTTGGAAGTTCCTACTTACACTGATGTTTTTCCGGTTCCTAAGAGAATTTCGGAAATTATTAGTAAGGAATGGGATAGACCAGGTATACCGTTTTTTCCCTCTCCTAATTTTAAGAAAATGTTCCCTATATCAGATACCATTTGGGACTCATGGCAAACGGTCCCTTAGGTAGAGGGAGCTATATCTTCCCTAGCTAAGCGTACTACTATACCCATTGAGGATAGTTGTGTTTTCAAGGATCCTATGGATAAGAAATTAGAGGGTCTACTAAAGAAATTATTTGTTAATCAGGGATTTCTTTTACAACCTACGGCTTGCATTGTTCCAGTAACTACTGCAGCAGCTTTTTGGTTTGAGGCTCTAGAAGAGTCTCTTAAGGTTGAGACTCCATTAGATGACATTCTAGATAGAATTAAGGCTCTTAAGCTAGCTAATTCTTTTATTACTAATGCCGCTTTTCAAATTGCTAAATTAGCGGCAAAAAATGCAGGATTTGCTATTTTAGCACATAGAGCATTGTGGCTCAAATCTTGGTCTGCTGATGTGTCATCAAAACATAAGCTTTTAGCTATTCCCTTTAAAGGTAAGACCATTTTTGGGCCAGAATTGAAGGAGATCATTTCTGATTTTACAGGAGGTAAAGGCCATGCCCTACCTCAGGATAGGTCGGTTAAAATGAGGGGTAAACAGAATAATTTTTGTTCCTTTTGGAATTTTAAAGGAGGACCCCCCGCTTCTTCTTCTTCCACAAAGCAGGAGGGAATTTTTTCCCAATCTAAGTCAGTCTGGAGACCCAATCAGAACTTGAATAAGGGTAAACAATCCAAAAAATCCACTGCTGGTCCTAAGACAGCATGAAGGGGTGGCCCCCGATCCGGGACCGAATCTAGTAGGGGGCAGACTTTCTTTCTTTGCTCAGGCTTGGGCAAGAGATGTTCAGGATTCTTGGGCACTAGAAATAGTGACCCACGGTTATCAATTGGAATTCAAGGATTTTCTCCCAAGAGGGAGTTTTCATCTTTCAAAATTATCTGCAAACCAGATAAAGAGAGGAGTTCTTACGCTGTGTAAAAGACTTTTTTAATATGGGAGTAATCTGTCCTGTTCCAAAATTGGAACAGGGACAGGGGTTTTAATCAAACCTATTTGTGGTCCCCAAAAAAGAGGGAACGTTCAGACCCATTTTGGACCTCAAGTGTCTAAACAAATTTCTAAAGTTTGCCTTCTTGGACAAACATTATCAGTTCGTGGCTCTTCCTTTCGGGTTGGCCACAGCACCCAGAATCTTCACAAAGGTTCTAGGCTCTCTTTTGGCGGTTCTCAGACCGCAAGGGATAGCGGTGGCGCCTTATCTGGACGATATTCTGATTCAGGAGTCAACATATCATCTGACAATATCTCACACGGACACAGTGTCGTCTTTTCTGAGAACTCACGGCTGGAAGGTGAACATAGAGAAGAGTTCACTTGTTCCACAGACAAGGGTTCCTTTTTTGGGAATTCTGATAGACTCGGTAGCCATGAAAGTATTTCTGACGGAGGTCAGAAAATCAAAGATTTTGAATACTTGCCGAGCACTTCTGCCAATTCCTCGGCCATCAGTGGCTCAGTGTATGGAGGTAATCGGATTAATGGTAGCGGCAATGGACATCGCTCCGTTTGCTCGCTTTCATCTCAGACCACTGCAACTGTGCATGCTCGGTCAGTGGAATGGGGATTATGCGGATTTATCTCCAAAGATAATTCTGGATCAAGAGACCTGAAACTCTCTTCTTTGGTGGTTGTCGCCAGATCATCTGTCCCAGGGGACTTGTTTCCGCAGACCCTCATGGGTGATAGTGACAACAGATGCCAGCCTTCTGGGCTGGGGTGCAGTTTGGAATTCCCTGAAGGCTCAGGGTGTTTGGACTCAGGTGGAGTCTCTACTTCCAATCAATATTCTGGAACTGAGAGCAATATTCAATGCGCTTCAGGTGTGGCCTCAGTTGGCTTCAGCCAAATTCATCAGATTTCAGTCGGACAACATAACGACTGTGGCATATGTCAATCATCAGAGGGGAACAACGAGTTCCTTAGTGATGATAGAAGTATCCAAGATAATCAGTTGGGCAGAGGCCCACTCTTGTCATCTGTCAGCGATCTACATCCCAGGGGTAGAGAACTGGGAAGCAGATTTTCTAAGTCGACAGACTTTTCATCTGGGGGAGTGGGAACTTCACCCGGAGGTATTTGCCTCATTGATTCTCAGATGGAGCAGACCGGAATTGGATTTGATGGCATCTCGTCAGAATGCCAAGGTTCCAAGATACGGATCCCAGTCAAGGGATCCTCAGGCCGAACTGATAGATGCCTTGGCAGTACCTTGGTTGTTCAGCCTAGCTTATGTGTTTCCGCCATTACCTCTACTCCCACGCATGATTGCTCGAATCAAACAGGAGAGAGCTTCAGGGATCCTGATAGCGCCTGCGTGGCCACGCAGGACTTGGTTTGCGAATCTAGTGGACATGTCCTCTCTGCCACCGTGGAAACTTCCGTTGAGGCAGGACCTTCTCATTCAAGGTCCTTTCCAACATCCAAATCTAATTTCTCTGCAACTGACTGCGTGGAGATTGAACGCTTGATTTTTATCGAAGCGAGGATTCTCTTATTCAGTTATCAATACTTTGATACAGGCTAGAAAGCCTGTCACTAGAAAAATCTATCATAAGATATGGTGTAAATATCTTTATTGGTGTGAATCCAAGGGTTACTTATGGAGTAAAGTTAGGATTCCTAGGATTTTGTCTTTTCTCCAAGAAGGATTGGAGAAAGGGTTATCAGCAAGTTCCTTAAAGGGACAAATTTCAGCTTTGTCAATTCTGTTTCACAAACGTTTGGCAAATGTATCAGATGTTCAGTCTTTTTGTCAGGCTCTATCTAGAATTAAGCCTGTATTTAGACCTATTACTCCTCCCTGGAGTTTGAATTTAGTTCTTCGAGTTCTGCAAGGGGTTCCGTTTGAACCTATGCATTCCATAGATATTAAACTATTATCTTGGAAAGTTCTGTTTTTGGTTGCTATTTCTTCTGCTCAAAGAGTTTCTGAGTTTTCAGCGTTACAGTGTGATTCGCCTTATCTCATATTTCATTCTGATAAGGTGGTTTTACGTACCAAACCTGGGTTCCTTCCTAATGTTTCGAATAAGAATATTAATCAGGAAATTGTTGTTCCTTCCTTGTGTCCCAAGCCTTCTAAGAAGGAGTGTCTGTTACATAACTTGGACGTGGTCCGTGTCTTAAAGTTTTACTTACAGGCAACTAAGGATTTCCATCAATCATCTTCATTATTCATTGTTTATTCTGGAAAGCGTAGGGGTCAGAAAGCTACAGCTACCTCTCTTTCTTTTTGGCTGAGAAGTATCATCCGCCTGGCATATGAGACTGCTGGACAGCAGCCTCCTGAAAGAATTACGGCTCATTCTACTAGGGCTGTGGCTTCCACATGGGCTTTTAAAAACGATGCATCTGTTGAACAGATTTGTAAGGCTGCGACTTAGTCGTCCCTTCACACTTTTTCCAAATTTTCCAAATTTGATTCTTTTGCTTCTTCTGAGGTTATCTTTGGGAGAAAGGTTCTTCAAGCAGTGGTGCCTTCCGTTTAGGTTCCTGTCTTGTCCCTCCCTTTCATCTGTGTCCTATTGCTTTGGTATTGGTTTCCCACAAGTAAGGATGAAATCCGTGGACTCGTCATATCTTTGTAAAAGAAAACTAAATTTATGCTTACCTGATAAATTACTTTCTTTTACGATATGACGAGTCCACGGCCCACCCTGTTCTTTTTAAGACAGTTTTTCTTTTTCTTTTTTTGTAAATTTCAGTCACCTCTGCACCTTTATAGCCTATCCTTTTCTCTTCCTATACCTTTGGCCGAATGACTGAGGGTGGAGGGGAAGGGAGGGGCTATATATATACAGCTCTGCTGTGGTGCTCTTTGCCACTTCCTGTTAGCAGGAGGTTAAAGGGACATTATACACTCATTTTTTCTTTGCATAAATGTTTTGTAGATAATCTATTTATATAGCCCATAAAGTTTTTTTTTTTTAAATTAATGTATAGTTTTGCTTATTTTTAAATAACATTGCTCTGATTTTCAGACTCCTAACCAAGCCCCAAAGTTTTATGTGAATACGCTCGACTACCTACTCCAGCTTGCTCCTGTTTGTGTAAAGGGTCTTTTCATATGCAAAAGAAGGGGGAGGGGGGGAGTGTCTTATTTGCCACTTGCAGTGGGCTTTCCAGCTACCTTTTCAACAGAGTCAAACTGACAGCTTCTAAGTAAGTTTTTAAACAGTTTTATACTGGATTTTTATTTCAGTATCTGTGCATATTATTCTTTATAGTAGTGTCTATTACATGCAGTTATATGAAAATGAGTGTATACTGTCCCTTTAATATCCCACAAGTAAGGATGAAATCCGTGGACTCGTCATATCTTTGTAAAAGAAAACTAAATTTATGCTTACCTGATAAATTACTTTCTTTTACGATATGACGAGTCCACGTCCCACCCTGTTCTTTTTAAGACAGTTTTTCTTTTTCTTTTTTTGTAAATTTCAGTCACCTCTGCACCTTTATAGCCTATCCTTTTCTCTTCCTATACCTTTGGCCGAATGACTGAGGGTGGAGGGGAAGGGAGGGGCTATATATACAGCTCTGCTGTGGTGCTCTTTGCCACTTCCTGTTAGCAGGAGGTTAATATCCCACAAGTAAGGATGAAATCCGTGGACTTGTCATATCGTAAAAGAAAGTAATTTATCAGGTAAGCATAAATTTAGTTTTTGTGCTATATTACAGACTTACCCTTATGATAGTCACTGACTTGATGCTCTGGTTTATAATTCCATTAGGCTGTTTAGCCCTACTTTATTTACATGGTTCAGTTTTTGTTTTTGGCCAGATATCTTATGCTGCCTTCATTATTTTAAAATATAAAATGAGGTAGACCTACATCTACTCTTCCTTATGCTATATTAGGTTAAAGTGTCTAAGTATCTGGAGTGAAAGTCGTGTTACCTATGAAACTCTGTCTGCCAATGTTTATGTCCAATATGAAGGGTATTACTCACTAATATTTACTTTAGAGGAAATCCTTACAGTCCAGCATAAAATCCTGTTTTGTAGTATCCTCTTTAGCTCAACTACCCACCTAACACTTTCCTATATGCACCTGTCTGTCATACATTTCTACTACTTTTCACCGGTACGCATTAATAGACGCAGACGATCATAAAAATACTTGACCTGGTGCCCCTAGCTATATACACTCCTATAATGCTTTTGGTTTTGAGTGCATTGGGGGGTTTGGATGTCTGCGGCCGGGATGTCTGAGTCTCCCTGCGTTCTTATTTGAAGCTACAATATGTAGACTACATACGGATTGGGGATCCCAGAATTATCAGGTGAATACTAGCATTTAACATTTGATGTGTCTAGACCTTTACAAAATAGCTTTAGATATTGGTGTATTACTCAAATTTGATGTGTTACAATAGATGGTTTGAAAATATATAAGAGGAATAGGCTGAGCACATGTGTTAAGTTCTCCACTTTTTGTATGTAGTATTATATGTTAAACTCACAATCTGTTGGTATGTCTACTGCTATATTGGACTGCTCAGCCTTACTACATAGTATGTGATATACGTGTAGTGCGGGCCGGACCTACACTCCTGTTGTATATACTGCCTACCACACTTATATACCGTAACCACCTCCCCCTCCATAATAAACTTCCTAGACTAGGAGGGTTAAATATGCGGCTTATCTAGCCTATGCCGCACCTTCACAACTTTCATTATTACCTACAAATTGAGTGAAAGCTCTTTAATCCAATGCTACTGTTCATTATATTCCCTCTAAAAATAATTGTGTATTGGGGTCCTTGAGTGGCCCAAGATGGCATGAGAGGGACTTATATTACATTATATTATTCAGAAAGAGGTTTCAACTTTGCTGGTTTATTATTATAATTACTGTTATTCATTATTTTACAGGAAATCAGTCAAATGTATTACTTTGCACAATGTCCATGTACTTTGTTTCAATGCTTTAATCACAGTGAACATGTCATTGAATAGACATATTGCATGTATATCTAATCTTTGTACTATATAATAGCCTCAGAAAAAGAAACAAAGTGTAGCTGGTAAAGCAGGTTGATCTATAAGTGGATTCATGTTTAAGGTGGAATAGCATGATTATAAATCGTGCTCACAATTTAGCTAAATCATGCGCACGATTTAGCATGTGACTATGTCTACTCTGCAGGTTATGTCTTTTTTGTATTCTAAAGTGCTTGGTGGGGCACTTTGGACTAGATTACAAGTTGAGCACTATTGATAATGCACAATATACTTGTTTTTTGCATAGCACAATCTGTACTGGCCAATCTGATATTTGCTGTTGCTTAAAATGTTAGCATTGTAATACTCCTGATGCATAAATAGCGCACCCTATAATTTCAAGTGCAAAATTATGTAGCACCATGTACCATGATGGTAGATCCTTTACTGGCTTCTCCTGTTAAGGGTGTGTTAAGGAAGGGGCTTCTGTCCAGGGTTAGGATTTGCCCTCATGTTCTTTGGAAGTTTATAATAGATGGCTAGTTCAAAGGGACATGAAAGGGATAGTATAGACAGAATTAAACTTTCATGATTCTGATAGAAGTAAATTGGGAACCTGTTTAAACGAAATGCTCTATTATCTAATTTGCTTTGTTCTTTGTATCCTTTGTTAAAAAGCATGCCTAGGTAGACTCGGAAGCAGCAATGCGCTATTGGGAGCTAGCCGCTGAGTGTTAGCTGCATGTGTATTTCGCCATTGTCATTGACTCACCTGGCATGTTCATCTAGCTCCCAGCAGTGCACTGTACCTGTGGTTTTATGTGCACTATAGCACTCTTTATTAAAACAGTTTTACCCTTAGTGGTTTGCGCTCTGTCTCTGTGTTTTTGCACTTCTCTTATCTAATTTGTTTCGTTCTCTTGTTATTCATCGTTTAAAAGCAATGCACTATCTGCTTGCCACTGTCTCACCCAATGTGTTCAGCTAGGCCCCAGCAGAGCATTGGTCTCCTTCAGCAAAGGATACCAAGAGAATGAAGCAAATTTGTTGAAGTAAATATGAAAATGGTATCCTCTAAGTCCCAAACGTTTTCTTTCATGATTATGTCCCCTTAAGGTCTATTTCTTAATTCTGTGTGTTTATTTTATAAGATTTTTATAACACATTCAGTTTTGAGAACGACAAAACCAATAATATGTGATATCTTTTAGATAGAAACTTTGCCCTAGATAATCTGACAGAAACAGCTGGGAGAGCATGACATTGTGAATGGATTAAAGGGATAGGAAAGTTAAAATTAAACTTGCATGATTCAGATAGAGCATGTTATTTAAAAAAAAATCTTTTAAATTCATTTCTATTTTGAAATGTGCTTCGTTCTCTTGGTATCCCTTGTCGAAAAAGAATATGCGCATATCCTACACTAGTGGGAGCTAGCTGCTGATTGGTGCCTGCACACATTTATCTCTTGTGATTGGCTAACTAGCTGTGTTCAGCTAGCTGCCAGTAGTGCAATGCTGTTCCTTCAGCAAAGGATAAGATAAAATTGATAATAGAAGTAAATTGGAAAGTTGTTTAAAAACATTTTTTTTATCCAAATCATGAAAGAAAATGTTGGGGTTTCCTCTCCCTTTAATGGAATTAATTTACCAAAAAATTAAATATTACAGCCATGAATATACAACATCTTGCTATATAATTAAAAATTGATCTATATTTCTGGATGAATAACCTTTAGATTATAAATTGGAAAGTTGTTAATTGTTTCATGAAATTTTTTGTTTTAATTTGGGGAATCTTCATCTGATCCATGGTTCATATATCTACTCAACCCAAAAAAGTACTTCTCACGTCTCAATTTGAACTTTGTTACTTCTTTTTTTACTGATCAAGACAACAAACGCAATGCAGTCTCTGAACAATTTTGACCTTAGTGCCTTTCTTCCACCTACATCCTTCTTTTTGCCTTTTTCCACCATGACTTGGCAAGTCTCATTGACGGCTCTTAAAAAATGCCAAAGTCAGCTAGCTGGTGCACCTCCCTTTAAATGCTCTAGCGCGACCCTTCAGAGGCCTACCTCACATTTTGAAATCCACTGAGATAGTGCCATGGATATCCACAGTAAGGAGGCAAATGATCTGGTTCTATATTAAAAAATAACTCCAGCTATATACATAATAAAATTACATTAGGCCCTTATTGGACAATCTCTTTAAAATGTGTGGTCACATGGTCCTCACTGGTCCTTCCAGTGAGAGGTGACTTGGCTATTATGTGGTCAATGTAAAAATGGCACTTTATTTACACTTTGGATACTTATTTTTAAACAAAAAAATATAGATGCTAAAATGAAAACACTTCTGATATACCATCAGTTAATTAGAGATGAGGAAAACAGACTATCTAACATGTCCATTTTACTTTTTAAAATGTCGGGCTATTTTCTAGGATAGTCTTATTTTTTTCATCAGATGCTGAGAGTCCACAAGTCTTCATGTGTGGGAATTCCCCCACTAACCACTAGGATGAGGCAAAAGACACCCATCATAAAAGAGTCCTGAATTCTCAGTCATTTCTTATGTCTCCTTGATGGAGTGAGGTGAACATTGTATTGTTGAGAGGGGTTCTCTAACTGATCCGTGACCCATTTCCTTCACACAGTGCATTATCAGAGGGATAGACAAGAAGTTATCAGCTAGGCAGTGAAAGATCTTTTCTCAGTGGGAATTCTCACAAACATCCCAGGTGAAATGTGGATTTTTCCACCAATCCTTTTGTCTACAGTCTGCTGCTCCTTGTGAGATTCACAGCCCTCCCCAGGTGAAATATGGATTTATTCACCAATCCCTTGGGTTGTAAAATGCTGATACTTGTTAAACATCCTTGGCACCGTGTTTGTACTGCCTGGGATGGGTTTGTCTACTGGAGTAAGTCGCTGCAGCTGAGGTAAGCACAGTGGACTAAGGTGCTGCTAGGTAAATACTTTCATAGGACACTGGCTATTAGTATGAACATGTACAAATGATTAATATAGTCTTGGGGATATATATTTACACACCATACACCTTATATTATCAATTTTAAGCACTACTGTCTAAAAAAATTAGAAAATTCCTTTCTCCAACATTGGTGTGTCCGGTCCACGGCGTCATCCATTACTTGTGGGAATATTCTCTTCCCCAACAGGAAATGGCAAAGAGCACAGCAAAAGCTGTCCATATAGTCCCTCCCAGGCTCCGCCCCCCCCCCCAGTCATTCTCTTTGCCGCTCTGAACAAGTAGCATCTCCACGGAGATGGTGAAGAGTATGTGGTTTTTAGTTGTAGTTTTTTATTCTTCTATCAAGAGTTTGTTATTTTAAAATAGTGCTGGTATGTACTATTTACTCTGAAACAGAAAGAGATGAAGAGTTCTGTTTAAAAGAGGAGTATGATTTTAGCAGCAGTAACTAAAATCAATTGCTGTTCCCACGCAGGACTGTTGAGCTGAGAGAACTTCAGTTGGGGGGAACAGTTTGCAGACTTTTCTGCTCAAGGTATGACTAGCCATTTTTCTAACAAGACTGTGTAATGCTGGAAGGCTGTCATTTTTCCCTCATGGGGATCGGTAAGCCATTTTCTTAGAGTTAGAAAGAATAAAGGGCTTATTATGGGCTATTAACTGGTGGACACTTTTAAGGGCTAAATCGATTGTTTATTTAAGTTATTTTTGAAAGTTTGAAGTAATTTTCACACTTTTATTGTTTGGGGAACGTTTTTATCGCCAGGCACTAGTTTAGACACCTTCCCAGTCAGGAAGGGCCTTTCACTATAGTAGGCAGAGCCTCATTTTCGCGCCATTATTGCGCAGTTACTTTTGAGTACAGTGCATGCAGCTGCATGTGTGAGGGTCTGGTATCCACTGAAAGCGTTCCTAGAAGGCTTGAATTGGTATCGTATACCCCCCTGGGATTGGTGAAGTCGAAACAAAGTCTGTGGCTGGGACTGTAGTGGGGTTAAAATTGCAAACGGCTCCGGTTTCCACATTTTAAGGGTTAACAGCTTGAAAATTGGGGTGCAATACTTTGAATGCATTAAGACACTGTGGTGAAAATTTGGTAAAGATTGGATAATTCCTTCATAGTTTTTCACATATTCAGTAATAAAGTGTGCCCTGTTTAACATTTAAAGAGACAGTAACGGTTTTGTTTAAAAACGTTTTTTGTGCTTTATTAACCAGTTTAAGCCTGTTTAACATGTCTGTACCTTCAGATAGATCATGTTCTGTATGTATGGAAGCCAGTGTGGTTCCCCCTTAAAATATATGTGATAATTGTGCCATAGCGTCCAAACATAGTAAGGACAGTACTGTCACAAATAGTAAGGTTACCCAGGATGATTCCTCAGACGAAGGAAGTAGAGATAGTTCTACATCATCTCCTTCTGTGTCTATACCAGTTATGCCCGCGCAGGCGACCCCTAGTACTTCTAGCGCGCCAATGCTTGTTACTATGCAACAATTGACGGCAGTAATGGATAACTCCATAGCTAATATTTTATCCAAAATGCCAGCATTTCAGAGAGAGCGCGATTGCTCTGTTTTAAACACTGTAGAGCAGGAGGGCGCTGATGATAATTTTTCTGTCATACCCTCACACCAGTCTGAAGTGGCAGTGAGGGAGGGTTTGTCAGATGGAGAAATTTCTGATACAGGAAGAATTTCTCAGCAGGCAGAACCTGATGTTGTGACATTTAAATTTAAGTTAGAGCATCTCCGCGCATTACTTAAGGAGGTGTTATCTACTCTGGATGATTGTGACAATCTGGTCATCCCAGAAAAATTGTGCAAGATGGACAAGTTCCTAGAGGTCCCGGTGCACCCTGATGCCTTTCCGATACCTAAACGGGTGGCGGACATAGTGAATAAGGAGTGGGAGAAGCCAGGCATACCTTTTGTCCCTCCTATATTTAAAAAATTGTTCCCTATGGTCGACCCCAGGAAGGACTTATGGCAAACAGTCCCTAAGGTCGAGGGGGCGGTTTCTACACTAGCCAAGCGCACGACCATTCACATTGAGGACAATTGTGCTTTCAAAGATCCTATGGATAAAAAATTGGAGGGTTTGCTTAAAAAGATTTTTGTACAGCAAGGTTACCTCCTTCAACCTATTTCGTGCATTATTCCTGTCGCTACAGCGGCGTGGTTCTGGTTCGAGGAACTGGAAAAGTCGCTCAGTAGGGAGACTCCATATGAGGAAGTCATGGACAGAATTCACACACTTAAGTTAGCTAATTCCTTTATTTTAGACGCCGCTTTGCAGTTAGCGAGGTTAGCGGCGAAAAATTCAGGGTTTGCAATTGTGGCGCGCAGAGCGCTCTGGCTAAAGTCTTGGTCGGCGGATGTATCTTCCAAGACAAAATTGCTTAATATCCCTTTCAAAGGTAAGACCCATTTTGGGCCAGAATTGAAAGAAATTATTTCAGACATCACTGGGGGAAAGGGCCATGCCCTCCCACAAGATAGACCTTTCAAGGCTAAGAATAAGTCCAATTTTCGTTCCTTTCGCAATTTCAGGAACGGACCGGCTTCCAACTCTGCAGCCTCTAGACAAGAGGGTAACGCTTCCCAGACTAAACCAGCTTGGAAACCAATGCAAGGCTGGAACAAGGGTAAACAGGCCAAGAAGCCTGCTGCTGCTACCAAGACAGCATGAAGGGGTAGCCCCCGATCCGGGACCGGATCTAGTAAGGGGCAGACTCTCTCTCTTTGCTCAGGCTTGGGCAAGAGATGTTCAGGATCCCTGGGCACTAGAAATAGTCTCTCAGGGTTATCTTCTAGAATTAAAGGAACTAGCCCCAAGGGGAAGGTTCCACATGTCTCACTTATCTTCAAACCAAATAAAGAGACAGGCATTCTTACATTGTGTAGAAGACCTGTTAAAGATGGGAGTGATACACCCAGTTCCAACAGTGGAACAAGGTCAGGGGTTTTACTCAAATCTGTTTATAGTTCCCAAAAAAGAGGGAACTTTCAGACCAATTCTGGATTTAAAAATTCTAAACAAATTTCTTAGAGTTCCATTGTTCAAAATGGAAACCATTCGAACAATTTTACCTACAATCCAGGAGGGTCAATTTATGACTACCGTGGATTTAAAGGATGCGTATCTACATATTCCTATCCACAAAGATCATCATCAGTTCCTAAGGTTCGCCTTTCTGGACA
Organism: Bombina bombina; assembly: GCF_027579735.1. Taxonomy (NCBI): domain Eukaryota; kingdom Metazoa; phylum Chordata; class Amphibia; order Anura; family Bombinatoridae; genus Bombina; species Bombina bombina. Next base: position 709,040,137 of record NC_069499.1, on the reverse strand, counting down.
AACATTATCAGTTTGTGGCTCTCCCATTCGGGCTAGCCACTGCTCCAAGAATTTTCACAAAGGTGCTCGGGTCCCTTCTAGCGGTTCTAAGACCAAGGGGTATTGCAGTGGCACCTTATCTGTACGACATTCTAATCCAAGCGTTGTCTCTTTCCAAAGCAAAGGCTCATACAGACATTGTTCTAGCCTTTCTCAGATCTCACGGGTGGAAGGTGAACGTAGAAAAGAGTTCCCTGTCTCCGTCGACAAGAGTTCCCTTTTTGGGAACAATAATAGATTCTTTAGAAATGAAGATCTTCCTGACAGAGGTCAGAAAGTCAAAGCTTCTAAACGCTTGTCAAGTTCTTCACTCTATTCTGCAGCCTTCCATAGCTCAGTGCATGGAAGTAGTAGGGTTGATGGTTGCAGCAATGGACATAGTTCCTTTTGCTCAAATTCATCTAAGACTATTACAACTGTGCATGCTCAAGCAGTGGAATGGGGACTATACAGACTTGTCTCCAAAGATTCAAGTAGACCAGATGACCAGAGACTCACTTCGTTGGTGGTTGTCCCAGGATCACCTGTCTCAGGGAATGAGTTTCCGCAGACCAGAGTGGGTCATTGTCACGACCGACGCCAGTCTATTAGGCTGGGGCGCGGTCTGGGATTCCCTGAAAGCTCAGGGTTTATGGTCTCGGGAAGAGTCTCTTCTCCCGATCAACATCCTGGAACTGAGAGCGATATTCAATGCTCTCCGGGCTTGGCCTCAACTAGCGAAGGCCGGATTCATAAGATTCCAGTCAGACAACATGACGACTGTAGCTTACATCAACCATCAGGGGGGAACAAGGAGTTCCTTGGCGATGAGAGAGGTATCCAAAATCATCAAATGGGCGGAGGATCACTCCTGCCACCTATCTGCAATCCACATCCCAGGAGTAGACAACTGGGAGGCGGATTATTCCAGACATGGATCTGATGGCGTCTCGTCAGAACTTCAAGGTTCCTTGCTACGGGTCCAGATCCAGGGATCCCAAGGCGACTCTAGTGGATGCATTAGTGGCGCCTTGGTCATTCAACCTAGCTTATGCGTTTCCACCGTTCCCTCTCCTTCCCAGGCTTGTAGCCAGGATCAAACAGGAGAAGGCCTCTGTGATTCTGATAGCTCCTGCGTGGCCGCGCAGGACTTGGTATGCAGACCTGGTGAATATGTCATCGGCTCCACCATGGAAGCTACCTTTGAGACAGGATCTTCTAGTACAAGGTCCATTCGAACATCCAAACCTAGTTTCTCTGCAGCTGACTGCTTGGAAATTGAACGTTTGATTTTATCCAAGCGTGGGTTTTCAGATTCAGTGATAGATACTCTGGTCCAAGCCAGAAAACCTGTGACTAGAAAGATTTACCATAAAATATGGAAAAGATATATTTGTTGGTGTGAATCCAAGGGATTCTCCTGGAGTAAGATTAAAATTCCTAAGATCCTCTCCTTTCTCCAAGAAGCTTTGGATAAGGGATTGTCAGCGAGTTCTCTAAAAGGACAGATTTCTGCTTTATCTGTCTTGTTACACAAACGACTGGCAGCTGTGCCAGATGTACAAGCTTTTGTACAGGCTTTGGTCAGAATCAAGCCTGTTTACAGACCCTTGACTCCTCCCTGGAGTCTAAATTTAGTTCTTTCAGTTCTTCAAGGGGTTCCGTTTGAACCCTTACATTCCATAGATATCAAGTTACTATCTTGGAAAGTTCTGTTTTTGGTTGCTATTTCTTCTGCTAGAAGAGTTTCTGAATTATCTGCTTTGCAGTGTGATCCACCCTATCTGGTGTTCCATTCAGATAAGGTTGTTTTAGGTACCAAGCCTGGTTTTCTTCCAAAAGTTGTTTCCAACAAGAATATTAACCAGGAAATAGTTGTTCCTTCTTTGTGTCCGAATCCAGTTTCAAAGAAGGAACGTTTGTTACACAATTTAGATGTAGTCCGTGCTTTAAAGTTCTATTTAGAAGCAACAAAGGATTTCAGACAAACTTCTTCTTTGTTTGTCGTTTATTCTGGTAAGAGGAGAGGACAAAAAGCTACTGCTACCTCTTTCTTTCTGGCTGAAAAGCATCATCCGATTGGCTTATGAGACTGCCGGACGGCAGCCTCCTGAACAAATCACAGCTCACTCTACTAGGGCTGTGGCTTCCACATGGGCCTTCAAGAACGAGGCTTCTGTTGATCATATATGTAAGGCAGCTACTTGGTCTTCTCTGCACACTTTTGCCAAATTCTACAAATTTGATACTTATGCTTCTTCGGAGGCTATTTTTGGGAGAAAGGTTTTGCAAGCCGTGGTGCCTTCTTTTAGGTAACCTGATTTGCTCCCTCCCTTCATCCGTGTCCTAAAGCTTTGGTATTGGTTCCCACAAGTTATGGATGACGCCGTGGACCGGACACACCAATGTTGGAGAAAACAGAATTTATGCTTACCTGATAAATTACTTTCTCCAACGGTGTGTCCGGTCCACGGCCCGCCCTGGTTTTTTAATCAGGTTTGAAAAATTTCTTTCTCTATACACTAGTCACCACGGCACCCTATAGTTTCTCCTTTTTTTCTCCTAACCGTCGGTCAAATGACTGGGGGGGCGGAGCCTGGGAGGGACTATATGGACAACTTTTGCTGTGCTCTTTGCCATTTCCTGTTGGGGAAGAGAATATTCCCACAAGTTATGGATGACGCCGTGGACCGGACACACCGTTGGAGAAAGTAATTTATCAGGTAAGCATAAATTCTGTTTTCCTTCCTGGCAGGGAGAGTCCACGACCCCGCCCGTAATTTATTTGTGTTGGGTGGCTCCCTTTTTTTCCCTATGACATGGAGAGTCCACAACGTCATTCCAATTACTAGTGGGGTTTTCAACTCCTGGCCAGCAGGTGGAGACAAAGAGCACCTGTTAAGTGTAACTTCCCTTATCCCCAGTCATTCTCTTTGCCTCTGTCAATGGAGGTTGTGTGAAGTTGGTGTCTGAAGATATTAATCCTTTTATGGGTACTCTTCCCTGCAAGGATTGGTGTCTAGCTGTGTCCATGTCAATCTCTTTAGAAAGGCTAGTGGTGACTCTTAAGCAGTTAAAAGGTGGCGAGTTAGTCTTTGCTTTACTTTTAAAATGTTGCTACCCCTTTGTAGAAAGCCAGAATTAGTTACTCTGTTCTTGATTTTACTACAGGTCCATGACAGGGAGCAAAGTGCCTGTCACACCTACGTAGCAGCATCTGTCCTGCAACTGGATCTCAGGTAAGTGCTTTTTCCTTCTAGGTATTGAAGGACAGCAGCACTTAAGAGGTTAATCCTCATTCTAGTCCTAATTAGGATATATATCTTTTATAATTAAGGATCATCAGGACAGATTATGACAATGGCGGAGATACAAGTTAAAGGGAACGGAGAATAAATCTCCTTAGAATGTGCCTAAGTTTATCCGTTAATTTAGGATATATTGTGGTTGAGCAGACACCTGGTTTACTACCAGGGAATTTTGCCGCTGCCATTGCCGTTTTTTTTTCTTTCTTATAGAAATTGCCAAGGCTGCATGGTGTGTGAGAAAGGGGTTTCATGGTGACATTATTTCTGCCTCTTTATATGCCTGTAAAATCCATGTTTTTAGGATTTTTGGAGTGCTTCTAATTGTGTGGGGGCCAGTTTATTTGTGACGCAGTTAATGTTGAGCGTCTGCTTTTTCAGTCAGTTACTGCTTAGTGGCACCTTAATATATGTTGAGGGAAAACTACTAAGAGTTAGAGTTTTGTGTAAATTGTGTTTCTTTCATGTAATTAGCAAGAGTCCATGAGCTAGTGACGTATGGGATATACATTCCTACCAGGAGGGGCAAAGTTTCCCAAACCTCAAAATGCCTATAAATACACCCCTCACCACACCCACAATTCAGTTTTGCAAGCTTTGCCTCCCGTGGAGGTGGTGAAGTAAGTTTGTGCTAGATTCTACGTTGATATGCGCTTCGCAGCAGGCTGGAGCCCGGTTTTCCTCTCAGAGTGCAGTGAATGTCAGAGGGATGTGAAGAGAGTATTGCCTATTTGAATTCAATGGTCATTATTTGGGATAATGCATATGAATAATCATTTTTTTCTTACCTTAAAAATTGTTTCAATTGACCTTTTTCCCTGTGGGCTGTTAGGCTCGCGGGGGCTGAAAATGCTTCAATTTATTGCGTCATTCTTGGCGCGGACTTTTTTGGCGCAAAAAAAAATTTTTTTTGTTCGTGATTGCGTCATTTTTTTGACGTTTTGCACCAAAAATGTCGGCGTCACCGGATGTGGCGTCATTCTTGGCGCCAAAAAATTTAAGGCGCCAATAATGTGGGCGTCTTTTTTTTGGCGCTAAAAAATGTGGGCGTCATTCTTGTCTCCACCTTTTTTTCACATTATTTCAGTCTCATTTTTCATTGCTTCTGGTTGCTAGAGGCTTGTTCATTGGCATTTTTTTCCCATTCCTGAAACTGACATTTAAGGAATTTGATAATTTTGCTTTATATGTTGTTTTTTCTTTTACATATTGCAAGATGTCTCAAATTGACCCTGGATCAGAATCTACTTCTGGAAAGACGCTGCGTGATGCTGGTTCTACCAAAGTTAAGTGCATTTGTTGTAAACTTGTGGTATCTGTTCCTCCGGCTGTAGTTTGTGATGAATGTCATGATAAACTTGCTAATGCAGATAGTATTTCCATTAGTAATATACCATTACCTGTTGTTGTTCCCTCAACATCTAATACTCAGGATGTTCCTGTTAATATAGAATAATTTGTTTCTAAATCTATTAGGAAGGCTATGTCTGTTATTCCTCCTTCCAGTAAACGTAAAAGGTCTTTTAAAACTTCACATTTTTCAGATGAATTTTTAAATGACCGTCGTCATTCTGATTTGTCTGTTTCTGATGAGGGCTGCTAATCGTTTTCGTTCCTTTCGTCAGAATAAGGAACAGAAGCCTGACCCTTCCCCTAAAGGAACGGTTTCTGTTTGGAAACCTTCTCCAATCTGGAATAAATCCAAGCCTTTTAGAAAGTCAAAACCAGCTCCCAAGTCCACATGAAGGTGCGGCCCTCATTCCAGCACAGCTGGTAGGGGGCAGGTTACGATTTTTCAAAGACATTTGGATCAATTCAATTCACAGTCTTTGGATTCAGAACATTATTTCACAAGGGTACAGAATAGGTTTCAAATTAAGGCCGCCTGCGAAGAGATTTTTTCTCTCTCGCATTCCAATAAACCCAGTGAAGGCTCAGGCATTTCTGAAATGTGTTTCAGATCTAGAGTTGTCTGGAGTAATTGTGCCAGTTCCTGTTCTGGAACAGGGTCTGGGGTTTTACTCAAATCTATTCATTGTACCAAAGAAGGAGAATTCCTTCAGACCAGTTCTGGATCTAAAGATATTGAATCGTTATGTAAGGATACCAACATTCAAAATGGTAACTATAAGGACTATTCTGCCTTTTGTTCAGCAAGGGCATTATATGTCCACAATAGATTTACAGGATGCATATCTTCATATTTCGATTCATCCAGATCACTTTCAGTTTCTGAGATTCTCTTTTCTACACAAGCATTACCAGTTTGTGGCCCTTCCGTTTGGCCTAGCAACAGCTCCAAGGATCTTTTCAAAGGTTCTCGGTGCCCTTCTCTCTGTAATCAGAGAACAGGGTATTGCGGTATTTCCTTATTTGGACGATATCTTGGTACTTGCTCAGTCTTCACATTCTGCAGAATCCACACAAATCAACTTGTGTCGTTTCTTCAAAGACATGGTTGGAGGATCAATTTATCAAAGAGTTCATTGATTCCTCAGACTCAGGTAACCTTTTTGGGTTTTCAAATAGATTCAGTGTCCATGACCTTGTGTCTAACAGAAAAGAGACGTCTGAAATTGGTTTCAGCCTGTCGAAACCTTCAGTCTCAATCGTTCCCTTCGGTAGCTTTATGCATGGAAATTCTAGGTCTCATGACTGCTGCATCGGACGCGATCCCCTTTGCTCATTTTCACATGCGACCTCTTCAGCTTTGTATGCTGAACCAATGGTGCAGGGATTATACAAAGATATCACAATTAATATCCTTAAATCTCAATGTACGACACTCTCTGACGTGGTCGATAGATCACCATCGTTTAGTCCAAGGGGCTTCTTTTGTTCGTCCAACCTGGACTGTGATCTAAACAGATGCGAGTCTGTCAGGTTGGGGAGCTTTATGGGGATCTCTGACTGCGCAGGGGGTTTGGGAATCTCAGGAGGCGAGATTACCAATCAACATTTTTGGAACTCCGTGCGATTTTCAGAGCTCTTCTGTTCTGGCCTCTTCTGAAGAGAGAATCGTTTATTTGTTTTCAGACAGACAATGTCACAACTGTGGCATATGTCAATCATCAGGGTGGGACTCACAGTCCTCAGGCTATGAAAGAAGTATCTCGGATACTTGTATGGGCGGAATCCAGCTCCTGTCTAATCTCTGCGGTTCACATCCCAGGTATAGACAATTGGGAAGCGGATTATCTCAGTCGCCAGACGTTACATCCGGGCGAATGGTCCCTTCACCCAGAGGTTTTTCTTCAGATTGTTCAAATTTGGGGACTTCCAGAAATAGATCTGATGGCCTCTCATCTAAGCAAGAAACTTCCCAGGTATCTGTCCAGATCCAGGGATCCTCAGGCGGAGGCAGTGGATGCGTTGTCGCTTCCTTGGAATTATCATCCTGCCTATATCTTTCCGCCTCTAGTTCTTCTTCCAAAAGTGATTTCCAAAATTCTAATGGAACGTTCGTTTGTACTGCTGGTGGCTCCAGCATGGCCTCACAGGTTTTGGTATGCGGATCTCATTCGGATGGCCAGTTGCCAACCCTGGACTCTTCCGTTAAGACCAGACCTTCTATCTCAAGGCCCTTTTTTCCATCAGGATCTCAAATCATTAAATTTGAAGGTATGGAAATTGAACGCTTGATTCTTAGTCATAGAGGTTTCTCTGACTCAGTAATTAATACTATGTTACAGGCTCGTAAATCTGTGTCTAGGAGGATTTATTATCGAGTCTGGAAGACTTGCATTTCTTGGTGTTCTTCTCATAAATTCTCATGGCATTCTTTTCAACATTAGTAGAGAAATTGTTGTTCCTTCATTGTGTCCTAATCCTAAGAATTCAAAGGAGAGATCTTTACATTCTTTGGATGTAGTAAGAGCTTTGAAATATTATGTTGAAGCTACTAAAGATTTTAGAAAGACTTCTAGTCTATTTGTTATCTTTTCTGGGTCCAGAAAAGGTCAGAAGGCCTCCGCCATTTCTTTGGCGTCTTGGTTAAAGTCTTTGATTCATCATTCTTATGTAGAGTCGGGTAAATCCCCACCTCAAAGAATTACGGCTCATTCTACTAGGTCAGTTTCTACTTCCTGGGCGTTTAGGAATGAAGCTTCTGTTGATCAGATTTGCAAAGCAGCAACTTGGTCTTCTTTGCATACTTTTACTAAATTCTACCATTTTGATGTGTTTTCTTCTTCTGAAGCAGTTTTTGGTAGAAAAGTACTTCAGGCAGCTGTTTCAGTTTGATTCTTCTGCTTATAATTTCAGTTTTTTTCATTATTGAGATTAAAACTTTTGTTTTGGGTTGTGGATTATTATTTTTCAGCGGAATTGGCTGTCTTTATTTTATCCCTCCCTCTCTCTAGTGACTCTTGCGTGGAAGTTCCACATCTTGGGTATTTATTATCCCATACGTCACTAGCTCATGGACTCTTGTTAATTACATGAAAGAAAACATAATTTATGTAAGAACTTACCTGATAAATTCATTTCTTTCATATTAGCAAGTCCATGAGGCCCACCCTTTTTTGTGGTGGTTATGATTTTTTTGTATAAAGCACAATTATTCCAATTCCTTATTTTTATGCTTTTGCTCCTTTCTTATCACCCCACTTCTTGGCTATTCGTTAAACTGAATTGTGGGTGTGGTGAGGGGTGTATTTATAGGCATTTTGAGGTTTGGGAAACTTTGCCCCTCCTGGTAAGAATGTATATCCCATACGTCACTAGCTCATGGACTCTTGCTAATATGAAAGAAATGAATTTATCAGGTAAGTTCTTACATAAATTATGTTTTTAGACCTGAAGTGTTTAAACAAGTTCCTCAGAGTACCGTCCTTGAAGATGGAGACTATACGTTCCATTCTTCCTTTGGTTCAAGAGGATCAGTTTATGACAACCATAGACTTAAAGGATACATTCCTTCATGTTTCCTTTCACCGGGATCATCACAAGTTTCTAAGGTTTGCTTTCTTAGACAATCATTTCCAGTTTGTGGCTCTTCCTTTTGGCCTTGCCACAGCTCCCAGAATTTTCTCAAAGGTCCTGGGGGCTCTTTTGGCAGTTATCCGGTCTCGGGGCATTGCCGTTGTGCCTTATCTGGACGACATTCATTCTGGTTCAGGTGCCGTCTTTTCAACAAGCAAGCACTCATACGGAGATCTTGTTGTCTTTTCTTCGCTCCCACGGTTGGAAGGCAAATCTGGGAAAGCGTTCTCCGATTCCAGCCACAAGAGTAGTGTTTTTAGGGACCATAATAGACTCCCTACTAATGAAGATATTACTGACAGAGGTCAGAAAAACAAAGATCTTCGACTCTTGTCTTGTCCTTCAGTTCTCTCCTTGGCCATCAGTGGCTCTATGTATGGAGGTTATTGGTCTGATGGTAGCTTCCATGGACATCATTCCGTTTGCTCGGTTCCATATCATACCTCTGCAGTTATGCATGTTAAGGCAATGGAACGGGGACTATACGGATATGTCTCCGAAAAATAGTTCTGGATCAGGCGACAAGGGACTCTCTTCTGTGGTGGTTGTCTCAGTAACACCTCTCCCAGGGAACTTGCTTAAGCAGACCTTCCTGGGTGATCATGACCACGGATGCCAGCCTTTTAGGGTGGGGAGTAATTTGGGGGTTATTGAAGACTCCGGGTCTTTGGACTCTGGAGGAGTCAGTTCTCCCTATAAATATTCTAGTACTGAGAGCGATTTTCAATGCTCTACTGGCCTGGCCACAGCCTTAGCCTGGTTTATCAGGTTCCAGTCGGACAACTTAATATCGGTGGCGTACATCAACCACCAGGGGGGAATTCGGAGTTCCTTGGCCATGACAGAGGTGTCCCGGATAATCCAGTGGGTGAAGTCTCACAACTGTTGTCTTTCTGCGATCCACATCCCAGGAGTGGACAGTTGGGAGGCGGGGGAGTGGGAACTCCATCCGGAAGTATTTTCCAGTTTAATTCTCATTTGGGGACAGCCTTAACTGGATCTCATGGCTTTTTGGCAGAATGCCAAGCTTCTGAGGTACGGCTTGAGGTCAAAGGATCCACAGGCTTTCTTGATAGATGCTCTGGCGGTCCCTTGGAATTTCAGTCTAGCATACATATTTTCTCCGTTCAATCTCCTGCCAAGAGTCATTGCTCGGATCAAGCAGGAGAGGGCGTCGGTGATTCTCATAGCGCCGGCATGGCCTTGCAGGATCTGGTATGCAGATCTAGTGGAAATGTGGTCTCTACCTCCGTGGAGACTCCCTCTGAGGAAGGACCTTCTATTTCAGGGTCTTTTTCTTTATCCAAATCAGTTCTTCGTTCTAAGTTGGGTTTTTCTTCCTAAAGGGGTTTCTGATAGAAATATTAATCAGGAAATTGTTGTTCCTTCTTATGTCCTAATCCTTATTTTCATAGGGAAGGTTTGTTGCACGACCTGGAGGTTGTGCATGCTCTAAAGATCTGCTTACAGGTGACTAAGGTTTTGGCAGTCTTCTGTCCTGTTTATTTGCTTCTCAGGAAAGCATATAGATTAGAAAGCTTCCGCTACTTCTCTTTCCCTCTAGTTGAGAAGTATATTTCGTTTTGCTTATGAGATGGCTGGTCAGCAGCCTCTTAAAAGAATTACAGTTCATTCCATGAGGGCTGTATTCTCTTCTTGGGCCTTCAAAAATGAAGCTTCTGAGGATTACATTTGCTAGACTGCAACTTGGACACCTCTGCATAATTTTTCCAAATTTGATAAATTTGAGACTTTTACCTCAGCTGAGGTTTCTTTTGGGCGAAAGGTTCTTCAAGCGGTGGTGCCTTCTGTTTAGGTCTGCCTGTCTGGTTTTCCCTCCCTAGTCATCTGTGTCCTCTAGCTTGGTTATTGGTTCCCACTAGTAATTGAGGACGATGTGGACTCACCATATCTTAGAAAAGAAAACAAAATGTATGCTTACCTGATAAATGTATTTCTTTCCGGATATGGTGAGTCCACAACCCCACCCTTTTTATTAAGACGGTTATTTTTTTACTAAACGTCAGGCACCTTTACACCTTTTGTATTTTTCCTTTTTCCATGTCCCTTCGGTCGAATGACTGGGGTTTGTGGGAAGGGAAGTGATACTTAACAGCTTTGCTGTGGTGCTTTTTGCCTCCTCCTGCTGGCCAGGGGTGATATTCCCAGTAGTAATTGAGGACGTCGGGGACTCACCATATTCGGAAATAAATTTATCAGGTAAGCATAAATTTCTTTTTTTGTTGTTGTGAGAATTTAAAATGTTCATCTAGTAGATCACCTCTCGAGTTATGGCTAGTTTTGCTGGTGGTATAATTTCACTAAGAATTGCTTACCTGTCTTTACAGGGGAAGGAAAGTGGTTCAGAAATATTGATTATTATCGTTTAGATGGTTCAACTAGTGCACAGACACGAAAGAAATGGGCAGAAGAATTCAATGATGTTACAAATGTAAGGTAAGAAACCATATTATAGAAAATAGCAGATTAAATTTGTCATAATTATGCATTTTAAAACTTTATATTTTTCCCTTTTTACCTTACCAGGGGACGTCTGTTCATTATTTCTACCAAAGCAGGATCCCTGGGCATAAATCTTGTTGCTGCTAACCGTGTAATCATCTTTGATGCCTCGTGGAATCCGTCATATGATATCCAGAGTATCTTTAGGGTTTATCGATTTGGGCAGAACAAACAAGTTTTTGTGTACAGATTCTTGGCTCAGGTGTGTTTTATTTTACAAAAATGTAAGGCTGTTTTGTTTTTTTAATCACAGTAGAACCGTTTAAACACACAACCACATAAACACTGTAGACATTTTTTTTTTATTGAGGTTAACATAGCTTATACACAAGTCTCCTCAACCAGGTTACAGGTAATAATATACATTATACTGACATGACATATCATTCCAAGCACCTCATTTTCTTTTATATACAATAGTTTTGCAATGTCCCCAACCAAACAGGTCCAGTCAAGGGACCATAAACTGTATAAAGCCATCGAGGAAATGTAAATGGGAAAAATAGTAGAAAATGTAGCTTCAGTGCATATGTAGTATAGACAGACTGTGGAATAAACATACATTATCAACATAAGGAAGTGTGAGAAGGGCACCACAATTACTCAGTTGTATAGGCCATCGATAGAAGTGATGTGTCAGACCAATCCTTAGTTACTATTATAAGCTTAATTATATATTAACACTGAACAAGTATAGAACTATAAACATTAGCAAAACTATTATTCTGGATAATCTTCAGGGAACCAGAAAATCCTATCCGGAGTTCAAGGGACACTGTACCCAAAAAAATTTCTTTCGTGATTCAGATTGAGCATGAAATTTTAAGCAACTTTCTAATTTACTCCTATTATCAAAATTTCTTCGTTCTCTTGGTATCTTTATTTGAAATGCCAGAATGTAAGTTTAGATGCCGGCCCATTTTTGGTGAACAACCTGGGTTGTCCTTGCTGATTGGTGGATACATTCATCCACCAATAAAAAAGTGCTGTCCAGAGTACTGAAACCAAAAAAAGCTTAGATACCTTCTTTTTCAAATAATGATAGTAAGAGAACAAAGAAAAATTGATAATAGGAGCAAATTAGAAAGTTGCTTAAAATTGCATGCTCTTTCTGAATTACAAAACAAAACATTTGGGTTCAATTTCCCTTTAAGTTAACACCCCGGGAGTATTTATACATAAATGCAGAGGAAAACTCAGTCAAGGCTGTACGGGTTGGGCAGAGACTGCTTAACTCTGCCAAAAGGAAATGCAGGGGAAGAAAAAAAAAAAATATTCCTCCCTAACCGCAGAAGATTGATAGAGGGCGGAGGCTAAGCCAGTAATAGTGTATCTTGTGATTGCTAATTCACATACCTATTATTTAAGTCTACCTTTGATAGATAAGAGATTAATAATGAGGATCCATATACAGTCATTTCCCAAGGGTTCACAAGATAAGTTGTAATCTATAAGCTTTTACTTACTGCTAACTATAAGGTAATTGTATAACCTGAACATAACTTTACATGAAGAATAACTAAATACCAATACAATTCTGTCACCTGGGGCGGGGCATTACAGGGGGGGGGCTATGTTTTCAAATTGTACTACCGGATGCACAGGACTAAAACATTTTCAATGCATGGTAGAGAGATAACAGTGGTCAGACAAAGCAGCATACTAAGTAAATCAGTGTAAACATTCACAGCTCCCCTAATTGAGGACCTACACTTCTACTCTTAGACACAATCCAACTGCATATACAGTATTAAAAAGAAATAACACAGACAGATTTACCCAGATATAAAGAGCTGGCCAAACTCTCTCCAGGACTTGGATAGTATATTTCAGGAAAGTATGGGTGCTAAAAACCATACTGTACATAGAAATAGGAATAGAGCAGCCAATAGAACGAAATCTCTGAGCTGCTTACATTAAGTATAGATCCAATCAACCATGGGGAGACAGCATATGATACAATATGTACATTAAAGTGGCGTTTCTGGTGACCTTACCAAATATATAATATCAGATACTTAGCCCAAGGGCTGCAGCATAAGAAAGCCTGAATCTAACCCCGCCTGCAGTATGGTATAATTATCTCTTACTCCCATTAAACTAGAATGGCAATACAAATGTGTATACTTTTATATAAAGATTTCTGCCAGGCTTATGGTCGATGATAATCAGCTAACTAAAAAAGCATAGTTAGGAAAGTTAAAAATATAAGATCTGGATGGTTACAGAGCACATGTTTCTTTCATGTAATTAGCAAGAGTCCATGAGCTAGTGACGTATGGGATATACATTCCTACCAGGAGGGGCAAAGTTTCCCAAACCTCAAAATGCCTACAAATACACCCCTCACCACACCCACAAATCAGTTTTACAAACTTTGCCTCCTATGGAGGTGGTGAAGTAAGTTTGTGCTAGATTCTACGTTGATATGCGCTCCGCAGCAGGTTGGAGCCCGGTTTTCCTCTCAGCGTGCAGTGAATGTCAGAGGGATGTGAGGAGAGTATTGCCTATTTTGAATGCAGTGATCTCCTTCTACGGGGTCTATTTCATAGGTTCTCTGTTATCGGTCGTAGAGATTCATCTCTTACCTCCCTTTTCAGATCGACGATATACTCTTATATATATACCATTACCTCTGCTGATTTTCGTTTCAGTACTGGTTTGGCTTTCTACAAACATGTAGATGAGTGTCCTGGGGTAAGTAAGTCTTATTTTCTGTGACACTCTAAACTATGGTTGGGCACTTTGTTAATAAAGTTCTAAATATATGTATTCAAACATTTATTTGCCTTGACTCAGGATGTTCAACATTCCTTATTTTCAGACAGTCAGTTTCATATTTGGGATAATGCACTTGAATCAATTATTTTTCTTACCTTAAAAATTTGACTTTTTTCCCTGTGGGCTGTTAGGCTCGCGGGGGCTGAAAATGCTTCATTTTATTGCGTCATTCTTGGCGCTGACTTTTTTGGCGCAAAAAAATCTTTTCTGTTTCCGGCGTCATACGTGTCGCCGGAAGTTGCGTCATTTTTGACGTTCTTTTGCGCCAAAAATGTCGGCGTTCCGGACGTGGCGTCATTTTTGGCGCCAAAAGCATTTAGGCGCCAAATAATGTGGGCGTCTTATTTAGGCGCTAAAAAAATATGGGCGTCGCTTTTGTCTCCACATTATTTAAGTCTCATTTTTCTTTGCTTCTGGTTGCTAGAAGCTTGTTCCTTGGCATTTTTTCCCATTCCTGAAACTGTCATTTAAGGAATTTGATCAATTTTGCTTTATATGTTGTTTTTTCTCTTACATATTGCAAGATGTCTCACGTTGCATCTGAGTCAGAAGATACTTCAGGAAAATCGCTGTCTGGTGCTGGAACTACCAAAGCTAAGTGTATCTGCTGTAAACTTTTGGTAGCTATTCCTCCAGCTGTTGTTTGTATTAATTGTCATGACAAACTTGTTAATGCAGATAATATTTCCTTTAGTAATGTACCATTACCTGTTGCAGTTCCATCAACATCTAATGTTCAGATTGTTCCTGATAACATAAGAGATTTTGTTTCTGAATCCATCAAGAAGGCTATGTCTGTTATTCCTCCTTCTAGTAAACATAAAAAATCTTTTAAAACTTCTCTTTATACAGATGAATTTTTAAATGAACATCATCATTCTGATTCTAATGACTCTTCTGGTTCAGAGGATTCTGTCTCAGAGGTTGATGCTGATAAATCTTCATATTTATTTAAAATGGAATTTATTCGTTCTTTACTTAAAGAAGTACTAATTGCTTTAGAAATTGAGGATTCTGGTCCTCTTGATACTAAATCTAAACGTTTAGATAAGGTCTTTAAATCTCCTGTGGTTATTCCAGAAGTTTTTCCTGTTCCTGGTGCTATTTCTGAAGTAATTTCCAGAGAATTGAATAATTTGGGTAATTCATTTACTCCTTCTAAACGTTTTAAGCAATTATATCCTGTGCCGTCTGACAGATTAGAATTTTGGGACAAAATCCCTAAGGTTGATGGGGCTATTTCTACCCTTGCTAAACGTACTACTATTCCTACGTCAGATGGTACTTCCTTTAAGGATCCTTTAGATAGGAAAATTGAATCCTTTCTAAGAAAAGCTTATCTGTGTTCAGGTAATCTTCTTAGACCTGCTATATCATTGGCTGATGTTGCTGCAGCTTCAACTTTTTGGTTGGAAACTTTAGCGCAACAAGTAACAGATCATGATTCTCATAATATTATTATTCTTCTTCAACATGCTAATAATTTTATCTGTGATGCCATTTTTGATATTATCAGAGTTGATGTCAGGTTTATGTCTCTAGCTATTTTAGCTAGAAGAGCTTTATGGCTTAAAACTTGGAATGCTGATATGTCTTCTAAATCGACTCTACTTTCCCTTTCTTTCCAGGGTAATAAATTATTTGGTTCTCAGTTGGATTCTATTATCTCAACTGTTACTGGTGGGAAAGGAACTTTTTTACCACAGGATAAAAAATCTAAGGGTAAAAACAGGGCTAATAATCGTTTTCGTTCCTTTCGTTTCAACAAAGAACAAAAGCCTGATCCTTCATCCTCAGGAGCAGTTTCAGTTTGGAAACCATCTCCAGTCTGGAATAAATCCAAGCCTTCTAGAAAAGCAAAGCCAGCTTCTAAGTCCACATGAAGGTGCGGCCCTCATTCCAGCTCAGCTGGTAGGGGGCAGGTTACGTTTTTTCAAAAAAATTTGGATCAAATCTGTTCACAATCTTTGGATTCAGAACATTGTTTCAGAAGGGTACAGAATTGGTTTCAAGATAAGACCTCCTGCAAAGAGATTTTTTCTTTCCCGTGTCCCAGTAAATCCAGTGAAAGCTCAAGCATTTCTGAAATGTGTTTCAGATCTAGAGTTGGCTGGAGTAATTATGCCAGTTCCAGTTCTGGAACAGGGACTGGGGTTTTATTCGAATCTCTTCATTGTACCAAAGAAGGAGAATTCCTTCAGACCAGTTCTGGATCTAAAAATATTGAATCGTTATGTAAGGATACCAACGTTCAAAATGGTAACTGTAAGGACAATCTTGCCTTTTGTTCAACAAGGGCATTATATGTCCACAATAGATTTACAGGATGCATATCTGCATATTCCGATTCATCCAGACCATTATCAGTTCCTGAGATTCTCTTTTCTGGACAAGCATTACCAGTTTGTGGCTCTGCCGTTTGGCCTAGCTACAGCTCCAAGAATTTTTACAAAGGTTCTCGGTGCCCATCTGTCTGTAATCAGAGAACAGGGTATTGTGGTATTTCCTTATTTGGACGATATCTTGGTACTTGCTCAGTCTTTACATTTAGCAGAATCTCATACGAATCGACTTGTGTTGTTTCTTCAAGATCATGGTTGGAGGATCAATTCACTAAAAAGTTCATTGACTCCTCAGACAAGGGTAACCTTTCTGGGTTTCCAGATAGATTCAGTGTCCATGACTCTGTCTTTGACAGACAAGAGACGTCTAAAATTGATTTCAGCTTGTCGAAACCTTCAGTCACAATCATTCCCTTCGGTAGCCTTATGCATGGAAATTCTAGGTCTTATGACTGCTGCATCGGACGCGATCCCCTTTGCTCGTTTTCACATGCGACCTCTTCAGCTCTGTATGCTGAATCAATGGTGCAGGGATTACACAAAGATATCTCAATTAATATCTTTAAAACCGATTGTACGACACTCTCTAACGTGGTGGACAGATCACCATCGTTTAATTCAGGGGGCTTCTTTTGTTCTTCCGACCTGGACTGTAATTTCAACAGATGCAAGTCTTACAGGTTGGGGAGCTGTGTGGGGATCTCTGACGGCACAAGGAGTTTGGGAATCTCAGGAGGTGAGATTACCGATCAATATTTTGGAACTCCGTGCAATTTTCAGAGCTCTTCAGTCTTGGCCTCTTCTGAAGAGAGAATCGTTCATTTGTTTTCAGACAGACAATGTCACAACTGTGGCATACATCAATCATCAAGGAGGGACTCACAGTCCTCTGGCTATGAAAGAAGTATCTCGAATTCTGGTTTGGGCGGAATCCAGCTCCTGTCTAATCTCTGCGGTTCATATCCCAGGTATAGACAATTGGGAAGCGGATTATCTCAGTCGCCAAACGTTGCATCCGGGCGAATGGTCTCTTCACCCAGAGGTATTTCTTTAGATTGTTCAAATGTGGGAGCTTCCAGAAATAGATCTGATGGCGTCTCATCTAAACAAGAAACTTCCCAGGTATCTGTCCAGATCCCGGGATCCTCAGGCGGAAGCAGTGGATGCATTATCACTTCCTTGGAAGTATCATCCTGCCTATATCTTTCCGCCTCTAGTTCTTCTTCCAAGAGTAATCTCCAAGATTCTGAAGGAATGCTCGTTTGTTCTGCTGGTAGCTCCGGCATGGCCTCACAGGTTTTGGTATGCGGATCTTGTCCGGATGGCCTCTTGCCATCCGTGGACTCTTCCGCTAAGACCAGACCTTCTGTCGCAAGGTCCTTTTTTCCATCAGGATCTCAAATCCTTAAATTTAAAGGTATGGAGATTGAACGCTTGATTCTTGGTCAAAGAGGTTTCTCTGACTCTGTGATTAATACTATGTTACAGGCTCGTAAATCTGTATCTAGAGAGATATATTATAGAGTCTGGAAGACTTATATTTCTTGGTGTCTTTCTCATCATTTTTCTTGGCATTCTTTTAGAATTCCGAGAATTTTACAGTTTCTTCAGGATGGTTTAGATAAAGGTTTATCCGCAAGTTCTTTGAAAGGACAAATCTCTGCTCTTTCTGTTCTTTTTCACAGAAAGATTGCTAATCTTCCTGATATTCATTGTTTTGTACAAGCTTTGGTTCGTATAAAACCTGTCATTAAGTCAATTTCTCCTCCTTGGAGTTTGAATTTGGTTCTGGGGGCTCTTCAAGCTCCTCCTTTTGAACCCATGCATTCATTGGACATTAAATTTCTTTCTTGGAAAGTTTTGTTCCTTTTGGCGATCTCTTCTGCCAGAAGAGTCTTTGAATTATCTGCTCTTTCTTGTGAGTCTCCTTTTCTGATTTTTCATCAGGATAAGGCGGTGTTGCAAACTTCTTTTGAATTTTTACCTAAGGTTGTGAATTCCAACAACATTAGTAGAGAAATTGTGGTTCCCTCATTATGTCCTAATCCTAAGAATTCTAAGGAGAAATCGTTGCATTCTTTGGATGTTGTTAGAGCTTTGAAATATTATGTTGAAGCTACTAAGTCTTTCCGAAAGACTTCTAGTCTATTTGTTATCTTTTCTCTTTCTAGAAAAGACCAGAAAGCTTCTGCCGTTTCTTTGGCATCTTGGTTGAAATCTTTAATTCATCATGCCTATGTCGAGTCGGGTAAAACTCCGCCTCAAAGGATTACAGCTCATTCTACTAGGTCAGTTTCTACTTCCTGGGCGTTTAAGAATGAAGCTTCGGTTGATCAGATTTGCAAAGCAGCAACTTGGTCCTCTTTGCATACTTTTACTAAATTCTACCATTTTGATGTATTTTCTTCTTCTGAAGCAGTTTTTGGTAGAAAAGTACTTCAGGCAGCGGTTTCAGTTTGAATCTTCTGCTTATGTTTTTCATTAAACTTTATTTTGGGTGTGGATTATTTTCAGCAGGAATTGGCTGTCTTTATTTTATCCCTCCCTCTCTAGTGACTCTTGCGTGGAAAGATCCACATCTTGGGTAGTCATTATCCCATACGTCACTAGCTCATGGACTAGCTAATTACATGAAAGAAAACATAATTTATGTAAGAACTTACCTGATAAATTCATTTCTTTCATATTAGCAAGAGTCCATGAGGCCCGCCCTTTTTTGTGGTGGTTATGATTTTTTTGTATAAAGCACAATTATTCCAATTCCTTATTTTTTATGCTTTCGCACTTTTTTCTTATCACCCCACTTCTTGGCTATTCGTTAAACTGATTTGTGGGTGTGGTGAGGGGTGTATTTGTAGGCATTTTGAGGTTTGGGAAACTTTGCCCCTCCTGGTAGGAATGTATATCCCATACGTCACTAGCTCATGGACTCTTGCTAATATGAAAGAAATGAATTTATCAGGTAAGTTCTTACATAAATTATGTTTTTCATGAAGCCAGTGCAAAAAAATAAGAAAAGGCATATCAATAAAGTGTCCATGCTCAGGGGTTGCACTAGCATAATCAACCTATTCTGTTTGCATGTATGTAAAGTCTCCACACAGAGCAGAACTATTTACCAGGCAATATAGATATATTAGCACAGAGAGATTAGCAGAGTGGCACAAGATATTGTAAAACCCAATAGGGGTACTAAAATTGTTAGATAGCTGGAGTACTTTCACTAGCACCAAGGAATTTCTGCTAGTTCTTCATATAGTTTAACCGCATGCAGAATCCACACATTTTCAGATAGAAAATCTTCATGAATGCAGATATCTAAGCTTCAGACAGTATAAAGTTATTCAGTAGTTCCAGACATCAATCTTAGGAGCATAGAAGAATGTTGTTGCAAGCTAAAACGTTTGGCATTCGCTGCCTCAGCAAAATTGTTAACCAATACCTGCTCTAAATGATCGTACCAGTCTAAGTATAGATCGAATTCCAAACCAGGGATTCTAGGGGGAACAATGGCTCACAACCCGGTACGTCTGCAAGATCTGGTGGTGCTCCCAGCAGGAATGTTGTAACAAGCGCGCTGAGCTGATGACTGAGAGAAGCAAACCTGGAGATGTTTGAGCACTGTGATGCTCTGTGGTGCCTGCTACTATGTGCGAGAGGCCGTATTGCGTACCCCTCCATGCGTGCAATCCACTCGGATCGGCAGAGAGAGAGTGAAGCTTCATCTCGAGGCTTGTATCTGGCGATGTCAATGGCAAGGAGCGCGCCTGAAGAGCTGCAGGTACTATGTCGCTCTGTGACTCCTGTACTACTTTGCGCTCCACTGCAGTGTTCTCGCTCCGTGTACTTGCCACTCAAATCTCGTCAATAAGGGCATCAAGCCTCTCGCACTTCCTCCTCTCATATTTCTCCAGCAAGTCTCTTAAAACAGTATACGATGCTTGGGTCTCCATGCTGGGCCAGTAGTGTGCTCTGTTAGACACGTGAATCCACCAAAATGGCGCTCCAGTGTGTAGCAGGCAGCTCTGAGACAGTTTTTCAGCACAGTATTAATCAGAGATCTACCGCATGTCTTAGGCTTCTCCCTGTGTTATTACCTCCCAGTTACAATGTTCATTTCTTTTGCATGATGTACCGAGTCCACGGATTCATCCTAACTTGTGGGATATTGTCCTTCCTGACAGGAAGTAGCAAAGAGAGCACCACAGCAGAGCTGTCTATATAGCTCCCCCCTTAACTCCACCCCCCAGTCATTCTCTTTGCTGGCTCTAAGCAGGAAGAGTAAAGAGAAGAGGTGTTAAACTGTTAGTTTTATTTTATCTTCAATCAAGTGTTTGTTATTTTTAAGTGGTACCGGTGTTGCACTATTTACTCTCAGGCAGGACATAGATGAAGATTTCTGCCTGGAGGATTATTATCTTAGCGTTTGTAACTAAGGACCACTGCTGTTCCCACAGAAGCTGAGGAGTACAGGAAAACTTCAGTGTGAGGAACGATTTTTTGCTATACAGCAATGAGGTATGTTCAGTCATATTTTCTGCAGAGACTGTGTTAACTCAGAAAGACTGACAGTGTCCCCATTAGGGGAAGGGTAAGCAGTAATCAGAGTTTTTACTAGCTTGCATAAAGGGTTAATTTTTTGTGGGCACTCAGTTTGTGAATTTGGGACAAACGTTTTTGTGTCTGGGAGTAACGTTTTCTGTTTTATGGGACATTTTCTTGAGGGTTCTTTGGGGTTGTTTATAACCCACATGGCTTTCAGGCAGGCTTTGTTAGTTTTGTGTAGGCCCCAGCAACATTTACAAGCAGCAAGCAACTTCTCCTGAGGTCCTGAGAGTCTTCTGAGGGACTAATTGAAGCTTTAAACCCCATATTATCGCTTCCTAAGGGCAGGTAGGGCCACAGCAGAGCTGTGGCAAGGCGCTTTAGGGGGTTTTAACTGGTTTTAGACATATTTCAATCCGTTTTTTTCATTTGGGGGTTTATTGCTTATTAACTTGTGGTGCAATCCTTCTAAAGCTTAGTGGGTACACTGTTAAAATTTCAGAAAAATTGAAGCAATTTTAACCTGTTTTGCAGTTTGTGTATGCCTTTTTTTCTCTTAAAGGCACAGAACCGTTTTTCCAAATTGTGTTTTTTTCATTAAAGTGTTTTCCAAGCTTGCTTGCTTTATTACTAGTCTGTTAAACATGTCTGACACTGAGGAAACTCATTGTTCAATTTGTTTAGAAGCCATTGTGGAAACCCCTCTTAGAATGTGTCCCACTTGTACTGATATGTCTATAAATTGCAAACAGCATATTTTGACTTATAAAAGTTTGGCATTAGATGATTCTCAGACAGAAGGAAATCAGGTTTTGCCATCTAGTTCTCCCCAAGTGTCACAACCAGTAATGCCCGCACAAGCGACGCCAAGTACTTCTAGTGCGTCTAATTCTTTCACCTTGCAAGATATGGCTTCAGTTATGAATACTACCCTCACAGAGGTTTTATCTAAGCTGCCTGGGTTGCAAGGGAAGCGCAGTAGCTCTTGGTTAAGAACAAATGCTGAGCCTTCTGACGCTTTAGTAGCCGTATCCGATATTCCCTCACAATGTTCTGAAGTAGGGATGAGGGATTTGCTGTCTGAGAGAGAGATTTCTGATTCAGGAAAGATGTTCTCTCAGACAGATTCAGATATGACGGCATTTAAATTTAAGCTAGAGCACCTCCACTTATTGCTCAGGGAGGTTTTAACTACTCTGGATGATTGTGACCCTATTGTAGTTCCAGAGAAATTGTGTAAAATGGACACATATTTAGAGGTTCCTGTTTACACTGATGTTTTTCCGGTCCCTAAGAAGATTTTGCACATTGTTACTAAGGAGTGGGTTAACCAGGTATTCCGTTCTCTCCCCCTCCTGTTTTTAAGAAAATGTTTCCCATTTCTGACACCATAAAGGACTCATGACAGATGGTCCCTAAGGTGGAGGGAGCTATTTCTCCAACATAGGTGTGTCCGGTCCACGGCGTCATCCTTACTTGTGGGATATTCTCTTCCCCAACAGGAAATGGCAAAGAGCCCAGCAAAGCTGGTCACATGATCCCTCCTAGGCTCCGCCTTCCCCAGTCATTCTCTTTGCCGTTGTACAGGCAACATCTCCACGGAGATGGCTTAGAGTTTTTTGGTGTTTAAATGTAGTTTTTATTCTTCAATCAAGAGTTTGTTATTTTAAAATAGTGCTGGTATGTACTATTTACTCTGAAACAGGAAAGAGATGAAGATTTCTGTTTGTAAGAGGAAAATGATTTTAGCAACCGTTACTAAAATCGATGGCTGTTTCCACACAGGACTGTTGAGAGGAATTAACTTCAGTTGGGGGAAACAGTGAGCAGACTTTTGCTGCTTGAGGTATGACACATTTCTAACAAGACTCTGTAATGCTGGAAGCTGTCATTTTCCCTATGGGAACCGGTAAGCCATTTTCTTAGTTTAAGTAAAAGAATAAAGGGCTTCATTAGGGCTTAAAAAACTGGTAGACATTTTTCTGGGCTAAAACGATTACTTTACTAAGTATATTTGGCAGATTATTACTTTTAATAGTTGTTAAATCTTGGGGATTGTTTTAATAAAAACGGCAGGCACTGTATTGGACACCTTTTTCACTGGGGGCCTTTTCTAGTCATAGACAGAGCCTCATTTTCGCGCCTCTAATGCGCAGTTGTTTTTGGAAAGCATGGCATGCAGATGCATGTGTGAGGAGCTAAGAACCACTGAAAAAGCTTATAGAAGGCATCATTTGGTATCGTATTCCCCTCTGGGCTTGGTTGGGTCTCAGCAAAGCAGATACCTGGGACTGTATAGGGGTTAAATGTAAAAACGGCTCCGGTTCCGTTATTTTAAGGGTTAAAGCTTTCAAATTTGGTGTGCAATACTTTTAAGGCTTTAAGTTACTGTGGTGAAATTTTGGTGAAATTTGAACAATTCCTTCATACTTTTTCACATATTCAGTAATAAAGTGTGTTCAGTTTGAAATTTAAAGGGACAGTAACGGTTTTATTGTAAAACGTTTTTTGTGCTTTGTTGACAAGTTTAAGCCTGTTTAACATGTCTGAACCATCAGATAACGATGTTCTATATGTATGAAAGCCAATGTGTCTCCCCATTTAAATATATGTGATATATTTGTGTCATAATGTCCAAACAAAGTAGGGATAATAATGCCATAGATATGATATTGCCCAAGATGATTCCTCTAATGAGGGGAGTAAGCATGGTACTGCATCATCCCCTTCTGTGTCTACACCAGTTTTGCCCACACAAGAGGCCCCTAGTACATCTAGTGCGCCAATACTTATTACCATACAACAATTAATGGCTGTAATGGATAATTCTATTGCATGCATTTTTTTTCCAAAATGCCTACTTATCAGAGAAAGCGTGATTGCTCTGTTTTAAACACTGAAGAGCAAGAGGATGCTGATGATATCTGTTCTGACATACCCTCACACCTATCTGAAGGGGCCAGGAGGGAGGTTTTGTCTGAGGGAGAAATTTCAGATTCAGGGAAAATTTCTCAACAAGCAGAACCTGATATTGTAACTTTTAAATTTAAATTTCAACATCTCCACGCACTACTTAAGGAGGTATTATCTACTCTGGATGATTGTGACAATTTGGTCATTCCAGAGAAATTAGGTAAGATGGACAAGTTCCTAGAGGTTCCGGTGCCCCCCGATGTTTTTCCTATATCCAAGCGGGTGGCGGACATAGTAAATAAGGAGTGGGAAAGGCCCGGCATACCTTTTGTCCTCCCCCTATATTTAAGAAATTAGTTCCTATAGTCGACCCCAGAAAGGACTTATAGCATACAGTCCCCAAGGTCGAGGGGGCGGTTTCTACTCTAAACAAACGCACTTCTATTCCTATAGAAGATAGTTGTGCTTTCAAGATCCTATGGATTAAAGGTTAGAGTGTTTGCTTAAAAAGATGTTTGTTCAGCAAGGTTACCTTCTGCAACCAATTTCATGCATTGTTCCTGTCACTACAGCTGCGTGTTTCTGGTTCGAAGAACTAGAAAAGTCGCTCAATAAAGAATCTTCGTACGAGGAGGTTTTGGACAGAGTTCAAGCTCTTAAATTGGCTAACTCTTTTTTATTTTAGATGCCGCTTTGCAATTAGCTAGATTAGCGGCGAATAATTCAGGGTTTGCTATCGTGGCGCGCAGAGCGCTTTTGCTTAACATCCCTTTCAAGGGTAAAACACTGTTTGGCCCTGACTTGAAAGAGATTATTTCAGACATCACTGGGGGAAAGGGCCACGCCCTTCCTCTGGATAGGTCTTTTAAGGCTAAAAAGAAGCCAAATTTTCGTCCCTTTCGCAGAAACGGACCAGCCTTAAATTCTACACCCTCTAAGCAAGAGGGTAATACTTCTCAAACCAAGCCAGCCTGGAGGCCGATGCAAGGCTGGAACAAGGGTAAGCAGGCCAAGTCACCTGCCACTGCTACCAAAACAGCATGAAGTGTTGGCCCCCGATCTGGGAAGGATCTGGTGGGGGGCAGACTTTCTCTCTTTGCTCAGGCTGGGGCAAGAGATGTTCAGGATCCTTGGGCGCTAAAAATAGTTTCTCAAGGTTATCTCCTGGAATTCAGGGAACTACCCCCAAGGGGAAGGTTCCACGGGTCTCAATTATCTTCGAACAGACATTCTTACACTGTGTAGAAGACCTGTTAAGCATGGGAGTGATTCATCCTGTTCCATTAGGAGAACAAGGGATGGGTTTTTACTCCAACCTGTTCATAATTCCCAAAAAAGAGGGAACATTCAGACCTATTTTAGATCTCAAGATTCTAAACAAGTTTCTAAGGGTTTCATCATTCAAAATGGAAACCATTCGAACGATCCTTCCTACCATCCAGGAAGGTCAATTCATGACCACGGTGGACTTAAAGGATGCGTACCTAGGTATTCCTATCCACAAGGACCATTTTCGGTTCCTAGGGTTCGCCTTTCTGGACAAGCATTACCTGTGGCACTTCCATTCGGATTAGCCACTGCTCCAAGGATTTTCACAAGGGTACGAGGGTCCCTTCTAGCGGTGCTAAGACCAAGGGGCATTGCAGTAGTACCTTACTTGGACGACATCCTGATTCAAGTGTCGTCTCTGTCAAAAGCAAGGGCTCATACGGACATTGTCCTAGCCTTTCTCAGATCTCACAGGTGGAAAGTGAACATAGAAAAAAGTTCTCTGTCCCCGTCAACAAGAGTTCCCTTCTTGGGAACAATAATAGTTTCCTTAGAAATGAAGGTTTTTTCTGACAGAGGCCAGAAAATCAAAACTTCTAAGCTCTTGTCAAGTACTTCATTCTGTTCTTCTTCCTTCCATAGCGCAGTCCATGGAAGTAATAGGGTTGATGGTTGCGGCAATGGACATAGTTCCTTTTGCACGAATTCATCTAAGACCATTGCACCTGGGCATGCTCAGACAGTGGAATGGGGATTATACAGACTTGTCTCCGACGATACAAGTAGATCAAATAACCAGAGATTCACTCCGTTGGTGGCTGACCCTGGACAACCTGTCACAGGGAATGAGCTTCCGCAGACCAGAATAGGTCATTGTCACGACCGACGCTAGTCTGGTGGGCTGGGGCGCGGTCTGGGAACCCCTGAAAACTCAGGGTCTATGGTTTCGGGAAGACTCTCTTCTCCCGATAAACATAATGGAACTGAGAGCGATATTCAATGCTCTCAAGGCTTGGCCTCGACTAGCAAAGGCCAAATTCATAAGGTTTCAATCAGTCATCATGACGACTGTTACATATATCAACCATCAGGGGGTAACAAGGAGTTCCCTGGCGATGGAGGAGCATCCGGGGGAGTGGGAACTCAATCTGGAAATCTTTGCCCAAATAACTCAATTATGGGGCATTCCAGACTTGGTTCTGATGGCCTCTCGTCAGAACTTCATGGTCCCTTGTTACGGGTCCAAATCCAGGGATCCCAAGGCGACTCTATTGGATACAATAGTAGCACCTTGGATCTTCAACCTAGCTTATGTATTCCCACCGTTTCCTCTCATTCCCAGGCTGGTAGCCAGGTTCAATCTGGAGAGGGCTTCGGTGACCTTGATAGTTCCTGTGTGGCCACGCAGGACTTGGTATGCAGACCTGGTGAATGTGTCATCGGCTCCACCATGGAAGCTACCTTTGAGACAGGACCTTCTTATTCAGGGTCCATTCGAACATCCGAATCTGGTTTTCCTCCAACTGACTGCTTGGAGTTTGAACGCTTGATTTTATCAAAGCGTGGGTTTTCAGATTCTGTAATAGATACTCTTATTCAGGCTAGAAAGCCTGTAACTAGAAAAATTTACCATAATATATGGAAAAAATATATCTGTTGGTGTGAATCTAAAGGATTCCCATGGAACAAGATAAAAATTCCTAAGATTCTTTCCTTTCTACAAGAAGGTTTGGAGAAAGGATTTTCTGCGAGTTCTCTGAAGGGACAGATCTCTGCTTTATCTGTTTTACTTCACAAAGGCTGGCAGCTGTGCCAGACGTTTAAGCGTTTGTTCAGGCTCTGGAGTCTTAATCTAGTTCTTTCAGTTCTTCAAGGGGTTCCGTTTGAACCCTTACATTCCATAGATATTAAGTTATTATCTTGGAAAGTTTTGTTTTAGGTTGCAATTTCTTCCGCTAGAAGAGTTTCTGAGTTATCTGCTCTGCAGTGTTCTCCGCCCTATCTGGTCCATGCAGATAAGGTGGTTTTTACGTACTGAGCCTGGTTTTCTTCCGAAGGTTGTTTCCAACAAAAATATTAACCAGGAGATAGTTGTACCTTCTTTGTGTCCGAATCCAGTTTCATAGAAGGAACGTTTGTTACACAATTTGGACGTTGTCCGTGCTCTAAAATTCTATTTAGATGCTACAAAGGATTTCAGACAAACATCTTCCTTGTTTGTTGTTTATTCTGGTAAAAGGAGAGGTCAAAAAGCAACTTCTACCTCTCTATCTTTTTGGCTTAAAAGCATCATCAGATTGGCTTATGAGACTGCCGGACGGCAGCCTCCTGAAAGAATCACAGCTCATTCCACTAGGGCCGTGGCTTCCACATGGGCCTTTAAGAACGAGGCTTCTGTTGATCAGATATGTAAGGCAGCGACTTGGTTCACTGCACACTTTTACCAAATTTTACAAATTTGATACTTTTGCTTCTTCTGAGGCTATTTTTGGGAGAAAGGTTTTGCAAACCGTGGTGCCTTCCATCTAGGTGACCTGATTTGCTCCCTCCCATCATCCGTGTCCTAAAGCTTTGGTATTGGTTCCCACAAGTAAGGATGACGCCGTGGACCGGACACACCTATGTTGGAGAAAACAGAATTTATGTTTACCTGATAAATTACTTTCTCCAACGGTGTGTCCGGTCCACGGCCCGCCCTGGTTTTTTAATCAGGTCTGATGATTTATTTTCTTTAACTACAGTCACCACGGTATCATATGATTTCTCCTATGCAAATATTCCTCCTTTACGTCGGTCGAATGACTGGGGAAGGCGGAGCCTAGGAGGGATCATGTGACCAGCTTTGCTGGGCTCTTTGCCATTTCCTGTTGGGGAAGAGAATATCCCACAAGTAAGGATGACGCCGTGGACCGGACACACCGTTGGAGAAAGTAATTTATCAGGTAAACATAAATTCTGTTTTCTACCCTGGCTAAGCGTACAACTATACCTATTGAAGACAGTTGTGCTTTCATTGATCCTATGGATAAAAAATTAGAGGGTCTCCTTAAGAACATTTTTGTTCATCAAGGTTTTCTTCTTCAACCTATAGCATGCATTGTTCCTGTAACCACTGCAGCTGCCTTTTGGTGTGAGGCTCTAGAAGAGGCTCTTCAGATGGAGACCCCACTAGATGATATTTTGGACAGAATTAAGGCTCTTAAGTTGGCTTATTCTTTTATTACAGACGCCGCTTTTCATCTTGCTAAATTAGCGGCTAAGAATTCAGGTTTTGCCATTTTAGCGCGTAGAGCGTTATGGCTCAAGTCCTGGTCAGCTGATGTGTCATCTAAATCTAAGCTTTTGTCCATCCCTTTCAAAGGTAAGACCCTATTCGGGCCTGCATTGAAAGAGATCATTTCAGTCATTACTGGAGGGAAGGGTCATACCCTCCCTCAGGATAAGTCAAATAAGACAAGGACCAAACAAAATAATTTTCGTTCCTTTCAAAACTTCAAGAGTGGTCCCTCTACCTCTTCCCCTGCTGCAAAGCAAGAGGGGAACTTTGCTCAATCCCAGCCAACCTGGAGACCTAATCAGGCTTGGAACAAGGGTAAACAGGCCAAAAAGCCTGCTACTGCCACTAAGTCAGCATGAAGGGTAGCCCCTGATCCGGGACCGGATCTAGTAGGGGGCAGACTCTCTCTCTTTGCTCAGGCCTGGGCAAGAGACGTTCAGGATTCCTGGGCTGTAGAAATTGTAACCCAGGGATACCTTCTAGATTTCAAGGAATCCTCTCCAAGGGTGAGGTTCCATCTTTCTCAATTGTCTGTAAACCCGACAAAAAGAGAGGCATTCTTACTCTGTGTAGAAGACCTTTTTACCATGGGAGTGTTCGGCCCAGTTCCAAAAGCAGAACAGGGGCAGGGGTTCTATTCCAATCTGTTTATAGTTCCCAAAAAGGAGGGAATTCTGGATCTCAAGATCCTAAACCAATTCCTAAGAGTTCCATCTTTCAAGATGGAGACCATTCGGACTATCTTACCATTGATCCAGGAGGTTCAATATATGACCACCGAGGATGCGTATCTGCACATTCCTATCCACAAAGATCATCACCAGTTCCTCAGGTTCGCCTTTCTGGACAAGCATTATCAGTTTGTGGCTCTTCCTTTCGGGTTGGCCACGGCACCGTGAATCTTCACAAAGGTGCTAGGGTCCCTTCTGGCGGTTCTAAGGCCACGGGGCATAGCAGTGGCGCCTTATCTAGACGACATTCTAATTCAAGCGTCGTCCTTCCAACTAGCCAAGTCTCACACAGACTTAGTGTTGGCCTTTCTAAGGTCTCACGGGTGGAAAGTGAACGTAAAAAAGAGTTCTCTTTCCCCCCTCACAAGAGTTTCATTTCTAGGGACTCTGATAGACTCGGTGGACATGAAAATATTTCTGACGGAGGTCAGGAAATCAAAGATTTTGTCCACCTGCCGAGCTCTTCATTCCATTCCTCGGCCGCCAGTGGCTCAGTGTATGGAGGTAATCGGACTAATGGTAGCGGCAATGGACATAGTTCCGTTTGCTCGCTTGCATCTCAGAACACTGCAACTATGCATGCTCAATCAGTGGAATGGGGATTATGTGGATTTATCTCCTCAGATAAATCTGGATCAAGAGACCAGAGACTCTCTTCTTTGGTGGTTGTTACAGGATCATCTGTCCCAGGGAATGTGTTTCCGCAGGCCAGAATGGGTTATAGTGACGACAGACGCCAGTCTTCTGGGCTGGGGTGCAGTCTGGAATTCCCTGAAAGCTCAGGGTTTGTGGACTTGGGAGAAGGCTCTCCTACCGATAAAAATTCTGGAATTAAGAGCGATATTCAATGCTCTCCAGGCATGGCCTCAGCTGGCTTCGGCCAGATTCATCAGGTTTCAGTCGGACAACATCACGACTGTGGCTTATATCAATCATCAGGGCAGTACAAAGAGTTCCTTAGCGATGATAGAGATCTCAAGGATAATCCAATGGGCAGAGGCTCACTCTTGCCATCTGTCAGAGATCTATATCCCAGGTGTAGAGAACTGGGAGGCAGATTTTCTAAGTCGTCAGACTTTTCATCCGGGGGAGTGGGAACTCCATCCGGAGGTGTTTGCTCAGCTGGTTCGGCTATGGGGCACACCAGAGTTGGATCTGATGGCGTCTCGTCAGAACGCCAAACTTCCTTGTTACGGGTCCAGGTCAAGGGATCCTCAGGCTGTACTGATAGATGCTCTAGCAGTACCCTGGTCGTTCAACCTGGCTTATGTGTTTCCACCTTTCCCTCTCCTTCCACGTCTGATTGCCAGAATCAAACAGGAGAGAGCATCAGTGATTTTGACATGTCATCCCTTCCACCATGGTCTCTGCTATTGAGACAGGACCTTCTGATTCAAGGTCCATTCAAGCATCCAAATCTAATTTCTATGCAACTGACTGCTTGGAGATTGAACGCTTCATTCTATCAAAGCGGGGTTTCTCTGAGTCAGTCATAAATACCTTGATTCAGGCTCGAAAGCCTGTTACCAGGAAAATTTATCATAAAATATGGCGTAAATATATCTTTTGGTGCAAATCCAAAGGCTTCTCCTGGAGTAAAATCAGGATTCCTAGGATTTTGTCTTTTCTCCAAGAGGGATTGGAGAAAGGATTATCAGCTAGTTCCCTAAAGGGACAGATATCTGCTGTGTCTATTTTGTTGCACAAGCGTCTGGCAGATGTTCCAAACTTTCGGGCTTTTTGTCAGGCTTTAGTTATAATTAAGCCTGTGTTTAAACCTATTGCTCTGCCATGGAGTCTAAATTTAGTTCTTAGAGTTCTTCAGGGGGTTCCGTTTGAACAAATGCATTCCATAGTTATTAAGCTTTTATCTTGGAAAGTTTTGTTCCTAGTTGCTATCTCTTCAGCTCGAAGAGTTTCTGAACTATCTGCATTACAATGTGACTCTCCTTATCTTGTGTTCCATGCTAAGATGGTTTTGCGTACCAAGCCTGGGTTCCTATCTAAGGTAGTTACTAACAGGAATATCAATCAAGAAATTGTTGTTCCTTCTCTGTGTCCTAATCCTTCTTGTAAGAAGGAACGTCTGTTGCACAACTTGGACGTGGTTCGTGCTTTGAAATTTTATTTGCAGGCAACCAAAGATTTTCGTCAAACATCTTCTTTGTTTGTTGTCTATTCTGGAAAGCGTAGGGGTCAAAAGGTTATGGCGACTTCTCTTTCCTTTTGGCTGAAAGCATCATCCGTTTGGCTTATGGGACTGCTGGACAGCAGCCTCCTGAAAGGATTACAACTCATTCTACTAGAGCGGTAGCTTCCACATGGGCTTTTAAAAATGATGCTCAGGGCGGGCCGTGAGTCCACGGCCCACCCTGTCTATTCAAGACATAGTATTTTTTTATGTAAACTTCAGTCACCTCTGCACCTTATAGTTTCTCCTTTTCTTCCTTGGCTTTCGGTCGAATGACTGGGGGGTGGCGTAAAGGGAGGAGCTATATAGACAGCTCTGCTGTGGTGCTCTCTTTGCTACTTCCTGTCAGGAAGGACAATATCCCACAAGTTAGGATGAATTTGTGGACTTTGTACATCGCAAAAGAAAGAAATTTATCAGGTAAGCATACATTTTGTTTTCTAGACAAGCATTACCAATTTGTTGCTCTTCCATTTGGCCTAGCAACAGTTCCAAGAATCTTTTCAAAGGTTCTAGGTTCCCTACTCTCTGTAATCAGAGAACAGGGTATTGCGGTGGTTCCTTATTTGGACGATATCTTAGTACTAGCTCAGTCTTTACGTTCTGCAGAATCTCACACAAATCATCTAGTGTTGTTTCTTCGAAAACATGGTTGGAGAATCAATTTGCCAAAAAGTTCTTTGATTCCTCAGACAAGGGTCACCTTTTTAGATTTCCAGATAGATTCAGTGTCCATGACTGTCTATAACAGACAAGAGACGCTTGAAATTGGTTGCAGCTTGTCGGCACCTTCAGTCTCAGTCATTCCCTTCAGTGGCTATGTGCATGGAAGTTTTAGGCTTCATGACTGCAGCATCGGACGCGATTCCTTTTGCTCGTTTTCACATGAGACCTCTCCAGCTTTGTATGCTAAAACAATGGTGCAGGGATTATACAAAGATATCACAATTAATATCCTTAAATCCCAATGTACGGCGCTCTCTGACGTGGTGGTTAAATCACTAACGTTTAGTTAAAGGGGCTTCTTTTGTTCGACCAACCTGGACTGTGATAACTACAGATGCAAGTCTTTCGGGTTGGGGAGCGGTGTGGGGATCTCTGACTGCTCAAGGGGTTTGGAATTCTCAAGAGGCGAGATTACCAATCAATATTTTAGAACTCTGTGCAATGTTCAAAGCTCTTCAGTTTTGGCCTCTGTTGAAGAGAGAACCGTTCATTTGCTTCCAGACAGACAATATCACAACTGTGGCATATGTCAATCATCAAGGTGAGACTCACAGTCCTCAAGCCATGAAAGAAGTATCTCAGATACTTGCTTGGGCGGAATCCAGCTCCTGTCTAATCTTTGCGGTGCATATTCCAGGTGTAGACTATTGGGAAGCGGATTATCTGTTGTCAGACTTTACATCCAGGAGAGTGGTCTCTCCATCCAGATGTGTTTTCTCAGATTGTTCAGATGTGGGGTCTTCCAAAGATAGATCTGATGGCCTCTCACCTAAACAAGAAACTTCCCAGATACCTGTCAGGTCCAGGGATGTTCAGGCAGAAGCAGTGGATGCGCTAACCATTCCATGGAATTATCATCCTGCTTTCTTCTTCCCGCCTCTAGTTCTTCTTCCAAGAGTGATTTCCTAAATCATCATGGAACAATCGTTTGTGTTGCTGGTGGCTCCAGCATGGCCACACAGGTTTTGGTATGCGGATCTTGTTCGGATGTCCAGTTGCCAATCTTGCCCACTTCCGTTAAGGCCAGACCTACTGTCTCAAGGTCCATTTTTCCATCAGGATCTCAAATCATTAAATTTGAAGGTATAGAAATTGAACGCTTAGTACTAAGTCATAGAGGTTTCTGAGCTATCTGCTCTTTCTAGGGAATCTCCTTTTCTGATTTTTCATCAGGATAAGGCGGTTTTGCAGACTTCTTTCTCCTGTTAAGTGTAGTCAGTCCACGGGTCATCCATTACTTATGGGATTATAACTCCTCCCTAACAGGAAGTGCAAGAGGATCACCCAAGCAGAGCTGCTATATAGCTCCTCCCCTCTACGTCATACCCAGTCATTCTCTTGCACCTAACTAATAGATAGGACGTGTGAGAGGACTGTGGTTGTTAAACTTAGTTTTTATTTCTTCAATCAAAAGTTTGTTATTTTAAACAGCACCGGAGTGTGTTGTTTTTTCTCAGGCAGCATTAGAAGAAGAATCTACCTGAGTTGTGTATGATCTTAGCGGACGTAACTAAGATCCATTTGCTGTTCTCGGCCATTCTGAGGAGCGAGGTAACTTCAGAACAGGGGACAGCGGGCAGGGTTCACCTGCAAGGAGGTATGTTGCAGTATATTATTTTCTAAGGAATGGAATTGACTGAGAAAATACTGCTAATACCGATGTAATGTAAGTACAGCCTTAAATGCAGTAGTAGTAACTGGTATCAGGCTGATATGTATGTATGTTTGCACTGAAGTATTTCTGGGAAATGGCACTTCACTAAGAAAATACTGTATGCATATAAATTATAGCCTTTTCTCCAACATAGGTGTGTCCGGTCCACGGCGTCATCCTTACTTGTGGGATATTCTCTTCCCCAACAGGAAATGGCAAAGAGCCCAGCAAAGCTGGTCACATGATCCCTCCCAGGCTCCGCCTACCCCAGTCATTCTCTTTGCCGTTGTACAGGCAACATCTCCACGGAGATGGCTTAGAGTTTTTTAGTGTTTAACTGTAGTTTTTATTATTCAATCAAGAGTTTGTTATTTTAAAATAGTGCTGGTATGTACTATTTACTCAGAAACAGAAAAGAGATGAAGATTTCTGTTTGTATGAGGAAAATGATTTTAGCAACCGTTACTAAAATCCATGGCTGTTCCACACAGGACTGTTGAGAGGAATTAACTTCAGTTGGGGGAACAGTGAGCAGTCTCTTGCTGCTTGAGGTATGACACATTCTAACAAGACGATGTAATGCTGGAAGCTGTCATTTTCCCTATGGGATCCGGTAAGCCATGTTTATTAAGATTGTAAATAAGGGCTTCACAAGGGCTTATTAAGACTGTAGACTTTTTCTGGGCTAAATCGATTCATTATTAACACATATTTAGCCTTGAGGAATCATTTAATCTGGGTATTTTGATAAGATTATATCGGCAGGCACTTTTTTAGACACCTTTCTCTTTAGGGGCTTTCCCAAATCATAGGCAGAGCCTCATTTTCGCGCCGGTGTTGCGCACTTGTTTTTGAGAGGCATGACATGCAGTCGCATGTGTGAGGAGCTCTGATACATAGAAAAGACTTTCTGAAGGCGTCATTTGGTATCGTATTCCCCTTTGGGCTTGGTTGGGTCTCAGCAAAGCAGATACCAGGGACTGTAAAGGGGTTAAAGTTAAAAACGGCTCCGGTTCCGTTATTTTAAGGGTTAAAGCTTCCAAATTTGGTGTGCAATACTTTTAAGGCTTTAAGACACTGTGGTGAAATTTTGAACAATTCCTTCATATTTTTTCGCAATTGCAGTAATAAAGTGTGTTCAGTTTAAAATTTAAAGTGACAGTAACGGTTTTATTTTAAAACGTTTTTTGTACTTTGTTATCAAGTTTATGCCTGTTTAACATGTCTGAACTACCAGATAGACTGTGTTCTGAATGTGGGGAAGCCAGAGTTCCTTCTCATTTAAATAAATGTGATTTATGTGACAATGACAATGATGCCCAAGATGATTCCTCAAGTGAGGGGAGTAAGCATGGTACTGCATCATTCCCTCCTTCGTCTACACGAGTCTTGCCCACTCAGGAGGCCCCTAGTACATCTAGCGCGCCAATACTCCTTACTATGCAACAATTAACGGCTGTAATGGATAATTCTGTCAAAAACATTTTAGCCAAAATGCACACTTATCAGCGTAAGCGCGACTGCTCTGTTTTAGATACTGAAGAGCATGACGACGCTGATAATAATGGTTCTGAAGGGCCCCTAAACCAGTCTGATGGGGCCAGGGAGGTTTTGTCTGAGGGAGAAATTACAGATTCAGGGAACATTTCTCAACAAGCTGAACCTGATGTGATTACGTTTAAATTTAAGTTGGAACATCTCCGCGCTCTGCTTAAGGAGGTATTATCCACTCTGGATGATTGTGACAATTTGGTCATCCCAGAGAAGCTATGTAAAATGGACAAGTTCCTAGAGGTCCCGGGGCTCCCAGAAGCTTTTCCTATACCCAAGCGGGTGGCGGACATTGTAAATAAAGAATGGGAAAGGCCCGGTATTCCTTTCGTCCCTCCCCCCATATTTAAAAAATTGTTTCCTATGGTCGACCCCAGAAAGGACTTATGGCAGACAGTCCCCAAGGTCGAGGGAGCGGTTTCCACTTTAAACAAACGCACCACTATACCCATAGAAGATAGTTGTGCTTTCAAAGATCCTATGGATAAAAAATTAGAAGGTTTACTTAAAAAGATGTTTGTTCAGCAGGGTTACCTTCTACAACCAATTTCATGCATTGTCCCTGTCGCTACAGCCTCATGTTTCTGGTTCGATGAGCTGGTAAAGGCGGTCGATAGTGATTCTCCTCCTTATGAGGAGATTATGGACAGATTCAATGCTCTCAAGGCTTGGCCTCAGCTAGCGAGGGCCAAGTTCATACGGTTTCAATCAGACAACATGACAACTGTTGCGTACATCAACCATCAGGGGGGAACAAGGAGTTCCCTGGCGATGGAAGAAGTGACCAAAATCATTCAATGGGCGGAGTCTCACTCCTGCCACCTGTCTGCAATCCACATCCCAGGAGTGGAAAATTGGGAAGCGGATTTTCTGAGTCGTCAGACATTGCATCCGGGGGAGTGGGAACTCCATCCGGAAATCTTTTTCCAAATCACTCAACTGTGGGGCATTCCAGACATGGATCTGATGGCCTCTCGTCAGAACTTCAAAGTTCCTTGCTACGGGTCCAGATCCAGGGATCCCAAGGCGGCTCTAGTGGATGCACTAGTAGCACCTTGGACCTTCAAACTAGCTTATGTATTCCCGCCGTTTCCTCTCATCCCCAGGCTGGTAGCCAGGATCAATCAGGAGAGGGCGTTGGTGATCTTGATAGCTCCTGCGTGGCCACGCAGGACTTGGTATGCAGATCTGGTGAATATGTCATCGGCTCCACCATGGAAGCTACCTTTGAGACGAGACCTTCTTGTTCAAGGTCCGTTCGGACATCCGAATCTGGTCTCACTCCAGCTGACTGCTTGGAGATTGAACGCTTGATCTTATCGAAGCGAGGGTTCTCAGATTCTGTTATCGATACTCTTGTTCAGGCCAGAAAGCCTGTAACTAGAAAGATTTACCACAAAATTTGGAAAAAATATATCTGTTGGTGTGAATCTAAAGGATTCCCTTGGGACAAGGTTAAGATTCCTAAGATTCTATCCTTCCTTCAAGAAGGATTGGAAAAAGGATTATCTGCAAGTTCCCTGAAGGGACAGATTTCTGCCTTGTCTGTGTTACTTCACAAAAAGCTGGCAGTTGTGCCAGATGTTCAAGCCTTTGTTCAGGCTCTGGTTAGAATCAAGCCTGTTTACAAACCTTTGACTCCTCCTTGGAGTCTCAACTTAGTTCTTTCAGTTCTTCAGGGGGTTCCGTTTGAACCCTTACATTCCGTTGATATTAAGTTATTATCTTGGAAAGTTTTGTTTTTGGTTGCAATTTCTTCTGCTAGAAGAGTTTCAGAATTATCTGCTCTGCAGTGTTCTCCTCCTTATCTGGTGTTCCATGCAGATAAGGTGGTTTTACGTACTAAACCTGGTTTTCTTCCAAAAGTTGTTTCTAACAAAAACATTAACCAGGAGATTATCGTACCTTCTCTGTGCCCGAAACCAGTTTCAAAGAAGGAACGTTTGTTGCACAATTTGGATGTTGTTCGCGCTCTAAAATTCTATTTAGACGCTACAAAGAATTTTAGACAAACATCTTCCTTGTTTGTTGTTTATTCCGGTAAAAGGAGAGGTCAAAAAGCAACTTCTACCTCTCTCTCTTTTTGGATTAAAAGCATCATCAGATTGGCTTACGAGACTGCCGGACGGCAGCCTCCCGAAAGAATCACAGCTCATTCCACTAGGGCTGTGGCTTCCACATGGGCCTTCAAGAACGAGGCTTCTCTTGATCAGATATGTAGGGCAGCGACTTGGTCTTCACTGCACACTTTTACCAAATTTTACAAGTTTGATACTTTTGCTTCTTCTGAGGCTATTTCTCCAACATAGGTGTGTCCGGTCCACGGCGTCATCCTTACTTGTGGGATATTCTCTTCCCCAACAGGAAATGGCAAAGAGCCCAGCAAAGCTGGTCACATGATCCCTCCTAGGCTCCGCCTACCCCAGTCATTCTCTTTGCCGTTGTACAGGCAACATCTCCACGGAGATGGCTTAGAGTTTTTTAGTGTTTAACTGTAGTTTTTCATTATTCAATCAAGAGTTTGTTATTTTCAAATAGTGCTGGTACGTACTATTTACTCAGAAACAGAAAAGAGATGAAGAATTCTGTTTGTATGAGGAAAATGATTTTAGCAACCGTAACTAAAATCCATGGCTGTTCCACACAGGACTGTTGAGAGCAATTAACTTCAGTTGGGGGAACAGTGTGCAGTCTCTTACTGCTTGAGGTATGACACATTCTAACAAGACGATGTAATGCTGGAAGCTGTCATTTTCCCTATGGGATCCGGTAAGCCATGTTTATTACGATTGTAAATAAGGGCTTCACAAGGGCTTATTTAAACTGTAGACCTTTTCTGGGCTAAATCGATTGATTATTAACACATATTTAGCCTTGAGGAATCATTTTATCGTATTCCCCTTTGGGTTTGGTTGGGTCTCAGCAAAGCAGATACCAGGGACTGTAAAGGGGTTTAAAGCTTAAAACGGCTCCGGTTCCGTTATTTTAAGGGTTAAAGCTTCCAAAATTGGTGTGCAATATTTTCAAAGCTTTAAGACGCTGTGGTGAAAATTTGGTGAATTTTGAACAATTCCTTCATGTTTTTTCGCAATTGCAGTAATAAAGTGTGTTCAGTTTAAAATTTAAAGTGACAGTAACGGTTTTATTTTAAAACGTTTTTTGTACTTTCTGTTCAAGTTTATGCCTGTTTAACATGTCTGAACTACCAGATAGACTGTGTTCTGAATGTGGGGAAGCCAGAATTCCTATTCATTTAAATAGATGTGATTTATGTGATAATGACAATGATGCCCAAGATGATTCCTCAAGTGAGGGGAGTAAGCATGGTACTGCATCATTCCCTCCTTCGTCTACACGAGTCTTGCCCACTCAGGAGGCCCCTAGTACATCTAGCGCGCCAATACTCCTTACTATGCAACAATTAACGGCTGTAATGGATAATTCTGTCAAAAACATTTTAGCCAAAATGAACCCTTGTCAGCGTAAGCGTGGCTGCTCTGTTTTAGTTACTGAAGAGCATGACGACGCTGATATTAATATCTCTGAAGGGCCCCTAACCCAATCTGAGGGGGCCAGGGAGGTTTTGTCTGAGGGAGAAATTACTGATTTAGGGAACATTTCTCAGCAGGCTGAATCTGATGTGATTACATTTAAATTTAAATTGGAACATCTCCGCATTTTGCTTAAGGAGGTATTATCCACTCTGGATGATTGTGAAAATTTAGTCATCCCAGAGAAACTATGTAAAATGGACAAGTTCCTAGAGGTGCCGGGGCTCCCAGAAGCTTTTCCTATACCCAAGCGGGTGGCGGACATTGTTAATAAAGAATGGGAAAGGCCCGGTATTCCTTTCGTCCCTCCCCCCATATTTAAAAAATTGTTTCCTATGGTCGACCCCAGAAAGGACTTATGGCAGTCAGTCCCCAAGGTCGAGGGAGCGGTTTCTACTTTAAACAAACGCACCACTATTCCCATAGAGGATAGTTGTGCTTTCAAAGATCCTATGGATAAAAAATTAGAAGGTTTGCTTAAAAAGATGTTTGTTCAGCAGGGTTACCTTCTACAACCCATTTCATGCATTGTCCCTGTCACTACTGCCGCATATTTCTGGTTTGATGAACTGCTTAAGGTGCTCGATAGTGACTCTCCTCCTTATGAGGAGATTATGGACAGAATCAATGCTCTCAAATTGGCTAATTCTTTCACTCTAGACGCCTCTTTGCAATTGGCTAAGTTAGCGGCTAAGAACTCTGGGTTTGCTATTGTGGCGCGCAGAGCGCTTTGGTTGAAATCTTGGTCGGCTGATGCGTCTTCCAAGAACAAGCTACTAAACATTCCTTTCAAGGGGAAAACGTTGTTTGGTCCTGACTTGAAAGAGATTATCTCTGATATCACTGGGGGTAAGGGCCACGCCCTTCCTCAGGATCGGCCTTTCAAGGCAAAAAATAGACCTAATTTTCGTCCCTTTCGTAAAAACGGACCAGCCCAAGGTGCTACGTCCTCTAAGCAAGAGGGTAATACTTCTCAGGCCAAGCCAGCTTGGAGACCAATGCAAGGCTGGAACAAGGGAAAGCAGGCCAAGAAACCTGCCACTGCTACCAAGACAGCATGAAATATTGGCCCCCGTTCCGGGACCGGATCTGGTGGGGGGCAGACTCTCTCTCTTCGCTCAGGCTTGGGCAAGAGATGTTCTGGATCCTTGGGCGCTAGAAATAGTCTCCCAGGGTTATCTTCTGGAATTCAAGGGACTTCCCCCAAGGGGGAGGTTCCACAGGTCGCAGTTGTCTTCAGACCACATAAAAAGACAGGCGTTCTTACATTGTGTAGAAGACCTGTTAAAAATGGGAGTGATTCATCCTGTTCCATTAAGAGAACAGGGGATGGGGTTCTACTCCAATCTGTTCATAGTTCCCAAAAAAGAGGGAACGTTCAGACCAATCCTAGATCTCAAGATCTTAAACAAATTTCTCAAGGTCCCATCGTTCAAGATGGAAACCATTCGAACTATCCTTCCTTCCATCCAGGAAGGTCAATTCATGACCACGGTGGATTTAAAGGATGCGTATCTACATATTCCTATCCACAAGGAACATCATCGGTTCCTAAGGTTTGCATTCCTGGACAAACATTACCAGTTCGTGGCGCTTCCTTTCGGATTAGCCACTGCTCCAAGGATTTTCACAAAGGTACTAGGGTCCCTTCTAGCGGTGCTAAGACCAAGGGGCATTGCAGTAGTACCTTACCTGGACGACATTCTGATTCAAGCGTCGTCCCTTCCTCAAGCAAAGGCTCACACGGACATTGTCCTGGCCTTTCTCAGATCTCACGGCTGGAAAGTGAACGTGGAAAAGAGTTCTCTATCCCCGTCAACAAGGGTTCCCTTCTTGGGAACAATTATAGACTCCTTAGAAATGAGGATCTTTCTAACAGAGGCCAGAAAAACAAAGCTTCTGGACTCTTGTCGGATACTTCATTCCGTTCCTCTTCCTTCCATAGCTCAGTGCATGGAAGTGATCGGGTTGATGGTGGCGGCGATGGACATAGTTCCTTTTGCGCGCATTCATCTAAGACCATTACAACTGTGCATGCTCAGTCAGTGGAATGGGGACTATACAGACTTGTCTCCGAAGATACAAGTAAATCAGAAGACCAGAGACTCACTCCGTTGGTGGCTGTCCCTGGACAATCTGTCTCAAGGGATGATGTTCCACAGACCAGAGTGGGTCATTGTCACGACCGACGCCAGTCTGATAGGCTGGGGCGCGGTCTGGGGATCCCTGAAAGCTCAGGGTCTTTGGTCTCGGGAAGAATCTCTTCTACCGATAAATATTCTGGAACTGAGAGCGATATTCAATGCTCTCCAGGCCTGGCCCCAGCTTGCGAGGACCAGGTTCATACGGTTTCAATCAGACAACATGACGACTGTTGCGTACATCAACCATCAGGGGGGAACAAGGAGTTCCCTAGCGATGGAAGAAGTAACCAAAATAATTCTTTGGGCGGAGTCTCACTCCTGCCACCTGTCTGCTATCCACATCCCAGGAGTGGAAAATTGGGAAGCGGATTTTCTGAGTCGGCAGACATTGCATCCGGGGGAGTGGGAACTCCATCCGGAAATCTTTGCCCAAGTCACTCACCTGTGGGGCATTCCAGACATGGATCTGATGGCCTCTCGTCAGAACTTCAAAGTTCCTTGCTACGGGGCCAGATCCAGGGATCCCAAGGCGGCTCTAGTGGATGCACTAGTAGCACCTTGGACCTTCAAACTAGCTTATGTGTTCCCGCCATTTCCTCTCATCCCCAGGCTGATAGCCAGGATCAAGCAGGAGAGGGCGTCGGTGATCTTGATAGCTCCTGCGTGGCCACGCAGGACTTGGTATGCAGATCTGGTGAATATGTCATCGGCTCCACCTTGGAAGCTACCTTTGAGACGAGACCTTCTTGTTCAGGGTCCGTTCGAACATCCGAATCTGGTTTCACTCCAGCTGACTGCTTGGAGATTGAACGCTTGATTTTATCGAAGCGAGGATTCTCAGATTCTGTTATCAATACTCTTGTTCAGGCCAGAAAGCCTGTGACTAGAAAGATTTACCACAAAATTTGGAAAAAATATATCTGTTGGTGTGAATCTAAAGGATTCCCTTGGGACAAGGTTAAGATTCCTAGGATTCTATCCTTCCTTCAAGAAGGATTGGAAAAAGGATTATCTGCAAGTTCCCTGAAGGGACAGATTTCTGCCTTGTCGGTATTACTTCACAAAAAGCTGGCAGCTGTGCCAGATGTTCAAGCCTTTGTTCAGGCTCTGGTTAGAATCAAGCCTGTTTACAAACCTTTGACTCCTCCTTGGAGTCTCAATTTAGTTCTTTCAGTTCTTCAGGGGGTTCCGTTTGAACCCTTACATTCCGTTGATATTAAGTTATTATCTTGGAAAGTTTTGTTTTTAGTTGCGATTTCTTCTGCTAGAAGAGTCTCAGAATTATCTGCTCTGCAGTGTTCTCCTCCTTATCTGGTGTTCCATGCAGATAAGGTGGTTTTACGTACTAAACCTGGTTTTCTTCCAAAAGTTGTTTCTAACAAAAACATTAACCAGGAGATTATCGTACCTTCTCTGTGTCCAAAACCAGTTTCAAAGAAGGAACGTTTGTTGCACAATTTGGATGTTGTTCGCGCTCTAAAATTCTATTTAGATGCTACAAAGGATTTTAGACAAACATCTTCCTTGTTTGTTGTTTATTCAGGTAAAAGGAGAGGTCAAAAAGCAACTTCTACCTCTCTCTCTTTTTGGATTAAAAGCATCATCAGATTGGCTTACGAGACTGCCGGAAGGCAGCCTCCCGAAAGAATCACAGCTCATTCCACTAGGGCTGTGGCTTCCACATGGGCCTTCAAGAACGAGGCTTCTGTTGATCAGATATGTAGGGCAGCGACTTGGTCTTCACTGCACACTTTTACCAAATTTTACAAGTTTGATACTTTTGCTTCTTCTGAGGCTATTTTTGGGAGAAAGGTTTTGCAAGCCGTGGTGCCTTCCATTTAGGTGACCTGATTTGCTCCCTCCCTTCATCCGTGTCCTAAAGCTTTGGTATTGGTTCCCACAAGTAAGGATGACGCCGTGGACCGGACACACCTATGTTGGAGAAAACAGAATTTATGTTTACCTGATAAATTTCTTTCTCCAACGGTGTGTCCGGTCCACGGCCCGCCCTGGTTTTTTTAATCAGGTCTGATATTTTATTTTCTTTAACTACAGTCACCACGGTACCATATGGTTTCTCCTATGCAAATATTCCTCCTTAACGTCGGTCGAATGACTGGGGTAGGCGGAGCCTAGGAGGGATCATGTGACCAGCTTTGCTGGGCTCTTTGCCATTTCCTGTTGGGGAAGAGAATATCCCACAAGTAAGGATGACGCCGTGGACCGGACACACCGTTGGAGAAAGAAATTTATCAGGTAAACATAAATTCTGTTTTTTGGGAGAAAGGTTTTGCAAGCCGTGGTGCCTTCCATCTAGGTGACCTGATTTGCTCCCTCCCATCATCCGTGTCCTAAAGCTTTGGTATTGGTTCCCACAAGTAAGGATGACGCCGTGGACCGGACACACCTATGTTGGAGAAAACAGAATTTATGTTTACCTGATAAATTACTTTCTCCAACGGTGTGTCCGGTCCACGGCCCGCCCTGGTTTTTTAATCAGGTCTGATAATTTATTTTCTTTAACTACAGTCACCACGGTATCATATGGTTTCTCCTATGCAAATATTCCTCCTTAACGTCGGTCGAATGACTGGGGTAGGCGGAGCCTGGGAGGGATCATGTGACCAGCTTTGCTGGGCTCTTTGCCATTTCCTGTTGGGGAAGAGAATATCCCACAAGTAAGGATGACGCCGTGGACCGGACACACCGTTGGAGAAAGTAATTTATCAGGTAAACATAAATTCTGTTTTCTGCAGTGAAAGCGACTAGCAACAGGCTTTTTATTAACATTTCATATATTTATATTTAAAACGTTTACTGGCATGTTAATCGTTTTTTCTCTGAGGTACTTGGTGAAAATTTTTTATGGGCATTATTTTTCCACATGGCTGTCGTTTGTTTTGAATAAAATCAGTTTACTGAGCTTCCCCACTGTTGTATTATGAGTGGGAGGGGCCTATTTTGGCGCTTTACTGCGCAATAGAAATTCAGTCACAAGTCTTCCTTGTTCTCCCTGCATGATCCAGGACGTCTCTACAGAGCTCAGGGGTCTCCAAAACTAGTTTTGAGGGAGGTAATCACTCACAGCAGACCTGTGAGACTGTGCTTTGACTGTGATAAAAACGTATATATTTTTATTTGTTATCCGTTTTTTGGTATTAAGGGGTTAATCATCCGTTTGCTAGTGGGTGCAATCCTTTGCTAAATTAATGAATTTAATGTGAAAATTTGGTTACTATAATTAATCCGGTTCATTGTTATTTCAACTGTGACAGTTTTGTGTGCTTCTTAAAGGCACAGTAACGTTTTTTATATTGCTTGTAAATTTATTTGAAAAGTATTTTCCAAGCTTGCTAGTCTAATTGCTAGTTTGTTTAAACATGTCTGAAATAGAGGAATCTCTTTGTGCAATATGTTCAAAGGCCAATGTGGAGCCCAATAGAAATTTGTGTACTAATTGCATTGATGCTACTTTAAGTAAAAGCCAATCTGTACATGTCAAGAAAATTTCACCAGACAACGAGGGGGAAGTTATGCCGACTAACTCCCCTCACGTGTCAGTACCTGCATCTCCCGCTCAGGAGGTGTGTGATATTGTGACGCCAAGTACATCAGGGCGGCCCTTACAAATCACTTTGCAAGACATGGCTAATGTTATGACTGAAGTTTTATCTAAATTGCCAGAACTTAGGGGTAAACGCGACCACTCTGGGGTGAGAACAGAGTGCGCTGAAAATACTAGGGCCATGTCTGATACTGCGTCACAATTTGCAGAACATGAAGACGGAGAGCTTCATTCTGTGGGTGACGGATCTGATCCAAATAAACTGGATTCAGACATTTCAAATTTTAAATTTAAGCTTGAGAACCTCCGTGTGTTACTAGGGGAGGTATTAGCGGCTCTGAATGATTGTAACACGGTTGCAATCCCAGAGAAAATATGTAGGCTGGATAAATATTTTGCGGTACCGACGTGTACTGACGTTTTTCCTATACCTAAAAGGCTTACAGAAATTGTTAACAAGGAGTGGGATAGACCCGGTGTGCCTTTCTCACCCCCTCCTATATTTAGAAAAATGTTTCCAATAGACGCCACCACACGGGACTTATGGCAGACGGTCCCTAAGGTGGAGGGAGCAGTTTCTACTTTAGCTAAGCGTACCACTATCCCGGTGGAGGATAGCTGTGCTTTTTCAGACCCAATGGATAAAAAGTTAGAGGGTTACCTTAAGAAAATG
This sequence comes from Bombina bombina, assembly GCF_027579735.1. NCBI lineage: Eukaryota > Metazoa > Chordata > Amphibia > Anura > Bombinatoridae > Bombina > Bombina bombina. The sequence goes on along the minus strand of NC_069499.1, from coordinate 708,995,395 downwards.
TTTGTTCAACAAGGTTTTATATTGCAACCCCTTGCATGCATTGCGCCTGTCACGGCTGCAGCGGCATTCTGGTTTGAGTCTCTGGAAGAGACCATTAGCTCAGCTACGTTGGATGAGATTACAGACAAGCTTAGAGTCCTAAAGCTAGCTAATTCATTTATTTCTGATGCCGTAGTACATTTAACTAAGCTTACGGCTAAGAACTCCGGATTCGCCGTTCAGGCGCGCAGAGGGCTGTGGCTTAAATCCTGGTCAGCTGATGTGACTTCTAAATCTAAATTGCTTAACATACCTTTCAAGGGGCAGACATTATTCAGGCCCGGTTTGAAAGAAATTATCGCTGACATTACTGAAGATAAGGGCCATGCCCTGCCTCAAGACAGAGCCAAACCAAGGGCTAGACAGTCTAATTTTCGTGCCTTTCGTAACTTCAAGGCAGGAGCAGCATCAACTTCCTCCGCTCCAAAACAGGAAGGAACTGTTGCTCGCTACAGACAGGGCTGGAAACCTAACCAGACCTGGAACAAGGGCAAGCAGGCCAGAAAACCTACTGCTGCCCCTAAGACAGCATGAAGTGAGGGCCCCCAATCCGGAAACGGATCTAGTGGGGGGCAGACTTTCTCTCTTCGCCCAGGCTTGGGCAAGAGATGTCCAGGATCCCTGGGCGTTAGAGATCATATCTCAGGGATATCTTCTGGACTTCAAAGCTTCTCCTCCAAAAGGGAGATTTCATCTTTCAAGGTTGTCAACAAACCAGATAAAGAAAGAGGCGTTTCTACGCTGTGTACAAGATCTTTTACTAATGGGAGTGATCCACCCGGTTCCGCGGTCGGAACACGGACAAGGGTTTTACTCAAATCTGTTTGTGGTTCCCAAGAAAGAAGGAACCTTCAGACCAATCTTGGATTTAAAGATCCTAAACAAATTCCTAAGAGTTCCATCGTTCAAAATGGAAACTATTCGGACAATCTTACCCATGATCCAAAAGGGTCAGTACATGACCACAGTGGATTTAAAGGATGCCTACCTTCACATACCGATTCACAAGGATCATTACCGGTACCTAAGGTTTGCCTTCCTAGACAGGCATTACCAGTTTGTAGCTCTTCCCTTCGGGTTAGCTACTGCTCCAAGAATCTTCACAAAGGTTCTGGGTTCTCTTCTGGCGGTACTAAGACCGCGAGGAATATTGGTAGCTCCGTACCTAGACGACATTCTGATACAAGCGTCAAGTTTCCAAGCTGCCAAGTCTCATACAGAGTTAGTACTGGCATTTCTAAGGTCACATGGGTGGAAGGTGAACAAAGAAAAGAGTTCTCTATTGCCACTCACAAGAGTTCCCTTCTTAGGGACTCTTATAGACTCGGTAGAAATGAAAATTTACCTGACAGAGGACAGGTTAATAAAACTCCTAAATGCTTGCCGTGTCCTTCATTCCATTCCACACCCGTCAGTGGCTCAATGCATGGAGGTAATCGGTTTAATGGTAGCGGCAATGGACATAGTTCCCTTTGCACGCCTGCATCTCAGACCACTGCAATTGTGCATGCTAAGTCAGTGGAATGGGGATTACTCAGATTTGTCCCCTATGCTGAATCTGGATCAAGAGACCAGAAATTCTCTTCTATGGTGGCTCTCTCGGCCACATCTGTCCAAGGGGATGCCCTTCAGCAGACCAGATTGGACGATTGTAACAACAGACGCCAGCCTGCTAGGTTGGGGCGCTGTCTGGAATTCCCTGAAGACTCAGGGATCATGGACTCAGGAGGAGAGTCTCCTTCCCATAAACATTCTGGAATTAAGAGCAGTTTTCAATGCCCTTCTAGCTTGGCCTCAGCTAGCAACTCTGAGGTTCATCAGGTTTCAGTCGGACAACATCACGACTGTGGCTTACATCAACCATCAAGGAGGGACAAGGAGTTCCCTAGCGATGATGGAAGTCTCAAAGATAATTCTCTGGGCAGAGTCTCACTCTTGCCACCTATCAGCGATCCACATCCCAGGCGTGGAGAACTGGGAGGCGGATTTCCTAAGTCGCCAGACTTTTCATCCGGGGTAGTGGGAACTTCATCCGGAGGTCTTTGCCCAAATACTTCGGCGTTGGGGCAAACCAGATCTGGATCTCATGGCGTCTCGCCAGAACGCCAAGCTTTCTTGTTACGGGTATCAGGTCCAGGGACCTGGGAGCGGTTCTGATAGATGCTCTGACAGCACCTTGGGCCTTCAAGATGGCTTATGTGTTTCCACCCTTCCCGATGCTTCCTCGATTGATTGCCAGGATCAAACAGGAGAGAGCATCGGTGATTCTAATAGCGCCTGCGTGGCCACGCAGGACCTGGTATGCAGATCTAGTGGACATGTCATCCTGTCCACCTTGGTCTCTGCCTCTGAGACAGGACCTTCTAATTCAGGGTCCTTTCAAACATCAAAATCTAATTTCTCTGAGGCTGACTGCATGGAGATTGAACGCTTGATTTTATCAAAGCGTGGATTTTCGGAGTCAGTAATTGATACCTTAATACAGGCTAGGAAACCTGTTACCAGGAAAATTTACCATAAAATATGGCGTAAATACTTACATTGGTGCGAATCCAAGAGTTACTCATGGAGTAAGGTTAGGATTCCTAGGATATTGTCTTTTCTACAAGAAGGTTTAGAAAAGGGTTTATCTGCAAGTTCTTTAAAGGGACAGATCTCAGCTCTGTCCATCCTTTTACACAAACGTCTGTCAGAAGTTCCAGACGTTCAGGCTTTTTGTCAGGCTTTGGCCAGGATTAAGCCTGTGTTTAAGACTGTTGCTCCACCGTGGAGCTTAAACTTAGTTCTTAACGTTTTACAGGGTGTTCCGTTTGAACCCCTTCATTCCATTGATATCAAGCTGTTATCTTGGAAAGTTCTGTTTTTAATGGCTATTTCCTCGGCTCGAAGAGTCTCTGAGTTATCGGCCTTACATTGTGATTCTCCTTATCTGATTTTTCATTCAGACAAGGTAGTTCTGCGTACTAAACCTGGGTTCTTACCTAAGGTAGTCACTAACAGGAATATCAATCAAGAGATTGTTGTTCCATCATTGTGCCCTAACCCTTCTTCAAAGAAGGAACGACTTCTACACAATCTAGACGTAGTCCGTGCCCTGAAATTTTATTTACAGGCAACTAAAGATTTTCGCCAAACTTCTTCCCTGTTTGTCGTTTATTCTGGACAGAGGAGAGGTCAAAAAGCTTCTGCTACCTCTCTCTCTTTCTGGCTTCGTAGCATAATACGTTTAGCCTATGAGACTGCTGGACAGCAGCCTCCTGAAAGAATTACAGCTCATTCTACGAGAGCTGTGGCTTCCACTTGGGCCTTTAAGAATGAGGCCTCTGTTGAACAGATTTGCAAGGCTGCAACTTGGTCTTCACTTCATACTTTTTCCAAATTTTACAAATTTGACACTTTTGCTTCTTCTGAGGCTGTTTTTGGGAGAAAGGTTCTTCAGGCAGTGGTTCCTTCCGTGTAAAGATCCTGCCTGTCCCTCCCGTCATCCGTGTACTTTTAGCTTTGGTATTGGTATCCCATAAGTAATGGATGACCCGTGGACTGACTACACTTAACAGGAGAAAACAAAATTTATGCTTACCTGATAAATTCCTTTCTCCTGTAGTGTAGTCAGTCCACGGCCCGCCCTGTTTTTTATGGCAGGTCTAAATTTTAAATTGAACTCCAGTCACCACTGCACCCTATAGTTTCTCCTTTCTCGTTTGGTTTCGGTCGAATGACTGGGTATGACGTAGAGGGGAGGAGCTATATAGCAGCTCTGCTTGGGTGATCCTCTTGCACTTCCTGTTAGGGAGGAGTTATAATCCCATAAGTAATGGATGACCCGTGGACTGACTACACTACAGGAGAAAGGAATTTATCAGGTAAGCATAAATTTTGTTTTTCAATTTTTACCTAAGGTTGTGAATTCTAACAACATTAGTAGAGAAATTGTTGTCCATTCCTTGTGTCCTAATCCAAAAAATTCTTTGGAAAGATCCTTACATTCTTTGGATGTGGTAAGAGCTTTGAAATATTATGTTGATGCTACTAAAGATTTCAGAAAGACTTCTAGACTATTCGTTTTATTTTCTGGTCCTAGGAAAGATCAGAAAGCTTCTGCTATTTCCTCGGCTTCTTGGTTAAAGCTTTTGATTCGTCAAGCTTATTTGGAGTCGGGTAAGATCCCGCCTCAGAGAATTACAGCTCATTCTACTAGTTCAGTCTCCACTTCGTGGGCTTTCAAGAATGAAGCTTCTGTTGATCAGATTTGCAAAGCAGCAACTTGGTCTTCTTTGCATACATTTACTAAATTCTACCGTTTTGATGTATTTGCTTCTTCAGAAGCAGTTTTTGGTAGAAAAGTTCTTCAGGCAGCTGTTTGTTTGATTATTCTGCTGATGTTTTAAGTTTTTCTTATCACTAAAGAATAAACTTATACTTTGGTTTGTGGATTATTTTTTCAGCGGAAAATGGCTGTATTTTATTTTTATCCCTCCCTCTCTAGTGACTCTTGCGTTTAGTTCCACATCTTGGGTATTTGATATCCCGTACGTTACTAGCTCATGGACTCTTGCCAATTACATGAAAGAAAACATCATTCATGTAAGAATTTACCTGATAAATTAATTTCTTTCATATTGGCAAGAGTCCATGAGGCCCACCCTTTTTTTGGTGGTTATAATTTTTTTTGTATAAAGCACAATTATTTCCAAATTCCTTTGTTGAAGCTTTTTACTCCTTTCTTTATCACCCCACTACTTGGCTATTCGTTAAATTGAATTGTGGGTTTGGTGAGGGGTGTATTTATAGGCATTTTGAGGTTTGGGAAACTTTTCCCCTCCTGGTAGGATTGTATATTCCATACGTCACTAGCTCATGGACTCTTGCCAATATGAAAGAAATTAATTTATCAGGTAAGTTCTTACATAAATTATGTTTTTATCATGCATGTCATACACTGTTGATTTAGGGAATGCAATGTGCAGAAATTTTACCTCCTGTGAGTGTTTCTGTGGGTGTCTGTGTTTGTCTTTGTGCTTTTGTTCGTGTCTCTGAGTGTGTATGTATTTTTTTTTCTGTGGGTCGCTCTGTGATGCTGGGTGTGTATGTCTTTGTGCATTTTCTGTGGATGTCTGTGAGGGTTTGTGTGTATGTCTTTGTGCTTTTTCTATGGGTGTCTCTGTGAGGGTGTGTGTATGTATGTCTTCTTGTATTTTCTCTGGATGCCTCTGGGGGTGGGTGTGGATGTCTCTGTTTTCTGTGGATGTCTCTGTGAGGGTGTGTGTCTCTGTGAGGGTGTGTGTCTGTGCATTTTTTGTGGGTGTCTCTGTGAGGGTATGTGTGTATTTAGGTCTTTCTGTGTTTTATGTGGTTGTCTCTCTGTGTGTGTGTGTGTGTGTTTGTGTGTGTGTGTGTATGTCTTTGTGTGTTTTCTGAGGCTGTGTATGTGCAAGTTTGTGTGTGTCCATTGTCTGTTCATTTTTAGGACATTTTGACCTTACTACTGATTATTCACATCTTTCTACAGACTTTGAGACTGAGACCTTTCCGGAAGTCACCAATCCACCATTTAACCTTTAAATTATTCTTTAGGCAGTTCAGGGCCCTCCATTTCAGCCACTGCATGCTGTTGTCGTCATTTAGTTGGCATCTTCCTTGACAAAAAGATAATCGGAACTCCATATTTTGTTTTGTAAATCTTCTTTTTTGACAAAACTGTAGTCTACCTCATTACTTGTCAGGTCAATGTAAACAAGCGCTGAGTGTGTCTGTCTGTGTGTCTGAGATTGTTTGTGTGTTTCTTTGTGTGTCTGCTAGAGTGCCTATATGTGTGTACTGATGTGTGTTTGAGTGTATGAGTATGTCTGTGTGTGTTTCTGTGTTTGTGTGTTACTACCTATACAACATTTCCAAGTTTGACTACAAAGGGACATAATACTCATATGCTAAATCACTTGAAACTGATACAGTATAACTGTAAAAAGCTGACTGGAAAATATCACCTGAGCATCTCTATGTAAAAAAGGAAGTTATTTTACCTCACAATCTCCCCAGCTCAGCAGAGTAAGTTCTGTGTAAAAAGTTATACTTCAGCTGCTCCCAGCTGCAGGTAAAAAAATGAAGAAATGAACTGCAGCCAATCAGCATCAGCAGTGCTGAGGTCATGAACTCTTTTACTGTGATCTCATGAGATTTGACTTAACTCTCATGAGATTTCATAGTAAGCTTCCTTTAATCTGAATAGGGAAATATGAGAGTGCACGAGGCTCATCCCCTTAGCTGTTCCAGGACAGACATACTAATATGCTGCTTAGAAATCCTTTACAATGGGATGTGGCTACTGAGGAACTTTTGAGGTAAAATATCTTTCTTTTTTACATAGAGATGTTCAGGTGATATTTTCTAGTCAGCTTTTTACAGCTATACGGCATCACTTTCAAGTGTTTAAACATTTGGGTATTATGGCCCTTTAAGAATAAAGTGCCTATACGTTTTAGTCACATGGTCAAAATGTTTTATTTAGTGGTTCTCTTAAGGATGTTTCAAAATCTGCGGAACTGATTTCTAGATGTTCTCTTCAAAACTTGTTCATGCAGAAGCAATCTCATGCAATCAGTTGACAATATGACAAAAACTGTATGAGATGGGAACAGATCGTTGTTGTTTTTTTTGTTTTGTTTTTTACCCCTTTTCTGGAATTCTGAAAAATCTGTTTTGATAAGTTACCAAAGAAATAGTAAATGTTTACATGTCATTATTTTAATGGTTGTAATATATCTGTTCTTTTTAAATATATCAGCGGCTTAACTGTATTATTTGAATTGCATCGTTTAGTCAATAAAGCAATGGGTAACAGCAGTTTTTAGAACATGTGATTTTCTGCTTTTTCAGGGTACTATGGAAGAAAAGATTTATGACAGACAGGTCACCAAGCAGTCTCTGTCATTTAGAGTTATTGATCAACAGCAAATAGAGCGTCACTTTACTATGAATGAACTTACAGAACTTTACACCTTTGAGCCAGACCTTTTGGATGACCCCAATTCTGAAAAAAAGAAGAAAAGGGAAACTCCAAAGCTACCAAAGGTAAACCACTCATTGATCCTAATGCTGTCCGCACATTCATACTAATACAAAATTTAAAGGGACAGTATACACTCATTATCATATTACTGCAAGTAATAGACACTACTATAAAGAAGAATATGCACAGATACTGATTCAAAAATCCAGTATAAAACCTTTTAAAAACAGTTAGTTCCCAGTTTAGCATTGTTGATGAGGTAGTCTGGGACACCCACTGATAGGGGCTGGGTAAACAAAAAGAGCAGACCCCCCCTTCCCTGATGTCCCTTTAAGGTGGTTATTATACTTTGTCTACTTTTGCATGTAGTACATTAACACTTTGCAATAGGTTTATAAGTTATCCGTGAGTAGTTACCAGTGAGAGATTGGCACTTCTCCAAGAACACTCTGAAAATTATTAAATAGAGCAACACATTTGGTCTGTGCCACAACTATTATCAGCATCAAAACTTTGCTAAAAACTTATTTAATTGCATTGACCTGTGCTTACCCAAAAATAGCTGATATATAGACAAAATCGAAGGCTTAAAAAATTTAAAGGGACAATACTGTAAAAATGAAACATTCTTGATTCAAACAGAGCATGCCATTTTAAACAATTTTCCAGTTTGCTTTTTTTTTTTTTTTTTTTTTTTGTATCCTCTGGTGAAGAATAAACTTAGGCAGGCTTATAGTACTTTAGGTGCGTGCATGTGTCTTTAGCAGATTATGGCAGCAGTTTGCAGCAATGTATAACATTGCTCGAAACACTGTTGCACACACTGATGCAGATGTTTAAAAAAATATGCACACTCCTGAGCTCACCAAGGATTACTTTTTAGCAAAGTATACCAAGAGAACGAAGTAAAAATATTAGAATTAGCATCATACATTAATGTCCCTTTGATACCATTTCCTTTTTAGCCTGCGATTTTAGTGGAATTTGATATGTTTGAGATATTGGAGCTTAGTGAAAACTAACAATCCCTTAAATATATTACTCACCATTTAGAGCTTTCAGTGTTAGGACAGCAACACCGGTTTATTTACAACAAACAATGAGAGAAAAAACATAATTTATGTAAGAACTTACCTGATAAATTAATTTCTTTCATATTGGCAAGAGTCCATGAGCTAGTGACATATGGGATATACAGTCCTACCAGGAGGGGCAAAGTTTCCCAAACCTCAAAATGCCTATAAATACACCCCTCACCACACCCACAATTCAGTTTAACGAATAGCCAAGCAGTGGGGTGATAAAGAAAGGAGTAGAACGCATCAACAAAGGAAATTTGGAAATAATTGTGCTTTATACAAAAAATTATAACCACCATAAAAAGGGTGGGCCTCATGGACTCTTGCCAATATGAAAGAAATGAATTTATCAGGTAAGTTCTTACATAAATTATGTTTTCTTTCATGTAATTGGCAAGAGTCCATGAGCTAGTGACATATGGGATATCAATACCCAAGATGTGGAGTCTTCCACTCAAGAGTCACTAGAGAGGGAGGGAATAAAAATAAAAACAGCCATATTCTGCTGAAAAAATTAATCTACAACCCAAAAAAATAAGTTTATTTCATTTTTGAAAGAAAAAAACTTAAAACAAAAGCAGAAGAATCAAACTGAAACAGATGCCTGAAGAACTTTTCTACCAAAAACTGCTTCCGAAGAAGCAAATACATCAAAATGGTAGAATTTAGTAAATGTATGCAAAGAGGACCAAGTCGCCGCTTTGCAAATCTGATCAACTGAAGCTTCATTCTTGAAAGCCCACGAAGTGGAGACTGATCTAGTAGAATGAGCTGTAATTCTCTGAGGCGGGGCCTGACCCGACTCCAAATAAGCTTGATGAATCAAAAGTTTCAACCAAGAAGCCAAGGAAATAGCAGAAGCCTTCTGACCTTTCCTAGGACCAGAAAATAAAACAAATAGACTGGAAGTCTTCCTGAAATCTTTAGTAGCTTCCACATAATATTTCAAAGCTCATCCAAAGAATGTAAGAATCTCTCCAAAGAATTCTTAGGATAAGGACATTAAGGAAGGGACAACAATTTCTCTACTAATGTTGTTAGAATTCACAACCTTAGGTAAAAATTGAAAAGAAGTCAGCAAAACTGCCTTATCCTGATGAAAAATCAGAAAAGGAGACTCACAAGAAAGAGCAGATAGCTCAGAAACTCTAGTTACAAATATAGTCTATATCTAAAAGGATAGAGACTAGAAGAATGCACTTCAGTAGCACTTGAGTTCCTAAAAGTAATATGATGTTTGTATGAGACTTAAACACTCGCTAGGAGTCAATGGGTTGAAAGGAAAATTAAAACATAACTTTTATTAACTAAACAACAAGTAAAACATATGAAGTGTACGTGTGTGCATTTTAAAAACACATAGCAGCTTTGAAATTATAAGTGGCTCTAAGTATCAACAAAATCAGTTGTTTAGGACTAGAAATATAGATGGATTATATAGATACTGATTGGTGTAAATCTATCTAACTGATAGTTTTCTTATCGTATATAGTGTTATCCAATACTATCAGTTTCCCTACTGGAGTTGTTACTGTATCTGGTAGGATAATCCTGTGTTGAAGATGGATATAAAATTTGTATCAGTAAAGGATACTAGTAGCTGAGGTACTAAAGTATGTTTGCACCTTCCATTATCATAGTGAATGGATTTCTAAATTGAGCTTGATATTTTTAAACTATTACTTCTATTATATCAGGTTGTATTATTGATATATGTCTAAAGCACCAGCATATATTTAATCAATACTCCATTTTTTCATTCACGGAGTTTTTTAGTGAAAATAGCTCAAATTTATATCTGACATGTACAGGTGCTTGGTGTACTTTAACACAATTGCTCTTGAGAGTTTCAAGTTTGTGTTTACATTAATAGTGGTGTTAATGTTTCACCAATTTTAATATTTATGTAATTTGTACTTTATGGCAAAAGTTATTTAGCTTTTTCTATCACTTAAACTATCTAGTCATCTGGCAGAATTCCAGTATCTTGCCTTTGAAATCTGCAGCATTTACTGAACAAAAACCTGTGTTTTAAATAATTATGTAGATATCTTGTGGGTATTATTTTCTAGGTATCCAATATTTTTGTGTATCAATAGTTGGGTACTAGTTGCTAAAATTCAAACTTAAATAGCTAGTATAAACGTTTAACCATAGTTTTTAACAGTATCTAGAAATTGTTTTATCTTTAGTTTCTTCTAAATCAACCGTTGTAAGCAATTATTCATGGTGGTTTGAAGACGTTTAAAGCGTATATTATTGTATTATCAAAAAGAAGTTTGCTGCTACTTTGAATATCGATAGAAAATTGTAATTAGATATGTGTTGAGCCTGCCGCACTAACTGACTAGCAGTTCTCACTTTAAATATTGTTAAATAATTTACCAACAACACTCCTTACTACCTTGTCGCTATAGCCTTAAGGTGTCACCATATGTATATAAAATAGATTGTTTAAATTTATATAAGGAAGGAAGGAGTAGTGTCGGCGGTTGGCGGTTATGGCTTTTGTAATAACAGCTTATAAAGTGCCTTTAAAGTTTGCCACTGGTACTTTAAGAACAGTGTCCAGAGTCAAGTATTAATCTAGTCCTTATTTGCCACTTTAGCAATAGAGTAATTAAAGGTAGCTATGCCATTAAAAAGAACGACAGGGTATTTAACTGATACCCATCCCTAACATGTTTTGCCGATAGCGTTTCGGCTTTTTCAAAGGTCCTAGATTAATACTTGACTCTGGACACTGTTCTTAAAGTACCAGTGGCAAACTTTAAAGGCACTTTATAAGCTGTTATTACAAAAGCCATAACCGCCAACCGCCGACACTACTCCTTCCTTCCTTATATAAATTTAAACAATCCATTTTATATACATATGGTGACACCTTAAGGCTATAGCGACAAGGTAGTAAGGAGTGTTGTTGGTAAATTATTTAACAATATTTAAAGTGAGAACTGCTAGTCAGTTAGTGCGGCAGGCTCAACACATATCTAATTACAATTTTCTATCGATATTCAAAGTAGCAGCAAACTTCTTTTCTCCAACATAGGTGTGTCCGGTCCACGGCGTCATCCTTACTTGTGGGATATTCTCTTCCCCAACAGGAAATGGCAAAGAGCCCAGCAAAGCTGGTCACATGATCCCTCCTAGGCTCCGCCTACCCCAGTCATTCTCTTTGCCGTTGTACAGGCAACATCTCCACGGAGATGGCTTAGAGTTTTTTAGTGTTTAACTGTAGTTTTTCATTATTCAATCAAGAGTTTGTTATTTTCAAATAGTGCTGGTACGTACTATTTACTCAGAAACAGAAAAGAGATGAAGAATTCTGTTTGTATGAGGAAAATGATTTTAGCAACCGTAACTAAAATCCATGGCTGTTCCACACAGGACTGTTGAGAGCAATTAACTTCAGTTGGGGGAACAGTTTGCAGTCTCTTGCTGCTTGAGGTATGACACATTCTAACAAGACGATGTAATGCTGGAAGCTGTCATTTTCCCTATGGGATCCGGTAAGCCATGTTTATTACGATTGTAAATAAGGGCTTCACAAGGGCTTATTTAAACTGTAGACTTTTTTTTTTGGGCTAAATCGATTGATATAACACTTATTTAGCCTTGAGGAATCATTTATTCTGGGTATTTTGATTTAATAATATCGGCAGGCACTGTTTTAGACACCTTATTCTTTAGGGGCTTTCCCAAAGCATAGGCAGAGTCTCATTTTCGCGCCGGTGTTGCGCACTTGTTTTTGAGAGGCATGGCATGCAGTCGCATGTGAGAGGAGCTCTGATACTTATAAAAGACTTCTGAAGGCGTCATTTGGTATCGTATTCCCCTTTGGGTTTGGTTGGGTCTCAGCAAAGCAGATACCAGGGACTGTAAAGGGGTCTAAAGCTTAAAACGGCTCCGGTTCCGTTATTTTAAGGGTTAAAGCTTCCAAAATTGGTGTGCAATATTTTCAAGGCTTTAAGACGCTGTGGTGAAAATTTGGTGAATTTTGAACAATTCCTTCATGTTTTTTCGCAATTGCAGTAATAAAGTGTGTTCAGTTTAAAATTTAAAGTGACAGTAACGGTTTTATTTTAAAACGTTTTTTGTACTTTCTGATCAAGTTTATGCCTGTTTAACATGTCTGAACTACCAGATAGACTGTGTTCTGAATGTGGGGAAGCCAGAATTCCTATTCATTTAAATAAATGTGATTTATGTGATAATGACAATGATGCCCAAGATGATTCCTCAAGTGAGGGGAGTAAGCATGGTACTGCATCATTCCCTCCTTCGTCTACACGAGTCTTGCCCACTCAGGAGGCCCCTAGTACATCTAGCGCGCCAATACTCCTTACTATGCAACAATTAACGGCTGTAATGGATAATTCTGTCAAAAACATTTTAGCCAAAATGAACCCTTGTCAGCGTAAGCGTGGCTGCTCTGTTTTAGTTACTGAAGAGCATGACGACGCTGATATTAATATCTCTGAAGGGCCCCTAACCCAATCTGAGGGGGCCAGGGAGGTTTTGTCTGAGGGAGAAATTACTGATTTAGGGAACATTTCTCAGCAGGCTGAATCTGATGTGATTACATTTAAATTTAAATTGGAACATCTCCGCATTTTGCTTAAGGAGGTATTATCCACTCTGGATGATTGTGAAAATTTAGTCATCCCAGAGAAACTATGTAAAATGGACAAGTTCCTAGAGGTGCCGGGGCTCCCAGAAGCTTTTCCTATACCCAAGCGGGTGGCGGACATTGTTAATAAAGAATGGGAAAGGCCCGGTATTCCTTTCGTCCCTCCCCCCATATTTAAAAAATTGTTTCCTATGGTCGACCCCAGAAAGGACTTATGGCAGTCAGTCCCCAAGGTCGAGGGAGCGGTTTCTACTTTAAACAAACGCACCACTATTCCCATAGAGGATAGTTGTGCTTTCAAAGATCCTATGGATAAAAAATTAGAAGGTTTGCTTAAAAAGATGTTTGTTCAGCAGGGTTACCTTCTACAACCCATTTCATGCATTGTCCCTGTCACTACAGCCGCATATTTCTGGTTTGATGAACTGCTTAAGGTGCTCGATAGTGACTCTCCTCCTTATGAGGAGATTATGGACAGAATCAATGCTCTCAAATTGGCTAATTCTTTCACTCTAGACGCCTCTTTGCAATTGGCTAAGTTAGCGGCTAAGAACTCTGGGTTTGCTATTGTGGCGCGCAGAGCGCTTTGGTTGAAATCTTGGTCGGCTGATGCGTCTTCCAAGAACAAGCTACTAAACATTCCTTTCAAGGGGAAAACGCTGTTTGGTCCTGACTTGAAAGAGATTATCTCTGATATCACTGGGGGTAAGGGCCACGCCCTTCCTCAGGATCGGCCCTTCAAGGCAAAAAATAGACCTAATTTTCGTCCCTTTCGCAAAAACGGACCAGCCCAAGGTGCTACGTCCTCTAAGCAAGAGGGTAATACTTCTCAGGCCAAGCCAGCTTGGAGACCAATGCAAGGCTGGAACAAGGGAAAGCAGGCCAAGAAACCTGCCACTGCTACCAAGACAGCATGAAATATTGGCCCCCGATCCGGGACCGGATCTGGTGGGGGGCAGACTCTCTCTCTTCGCTCAGGCTTGGGCAAGAGATGTTCTGGATCCTTGGGCGCTAGAAATAGTCTCCCAGGGTTATCTTCTGGAATTCAAGGGACTTCCCCCAAGGGGGAGGTTCCACAAGTCGCAGTTGTCTTCAGACCACATAAAAAGACAGGCGTTCTTACATTGTGTAGAAGACCTGTTAAAAATGGGAGTGATTCATCCTGTTCCATTAAGAGAACAAGGGATGGGGTTCTACTCCAATCTGTTCATAGTTCCCAAAAAAGAGGGAACGTTCAGACCAATCCTAGATCTCAAGATCTTAAACAAATTTCTCAAGGTCCCATCGTTCAAGATGGAAACCATTTGAACTATCCTTCCTTCCATCCAGGAAGGTCAATTTATGACCACGGTGGATTTAAAGGATGCGTATCTACATATTCCTATCCACAAGGAACATCATCGGTTCCTAAGGTTTGCATTCCTGGACAAACATTACCAGTTCGTGGCGCTTCCTTTCGGATTAGCCACTGCTCCAAGGATTTTCACAAAGGTACTAGGGTCCCTTCTAGCGGTGCTAAGACCAAGGGGCATTGCAGTAGTACCTTACCTGGACGACATTCTGATTCAAGCGTCGTCCCTTCCTCAAGCAAAGGCTCACACGGACATTGTCCTGGCCTTTCTCAGATCTCACGGCTGGAAAGTGAACGTGGAAAAGAGTTCTCTATCCCCGTCTACAAGGGTTCCCTTCTTGGGAACAATTATAGACTCCTTAGAAATGAGGATCTTTCTAACAGAGGCCAGAAAAACAAAGCTTCTGGACTCTTGTCGGATACTTCATTCCGTTCCTCTTCCTTCCATAGCTCAGTGCATGGAAGTGATCGGGTTGATGGTGGCGGCGATGGACATAGTTCCTTTTGCGCGCATTCATCTAAGACCATTACAACTGTGCATGCTCAGTCAGTGGAATGGGGACTATACAGACTTGTCTCCGAAGATACAAGTAAATCAGAGGACCAGAGACTCACTCCGTTGGTGGCTGTCCCTGGACAATCTGTCCCAAGGGATGATGTTCCACAGACCAGAGTGGGTCATTGTCACGACCGACGCCAGTCTGATAGGCTGGGGCGCGGTCTGGGGATCCCTGAAAGCTCAGGGTCTTTGGTCTCGGGAAGAATCTCTTCTACCGATAAATATTCTGGAACTGAGAGCGATATTCAATGCGCTCCAGGCCTGGCCCCAGCTTGCGAGGACCAGGTTCATACGGTTTCAATCAGACAACATGACGACTGTTGCGTACATCAACCATCAGGGGGGAACAAGGAGTTCCCTAGCGATGGAAGAAGTAACCAAAATTATTCTTTGGGCGGAGTCTCACTCCTGCCACCTGTCTGCTATCCACATCCCAGGAGTGGAAAATTGGGAAGCGGATTTTCTGAGTCGTCAGACATTGCATCCGGGGGAGTGGGAACTCCATCCGGAAATCTTTGCCCAAGTCACTCACCTGTGGGGCATTCCAGACATGGATCTGATGGCCTCTCGTCAGAACTTCAAAGTTCCTTGCTACGGGGCCAGATCCAGGGATCCCAAGGCGGCTCTAGTGGATGCACTAGTAGCACCTTGGACCTTCAAACTAGCTTATGTGTTCCCGCCATTTCCTCTCATCCCCAGGCTGATAGCCAGGATCAAGCAGGAGAGGGCGTCGGTGATCTTGATAGCTCCTGCGTGGCCACGCAGGACTTGGTATGCAGATCTGGTGAATATGTCATCGGCTCCACCTTGGAAGCTACCTTTGAGACGAGACCTTCTTGTTCAGGGTCCGTTCGAACATCCGAATCTGGTTTCACTCCAGCTGACTGCTTGGAGATTGAACGCTTGATTTTATCGAAGCGAGGATTCTCAGATTCTGTGATCGATACTCTTGTTCAGGCCAGAAAGCCTGTGACTAGAAAGATTTACCACAAAATTTGGAAAAAATATATCTGTTGGTGTGAATCTAAAGGATTCCCTTGGGACAAGGTTAAGATTCCTAGGATTCTATCCTTCCTTCAAGAAGGATTGGAAAAAGGATTATCTGCAAGTTCCCTGAAGGGACAGATTTCTGCCTTGTCGGTATTACTTCACAAAAAGCTGGCAGCTGTGCCAGATGTTCAAGCCTTTGTTCAGGCTCTGGTTAGAATCAAGCCTGTTTACAAACCTTTGACTCCTCCTTGGAGTCTCAATTTAGTTCTTTCAGTTCTTCAGGGGGTTCCGTTTGAACCCTTACATTCCGTTGATATTAAGTTATTATCTTGGAAAGTTTTGTTTTTAGTTGCGATTTCTTCTGCTAGAAGAGTCTCAGAATTATCTGCTCTGCAGTGTTCTCCTCCTTATCTGGTGTTCCATGCAGATAAGGTGGTTTTACGTACTAAACCTGGTTTTCTTCCAAAAGTTGTTTCTAACAAAAACATTAACCAGGAGATTATCGTACCTTCTCTGTGTCCAAAACCAGTTTCAAAGAAGGAACGTTTGTTGCACAATTTGGATGTTGTTCGCGCTCTAAAATTCTATTTAGATGCTACAAAGGATTTTAGACAAACATCTTCCTTGTTTGTTGTTTATTCAGGTAAAAGGAGAGGTCAAAAAGCAACTTCTACCTCTCTCTCTTTTTGGATTAAAAGCATCATCAGATTGGCTTACGAGACTGCCGGACGGCAGCCTCCCGAAAGAATCACAGCTCATTCCACTAGGGCTGTGGCTTCCACGTGGGCCTTCAAGAACGAGGCTTCTGTTGATCAGATATGTAGGGCAGCGACTTGGTCTTCACTGCACACTTTTACCAAATTTTACAAGTTTGATACTTTTGCTTCTTCTGAGGCTATTTTTGGGAGAAAGGTTTTGCAAGCCGTGGTGCCTTCCATTTAGGTGACCTGATTTGCTCCCTCCCTTCATCCGTGTCCTAAAGCTTTGGTATTGGTTCCCACAAGTAAGGATGACGCCGTGGACCGGACACACCTATGTTGGAGAAAACAGAATTTATGTTTACCTGATAAATTTCTTTCTCCAACGGTGTGTCCGGACCACGGCCCGCCCTGGTTTTTTTAATCAGGTCTGATATTTTATTTTCTTTAACTACAGTCACCACGGTACCATATGGTTTCTCCTATGCAAATATTCCTCCTTAACGTCGGTCGAATGACTGGGGTAGGCGGAGCCTAGGAGGGATCATGTGACCAGCTTTGCTGGGCTCTTTGCCATTTCCTGTTGGGGAAGAGAATATCCCACAAGTAAGGATGACGCCGTGGACCGGACACACCGTTGGAGAAAGAAATTTATCAGGTAAACATAAATTCTGTTTTTGATAATACAATAATATACGCTTTAAACGTCTTCAAACCACCATGAATAATTGCTTACAACGGTTGATTTAGAAGAAGCTAAAAACAATTTCTAGATACTGTTAAAAACTATGGTTAAACGTTTATACTAGCTATTTAAGTTTGAATTTTAGCAACTAGTACCCAACTATTGATACACAAAAATATTGGATACCTAGAAAATAATACCCACAAGATATCTACATAATTATTTAAAACACAGGTTTTTGTTCAGTAAATGCTGCAGATTTCAAAGGCAAGATACTGGAATTCTGCCAGATGACTAGATAGTTTAAGTGATAGAAAAAGCTAAATAACTTTTGCCATAAAGTACAAATTACATAAATATTAAAATTGGTGAAACATTAACACCACTATTAATGTAAACACAAACTTGAAACTCTCAAGAGCAATTGTGTTAAAGTACACCAAGCACCTGTACATGTCAGATATAAATTTGAGCTATTTTCACTAAAAAACTCCTGTTATAACAACAGGTTAATTATACAGTATACATTGATATATATAAATTCCAGCTATTAGAGCCAACGTAAATATATTCTTGAATGAAAAAATGGAGTATTGATTAAATATATGCTGGTGCTTTAGACATATATCAATAATACAACCTGATATAATAGAAGTAATAGTTTAAAAATATCAAGCTCAATTTAGAAATCCATTCACTATGATAATGGAAGGTGCAAACATACTTTAGTACCTCAGCTACTAGTATCCTTTACTGATACAAATTTTATATCCATCTTCAACACAGGATTATCCTACCAGACACAGTAACAACTCCAGTAGGGAAACTGATAGTATTGGATAACACTATATACGATAAGAAAACTATCAGTTAGATAGATTTACACCAATCAGTATCTATATAATCCATTTATATTTCTAGTCCTAAACAACTGATTTTGTTGATACTTAGAGCCACTTATAATTTCAAAGCTGCTATGTGTTTTTAAAATGCACACACGTACACTTCATATGTTTTACTTGTTGTTTAGTTAATAAAAGTTATGTTTTAATTTTCCTTTCAACCCATTGACTCCTAGCGAGTGTTTAAGTCTCATACAAACATCATATTACTTTTAGGAACTCAAGTGCATTCTTCTAGTCTCTATCCTTTTAGATATAGACTATATTTGTAACTAGTAACGTTCCATGCACAAGCACTCAAGCTCATTAAGGCACACATGTACATATTGAATAAAAATACAGAGATCCAATAAATCGATATTGATAATTAAATACATGTTGATAACTAATAATTCAAACACATTCTCTGTATATATTTAATTACTAAACTGAGCGTTCCTACTCTACCAGTGTAGTGCTTTTGCTACTTTCTATCTAATTAGCTCAGAAACTCTGCTAGCAGAAGCGATAGCCAAAAGGAACGCAATACCCTGTTCTCTGATTACAGATAATAGGGCACCCAGAACCTTTGAAAAGATCCTTGGAGCAGTTGCTAGGCCAAATGGAAGAGCAACAAATTGGTAATGCTTGTCTAGAAAAGAGAATCTCAGAAACTGATAGTGTTCTGGATGAATCGGAATATGAAGGTATGCATCCTGCAAGTCTATTGTGGACATATAATGTCCTCGCTGAACAAAAGGCAGAATAGTCCTTATAGTCACCATCTTGAAAGTTGGTACTCTTACAGAACGATTCAAAATTTTCAGATCCATAACTGGTCTGAATAAATTTTCTTTCTTTGGTACAATGAATAGGTTTGAATAAAACCCCAAACCTTGTTCCTGAAGAGGAACTGGCATGATTACCCCTGAAGACTCCAGGTCTGAAACACACTTCAGAAAAGCCTTTGCTTTTACTGGATTTACAGGGATGCGTGAGAGAAAAAATCTTTTTTTTTTTTTTTTTTTTTTTTTTTTTTTACATAATTTTTTTATTGAGGTTTAGTTAAAGGCATACATAGATCATAATAACCAGTTCTTATGTCACATGAGGTAAAGCTTCAATGTTACAGGAGTAATAAAATAGGCATAAAAGAGACGTATAATATATAATAGCCGACAAGTTACATAGCCTACAAGCATTATACAGGTAGAATACTGAGCTTTCAGGTACCTTCTATATGACACATTAAATCACTCTCGAACCAACAAAAGTAACAAGTTGTAACAAAGCAAAAGAAGGAAATTGTACCTAAGGAGACCACTTTTGGATCTCATTAATAAACCTCGATTTTTTAAGATTAACAACAGTTTTGTTCTTGAGGTCCCGAGGACTCATACACCATAGAACAAGGAGGGTATTAACTGGGATTATTAATGAATCCACAGGACTACTCATAAATTGTATAGATTATTAAAGTAAATAAGGGAAATATTGTGGACTAAAATTAGCTAGTTGAATGGGTGCTTTTGGACCTATTAGTTTAAGGTAGTTAGAGGTTGGTATTGTAAGCACCAATATGAGTAAATATATAGATTTGTTGTGTAGACATTATGATGGAATATGCAGATAAAAATAATTAAAGTATGGCATAGGCAAGATAAGCCATATAGATAGCCCTCCAACATTAGGGGGTACCTTAGGGGGGGGAGAGGAGGTGATAAGTTGGATAAGGTTTATGCGTTTTATATGGAATACCATGAATATGGTGTTAATAGTAACAGAGCAGGTCCAGCCTGCACCAGGAACCCATCTACTGCGGCTATGTGACAAAGCTGCAGATCACATCATAGTTCTAGCGGGCTCGCAGAAGAATTAAGCTGTAGCCCAATTTCTTAACTACTATTTATGTGGCTTTAGAGGTTATGTTGCGGGAATGTAAGAGAACATATATACCTAGGTAACCCAATCCAGTTATTGATATGTGAGGGTTGAAACTAACCCCTTATATTGAAATATGAGTAATTGTGTTGCTCATGGCTCACCGCCTCGGCCGCCGGCAGTGTCACCATAAAAGACCAGTAAGCAGGGGTTGAAAGAGTATTTTTAAGCAGATATATAGCACTCAAAGTTTATGAGAAACTGTGTTTAAAACTTAAAACATTCCTATGTGTAACATATTCCTCTACTGAGGAAATTCTTCAACATTACTGCCATACAGCTGACTTGCAAACTAGAGGTACTGTTAAGTAGTTGAGAATTATAAATTAGAATGCTACCAGGGAAACCTATGGGTACATATAGACATTAACTGTCAGGCAGGTGCTTAGCACCTCTGAACTAAATGTATTAGGGTAAACATATAGCTAGGAACTGTGCCATAACCTTAGAACCTTATGTAAACATTAATATTGCGCCAAAAGAAGATGTGCATGGGATAGGTGATCTGTTTTGTAGGGGCTTACAGTATCCTAAAGCCCACTAGAGCCAAAAGTATAGGATATCGCAATTAAACATGGTACTAATGCATCAAGAACTACAGGAAATACAATATACAAAAACCTTCTACATGTTGGCTCCACTATAATAAGAAGAGACTCTAAAATAGTGGCTAATATAAACAAGTTAGAATTCAGAGAACGGTAATGTTAAGGGTAAGCAATTGCAAACAATGGGAACATTAAAGTGAGAATATTGAATTGCAAACAAGTGTATAGCCTGTACAATGTGGAGGTTAGTTTAAAACAGGAAGCAAGGTAGAAGAAGTGAGCTCTTTGGATTGATGTAAATGGATGCGGTCTACATTATGTTATGAGTGTGCTATAATTAGTGCTCAGCACGTGTGTAAACCAGACAGAATTGGAGTTATGAATTGCTCCTTTAAGCACTACAGCCTAGATGAGAGTGTGGCCCTATGGGGAAAAGCTGTCTGGAAGAGCTGTGAATGAGAGGCTGCACGAGCAATAATATAAACATCATGTACAAACATCTATATGCTCTGCAGCGGTGTGACCTAAGAGACTGAGCTCACTTCCCCCATACTGAAGTAATAATGCCTTGGTTCCGTAGTCAGCCGCAGGCCTACTCATATAGTGTGAAATATTGTCCCTGGAAACAATGAGCCCCCAACTCAAATATAGGGGCCACACACATGAAAGTCAGAGCATAGCAATATTAAAGGACAAAACAAGTCTATGGTAGGTGTACAAAGAGTAATTGTTATGGCTAAAGAAATGTAGCAGCACAACAAGCAGTCCCACTAGTAAATGTGCGGGAGGATGTTCAGACTGAAAATAGTTTCCATACATGCTGTAGGTCAAAAGCTGCTAGCATAGTCATATGGAGCTCCAAATTAGCCGATGCCACTTCTCAGGTTACCGGGAGCATATTGTACTTGTAGTGTGAGGCCCATTAATGCACACCAACTTACAGTGCCCATCCTGTGCTGAGACTCCCAACGTGCACACAGCGCATAGGCTCTAAGTCCATCTGTCCCTGTGATAAATGTGTTGTGCGGTCCGTACCTCTCCGATGGGTTCCAAGGTGTCAGCAGGAGTTTGCACGGTCCCTGCCCCTGTGTCCAACTGCAGCTGCTCCGTAGCGCATTTGTCTGCGGCGTTTCTCTAGAGGCTTCAAGGTGCGCTGGGGTGAATCGCCCAGATCATCCTCGGACTGCGATCCGCCGCCGGTATCCAGCTGAGTGAGCTCCCCGGTCCTCTCGACCATGCTTTGCAAGCAAGTGGGTGTCGGTCTTAGAAGGGAAGATGGCGGCTGCCTCTGTTCTAAGCTGCTTTCTGTGTCTTCTGATTTCCTCACATGGGTAGGCAAGGTGGGTAGATAGTTATCATGTCTGGCGTGAGGCTTATAAAATTCAGTCAATGTGTTGCTAAGAGTCCCGCCATATCGGTCTATTAGTTCATGCATCTGGCTCAAGATGGAAGCTGCAGTGTCGTCGCCCATTGTAGGCCAGAGAGAACCAGAGAGCCCGGGACTCGAAAGATAGGGCAGTAAGTGCTGTGCTGCTTTCCAGAAGTAGTGATAGATAGATCTTCCACATACACCCCTTAGGCAAAGTGAGAAGTGGAGAAAATAGACAGTAGATCACTTAAAAAATAATAAATATATCAGGAGCTCTGTAAAAGTGCGTCTTGTCTTAGTGAAGGTTGGCTCCTCCCCCCAGAGAAAAAATCTTCTCACAGGAGGTCTTACTTTGAATCCTATTCGATACCCTTGAGAGACAATGCTCTGAATCCAATGATTTTGGACAGATTTTATCCAAAAATCCTTGAAAACCTTAATCTGCCCCCTACCAGCTGAGCTGGAATGAGGGCCGCACCTTCATGCGGACTTAGGGGCAGACTTTGGTTTCCTAAATGGCTTGGATTTATTCCAATTTGAGGAAGGCTTCCAATTGGAAGCAGATTCCTTGGGAGGAGGATTGAGTTTTTGTTCCTTATTCTGACGAAAGGAACGAAAACGGTTAGATGCCTTAGATTTACCTTCAGGTTTTTTTTATCCTGATGCAGAAAAACTCATTTTCCTCCAGTGATAGTTGAAATAATAGAATCCAACTGAGAACCAAATAAATTATTACTTTGGAAAGAAAGAGATAGTAATCTAGATTTAGATGTCATATCAGCATTCCAAGATTTAAGCCACAAAGCTCTTCTAGCTAATACAGCTAAAGACATGGATCTCACATCAATTTTGATAATATCAAAAATGGCATCACAAATAACATGATTAGCATGTTGCAGTAAGCGAGTAATGCTAGATATGTCAGGATCCAATCTTGTCAGGATCTTGTTGCGCTAAATTCTGCAACCAAAAAGTTGAGGCAGCCGCAACATCAGCCAAAGAAATAGCAGGTCTGAGAAGATGACCTGAATATAAATAGGCCTTCCCTAGATAAGATTCAAGCTTCCTGTCTAAAGGATCCTTAAAGGAAGTACTATCTTCCATAGGAATAGTGGTACGTTTAGCAAGAGTAGAAATAGCCCCAGCAACTTTGGGGATTTTTTCCCAAAACTCTAGATTTTGCTGGTAAAGGATACATTTTTTAAACCTTGAAGAAGGAATAAAAGAAGTACCTGGCTTATTCCATTCCCTAGAAATCATATCAGAAATAGTCTCAGGAATAGGAAAAACCCCTGGGGAAACCACAGGAGGTTTAAAAACAGCATTTAACCCCTTAAGGACACAGCCATTTTTCAATTTCTTTCCCTTAAGGACCAGGGCTATTTTTACATTTCTGCGGTGTTTGTGTTTAGCTGTAATTTTCCTCTTACTCATTTACTGTACCCACACATATTATATACCGTTTTTCTCGCCATTAAATGGACTTTCTAAAGATACCATTATTTTCATCATATCTTATAATTTACTATAAAAAAATTATAAAATATGAGGAAAAAATGGAAAAAAACACACTTTTTCTAACTTTGACCCCCAAAATCTGTTACACATCTACAACCACCAAAAAACACCCATGCTAAATAGTTTCTAAATTTTGTCCTGAGTTTAGAAATACCCAATATTTACATGTTCTTCGCGTTTTTCGCAAGTTATAGGGCAATAAGTACAAGTAGCACTTTGCTATTTCCAAACCACTTTTTTTCAAAATTAGCGCTAGTTACATTGGGACACTGATATTTTTCAGGAATCCCTGAATATCCCTTGACATGTATATATATTTTTTTAGAAGACATCCCAAAGTAATGATCTAGGCCCATTTTGGTATATTTCATGCCACCATTTCACCGCCAAATGAGATCAAATAAAGAAAAAATTCCACTTTTTCATAATTTTTTTCACAAACTTTAGGTTTCTCACTGAAATTATTTGCAAACAACTTGTGCAATTATGGCATAAATGGTTGTAAACGCTTCTCTGGGATCCCCTTTGTTCATAAATAGCAGACATATATGGCTTTGGCATTGCTTTTTGGTAATTAGAAGGCCGCTAAATGCCACTGCGCACCACACATGTATTATGCCCAGCAGTGAAGGGGTTAATTAGGGAGCATGTAGGGAGCTTCTAGGGTTAATTTTAGCTTTAGTGTAGTGTAGTAGACAACCCCAAGTATTGATCTAGGCCCATCTTGGTATATTTCATGCCACCATGTCACCGCCAAATGCGATCAAATAAAACATTTTTTTAAATTTTTTACAATTTTAGGTTTCTAACTGAAATTATTTACAAACAACTTGTGTAATTATGGCATAAATGGTTGTAAATGCTTCTCTGGGATCCCCTTTGTTCAGAAATAGCAGACATTTATGGCTTTTATGTTGCTTTTTGGTAATTAGAAGGCTGATAAATGCTGCTGCGCATCACACGTGTATTATGCCCAGCAGTGCAGGGGTTAATTAGATAGCTTGTAGGGAGCTTGCAGGGTTAATTTTAGCTTTAGTGTAGAGATCAGCCTCCCACCTGAGAGATCCCACCCCCTGATCCCTCCCAAACATCTCTCTTCCCTCCCCCACAATTGTCCCGCCATCTTAAGTACTGGCAGAAACTCTGCCAGTACTAAAATAAAAGGCTTTTTTTTTTTTTTTATGATTTTTTTTTTTTAAAAAATATCTGTTTAGCTGTGATGGACCCCCCCCCTTAGCCCCTAACCTCTCTGATCCCCCCCAAACAGCTCTATAACACTTGCCCACATCCTATTTGCTGCCATCTTGGGTACTGGCAGCTGTCTGCCAGTACCCAATTTGCCACAAAAAAATGTTTTTTTTATTTTTTTGCATGTAATTAAAAGTTTTCTGTAGTGTAGCTGCCCCCCTAATACCCTCCTCCCTCTCCCCCTCCCAGATCCTTTTGAAAATTATTTCCCCCCTCCCTCTCCCCCCCCCCCCCTCCCTCTCCCCCCCCCCCCCCTCCCTCTCCCTCACTCCCATTCATAAATTCATTGGTGGCAGTGGCTGTTACGCGATTGCGCGCACATATGCGCGCTCACGCGCGCTCCCTGCAGGCCCCCGCACGCTCCCGGGAACCCGGCGTGCACATTGCACATTCAGGAACCGGATGCCGGGTAGCGATGGGCCGCCCACCCGCCTCCCTGCAGCTGCTCCCACCCACCAACGATCGGGCCCATCGCTACCGGTGCAGAGAGGGCCACAGAGTGGCTCTCTCTGCATCGGTTTTGGAAAAAAGGTATTGCAGTGATTCATCAATGTCGAGGCATCACAGCAATACCTTGAAAGTGCCTGGAAGCGATCAGGATCGCTTCCAGCCGCTTTAAACCCTGATGTCGTACAGGGTACGTTGCTGGTCTTTAAAGACCAGGTTGTGTGCGACGTACCCTGTACGACATGTGTCGTTAAAGGGTTAAACGTTTATTAGACTGAACGTCAATAGGACTGGTTACCTCAATATCCAAAGTAATTAACACTTCTTTTAATAAAGAACGCATATACTCTATTTTAATAAATAAGTAGAGTTGTCAGTGTCAATGTCTGAGGAAGGATCTTCTGAATCAGATAGATCCTCATCAGAAGAGGATAAATTATTATGTTGCTGGTCATTTGGTCATTTCATCAGCTAAATAAGTTTTAAAAGACCTTTTACGTTTATTAGAAGGTGGAAATGCAGACAAAGCCTTCAGAATAGAATCAGAAACAAATTCTTTAAAATTTACAGGTATATCATGTACATTAGAAGTTGAAGGAACTGCAACTGGCAATGTACTATTACTGATGGAAACACTATCTGCATGTAAAAGTTTATCATGACAACTATTACAAATGACATTTGGTGGAATAATTTCTACACTTTTACAACAAATGCACTTAACTTTAGTAGACCCGATGTCAGGCAGCAATGTTCCAGCAGAAACTTCTGAGACAGGATCCGATTGGGACATCTTGCTCAATGTAAGAGAAAAAACAACATATAAAGCAAAATTATCTATTTCCTTATATGACAGTTTCAGGAATGGGAAAAAAATGCAAAAGCATAGGCCTCTGAAAGAGAAAAAAGCAAGAGGCAAACATCAATGGGGTATTGAAATAATGAAAAAAATTTGGTGCCAAGTATGACGCACAACGTAACATAAACTTTTTTGGCGCCAAAAATAACCGGCAATGACACACTCGCGTCACTAATGACGCCATCGTGTGAAAGGTCTCGACGTCATGTATGACGCTGGAAATGACGAAGTTGCGTCATAAACATATTTTTTCGCGCCAAGAATGACGCAATAAAGTTTAGCATTTTACGCACCCGCGGGCCTAATACCCGCAATAGCAAAAAGTAGTCAATTGAAAAAAAGACTAAACCCCAGGTAAGAAAAGAATTACTTAAAATGTTTAAATTCCCCAAATATGAAACTGACAGTCTGCTGAAGGAAATACATGAACCTGACTCATGGCAAATATAAGTACAATAAATATATTTAGAACTTTATATAAATGCATAAAGTGCCAAACCATAGCTGAGGTGTCTTAAGTAATAAAAAACATACTTACCAAAAGACACCCATCCACATATAGCAGATAGCCAAACCACTACTAAAACAGTTATTAGTAGAGGTAATGGTAAATTGAGAGTATATCGTCGATCTGAAAAGGGAGGTAGGAGATGAATCTCTACGACCGATAACAGAGAACCTATGAAATAGACCCCCGTTAGGGAAATCATCGTATTCAAATAAGTGATACTCCCTTCACGTCCCTCTGACATTCGCTGTACTCTGAGAGGAATCGGGCTTCAACAATGCTGAGAAGCGCATATCAACATAGAAATCTTAGCACAAACTTCACCACCTCCATAGGAGGCAAAGTTTGTAAACCTGAATTGTGGTTGTGGTGAGTGGTGTATTTATAGGCATTTTGAGGTTTGGGAAACTTTGCCCCTCCTGGTAGGATTGTATATCCCATATGTCACTAGCTCATGGACTCTTGCCAATAACATGAAAGAAATATGGCTTACAGTCAATATGAAGCAATATATTTTTTCTTTTGGGTTTGTTAAAATTGGCTTCAGTTCTTAAAATATAAAAATATATATATATTTAGTAACAGAAAATCAGTTTTAGGTAATTTGCCAAGTTGGTGTCTTAGCAGAGTACATGGATGGTAGGTTGTGCTGTGACTTTAGGTTTTTAATGGTAAAGGTGATTTCATCATGGCCTTATACAGATCTCCTTCAGTTGTGACTTTTAATCCTTTTACTGAAACACCAAGAACTTTAATGTTCTTCCAGAGAGGAAACTAAAGCATGAAAATTACTAGAGAAAAAAAAACAAAATACATTTATGTGGGGTAATATGGTAGAAGTCCTGTATAGTCAGAGTAGTCTTTCATTTTCACTTCCAAGGTTCTTTAAAAGGTCACCTTCAACAATCTCCTGTTGCATCCCCTCCCATTCAATCAAGTGCACACGCTTATCTTGCATAGATCTTTCCCACAGAGAGGGAATGCCTAGGAACCTAGTGTGAACTGAAGCTTGACTTGAATAATAGATCACTTACACAGTAGATGAATGGTCTCTTACTCTTTGTTGGGACTTTTTTTATTATTTAAACACAGTATCTTCCCTTGGGGATCAGGTTTGGAATTACAGAATAAGGTGCGTTAGCACATTTGTAAATGCTTACGGTTTATGGATAACTCACAATTCAAAAATAATCAGATGTGTGTATTCTCCATACTGTTTAAAGAATCAGGTTTTTGGAAGACCACCTACAATGACCATACAGCTGCTGTTAATAGCTTAAGGGTAGATTGACATCATTACAGCAAATTCATTTTAAAGTAGAGAACACAGTTTTCACAGATATTCTCTGTTACAAAGCCTTTCAACACCAACTATAAAGTCTAAGCATAGGGTTTGTGTTTTTTTTCCTCTAAATGTTGCAGTCTGCTTAACGCAAAGATTTTGTTTGTGAGAGGTATGATTGGTAATAGTATTTTGTGCAGCTTTTACTCCTTTATATATTTGCTGATTGCCTTCTTGTGAGCTTTTACTCAGAGGATCTGTTTTTTGTTTTTTTTACTGAAATAAATATTTGGCTTAAAGAATTTTTGAGAGGAATATTGGACTCAATTCTAAGAATTTAAAGCATGTTTAGTTAGATTTGAAAAGGCATTCAGATGTAAAAGATAGTGTAAGTTTGCAGAATACAGCTGCTGCCTACCATTGCTGGATTTTGGAAATTTGGCACTATCGTGCTGGAAAATTATAGCCTTTGGCATTTGGATTTTAGACATGTTAGTCTTATTTTTAAGTGGCAAAAATGTTGATTTTTCCTTTTCTGTGATTTTTCAAACATAATTAAAAAATAAATTCCTTTTATAATAAAGTATTTTTTTAAGCTTTTCATACATATATATATATATATATATATATATATATATATATATATATATATATATATATATTAGGTACACCTTGCTAGTACGGGTTTGGACCCCTTTTTGCTTTCAGAACTGCCTTTATTCTTAATGGCATATATTCAACAAGGTGTTTGAAACATTCCTCAGAAATTTTGGTCCATATTGACATGATAGCATCACACTGTTGCTGAACATTGGTCGGCTGCACATCCATGATGTGAATCTCCCCTTCCACCACATCCCAAAAGTGCTCTATTGGATTGAGATCTGGTGACTGTGCAAGCCATTGGAGTACAGTGAACTCATTGTCATGTTCAAGAAACCAGTTTGAGATGATTTGAGCTTTGTGACATGGTGCATTATCCTACTGGAAGTAGCCATCATAAGATAGGTACACTGTAGTCATAAAGGGATGGACAGGGTAGTGTGCCAAGAAAATATCCCCCACATCATTACACCACCACCAGCCTGAACCGTTGATACAAGGCAGAATGGAGCCATGCTTTCATGTTGTTTTCGCCAAATTCTGACCCTATAATCTGAATGTCGCAGCTAAAATCTAGACTCATCAGACCAGGCAACGTGTTTCCAACCTCCTAATGTCCAATTTTGGTGAGCCTTTGCGAATTGAAGCCTCAGTTTCCTGTTCTTACCTGACAGGATTGGCACCCAGTGTGGTCTTCTGCTGCTGTAGCCCATCTACCTCAAGGTTTGACGTGTTGTGTGTTTAGAGATGATATTCTACATACCTTGGTTGTAACGAGTGGTTATTTGAGTTACTGTTGCCTTTCTATCATCTCGAACCAGTCTGCCCATTCTCCTCTGACATCAACAAGGCATTTTCGTCCACACAGCTGCCGCTCACTGGATATTTCTTTCATGTAGTTAGCAAGAGTCCATGAGCTAGTGACGTATAGGATATACATTCCTACCAGGAGGGGCAAAGTTTCTCAAACCTCAAAATGCCTATAAATACACCCCTCACCACACCCACAAATCAGTTTTACAAACTTTGCCTCCTATGGAGGTGGTGAAGTAAGTTTGTGCTAGATTCTACGTTGATATGCGCTCCGTCAGCAGGTTGGAGCCCGGTTTTCCTCTCAGCGTGCAGTGAATGTCAGAGGGATGTGAGGAGAGTATTGCCTATTTGAATTCAATGATCTCCTTCTATGGGGTCTATTTCATAGGTTCTCTGTTATCGGTCGTAGAGATTCATCTCTTACCTCCCTTTTCAGATCGACGATATACTCTTATATATATACCATTACCTCTGCTGATTTTCGTTTCAGTACTGGTTTGGCTTTCTACAACATTTAGATGAGTGTCCTGGGGTAAGTATGTCTTATTTTCTGTGACACTCTAAGCTATGGTTGGGCACTTTTTTATAAAGTTCTAAATATATGTATTCAAACATTTATTTGCCTTGACTCAGGATGTTCAACATTCCTTATTTCAGACAGTCAGTTTCATATTTGGGATAATGCATATGAATAAATCAATTTTTTCTTACCTTAAAATTTGACTTTTTCCCTGTGGGCTATTGGGCTCGCGGGGCTGAAAATGCTTCATTTTATTGCGTCATTCTTTGCGCTGACTTTTTTGGCGCAAATTTTTTTTTCTGTTTCCGGCGTCATACGTGTCGCCGGAAGTTGCGTCATTTTTTACGTTCTTTTGCGCCAAAAGTGTCGGCGTTCCGGATGTGGCGTCATTTTTGGCGCCAAAAGCATTTAGGCGCCAAATAATGTGGGCGTCATTTTTGGCGCTAAAAAAATATGGACGTCACTATTGTCTCCACATTATTTAAGTCTCATTATTTATTGCTTCTGGTTGCTAGAAGCTTGTTCACTGGCATTTTTTCCCATTCCTGAAACTGTCATTTAAGGAATTTGATCAATTTTGCTTTATATGTTGTTTTTTCTATTACATATTGCAAGATGTCCTACTTTGAAACTGAGTCAGAAGATACTTCTGGAAAATCGCTGCCTAGTGCTGGAGCTACCAAAGCTAAGTGTATCTGCTGTAAACTTATAGTATCTGTTCCTCCAGCTGTTGTTTGTACTGTTTGTCATGACAAACTTGTTAATGCAGATAATATTTCCTTTAGTACTGTTACATTACCTGTTGCTGTTCCGTCAACATCTAATACTCAGAGTGTTCCTGATAACATAAGAGATTTTGTTTCTAAATCCATTAAGAAGGCTATGTCTGTTATTCCTCCTTCTAGTAAACGTAAAAAGTCTTTTAAAACTTCTCATTTTTCAGATGAATTTTTAAATGAACATCATCATTCTGATTCTGATAATGGTTCTTGTTCAGAGGATTCTATCTCAGAGGTTGATGCTGATAAATCTTCATATTTATTTAAAATGGAATTTATTCGTTCTTTACTTAAAGAAGTCCTAATTGCATTAGAAATTGAGGATTCTGGTCCTCTTGATACTAAATCTAAACGTTTAGATAAGGTTTTTAAATCTCCTGTAGTTATTCAAGAAGTTTTTCCTGTCCCTGGTGCTATTTCTGAAGTAATTTCCAGGGAATGGAATAATTTGGGTAATTCATTTACTACTCCTAAACGTTTTAAGCAATTATATCCTGTGCCATCTGACAGATTAGAATTTTGGGACAAAATCCCTAAGGTTGATGGGGCTGTCTCTACTCTTGCTAAGCGTACTACTATTCCTACGGCAGATGGTATTTCCTTTAAGGATCCTTTAGATAGGAAAATTGAATCCTTTCTAAGAAATCTTACTTGTGTTCAGGTAATCTTCTTAGACCTGCTATATCTTTAGCGGATGTTGCTGCAGCTTCAACTTTTTGGTTAGAAGCTTTAGCGCAACAAGTAACAGATCATAATTCTCATAGCATTATTATTCTTCTTCAACATGCTAATAATTTTATTTGTGATGCCATCTTTGATATCATTAGAGTTGATGTCAGGTATATGTCTCTAGCTATTTTAGCTAGAAGAGCTTTATGGCTTAAAACTTGGAATGCTGATATGTCTTCTAAGTCTACTCTGCTTTCCCTTTCTTTCCAGGGTAATAAATTGTTTGGTTCTCAGTTGGATTCTATTATCTCAACTGTTACTGGAGGGAAAGGAACTTTTTTACCACAGGATACAAAATCTAAAGGTAAATTTAGGTCTAATAATCGTTTTCGTTCCTTTCGTCACAACAAGGAACAAAAGCCTGATCCTTCATCCTCAGGAGCGGTATCAGTTTGGAAACCATCTCCAGTCTGGAATAAATCCAAGCCTTTTAGAAAATCAAAGCCAGCTCCTAAGTCCACATGAAGGTGCGGCCCTCATTCCAGCTCAGCTGGTAGGGGGCAGATTACGTTTTTTCAAAGAAATTTGGATCAATTCCGTTCACAATCTTTGGATTCAGAACATTGTTTTAGAAGGGTACAGAATTGGCTTCAAGATAAGGCCTCCTGCAAAGAGATTTTTTCTTTCCCGTGTCCCAGTAAACCCAGCGAAGGCTCAAGCATTTCTGAAATGTGTTTCAGATCTAGAGTTGGCTGGAGTAATTATGCCAGTTCCAGTTCTGGAACAGGGACGGGGGTTTTATTCAAATCTCTTCATTGTACCAAAGAAGGAGAATTCCTTCAGACCAGTTCTGGATCTAAAAATATTGAATCGTTATGTAAGGATACCAACATTCAAAATGGTAACTGTAAGGACTATCCTGCCTTTTGTTCAGCAAGGGCATTATATGTCTACAATAGATTTACAGGATGCATATCTGCATATTCCGATTCATCCAGATCACTATCAGTTTCTGAGATTCTCTTTCCTAGACAAGCATTACCAGTTTGTGGCTCTGCCGTTTGGCCTAGCTACAGCTCCAAGAATTTTTACAAAGGTTCTCGGTGCCCTTCTGTCTGTAATCAGAGAACAGGGTATTATGGTATTTCCTTATTTGGACGATATCTTGGTACTTCTAGCTCAGTCTTCACATTTAGCAGAATCTCATACGAATCGACTTGTGTTGTTTCTTCAAGATCATGGTTGGAGGATCAATTTACCAAAAAGTTAATTGATTCCTCAGACACGGGTAACCTTTTTAGGTTTCCAGATAGATTCAGTGTCCATGACTCTATCTTTGACAGACAAGAGACGTCTAAAATTGATATCAGCTTGTCGAAACCTTCAGTCACAATCATTCCCTTCGGTAGCCTTATGCATGGAAATTCTCAGTCTTATGACTGCTGCATCGGACGCGATCCCCTTTGCTCGTTTTCACATGCGACCTCTTCAGCTCTGTATGCTGAACCAGTGGTGCAAGGGATTACACAAAGATATCTCAATTAATATCTTTAAAACCGATTGTACGACACTCTCTGACGTGGTGGACAGATCACCATCGTTTAGTTCAGGGGACTTCTTTTGTTCTTCCGACCTGGACTGTAATTTCAACAGATGCAAGTCTTACAGGTTGGGGAGCTGTGTGGGGGTCTCTGACAGCACAAGGGGTTTGGGAATCTCAGGAGGTGAGATTACCGATCAATATTTTGGAACTCTGTGCAATTTTCAGAGCTCTTCAGTCTTGGCCTCTTCTAAAGAGAGAATTGTTCATTTGTTTTCAGACAGACAATGTCAGACAATGTCACAACTGTGGCATACATCAATCATCAAGGAGGGACTCACAGTCCTCTGGCTATGAAAGAAGTATCTCGAATTCTGGTATGGGCAGAATCCAGCTCCTGTCTAGTTTCTGCGGTTCATATCCCAGGTATAGACAATTGGGAAGCGGATTATCTCAGTCGCCAAACGTTACATCCGGGCGAATGGTCTCTTCACCCAGAGGTATTTCTTCAGATTGTTCAAATGTGGGGACTTCCAGAAATAGATCTGATGGCCTCTCATCTAAACAAGAAACTTCCCAGGTATTTGTCCAGATCCAGGGATCCTCAAGCGGAAGCAGTGGATGCATTGTCACTTCCTTGGAAGTATCATCCTGCCTATATCTTTCCGCCTCTAGTTCTTCTTCCAAGAGTAATCTCCAAGATTCTGAAGAAATGCTCGTTTGTTCTGCTGGTAGCTCCAGCATGGCCTCACAGGTTTTGGTATGCGGATCTTGTCCGGATGGCCTCTTGCCAACCGTGGACTCTTCCGTTAAGGCCAGACCTTCTGTCGCAAGGTCCTTTTTTCCATCAGGATCTCAAATCCTTAATTTTAAAGGTATGGAGATTGAACGCTTGATTCTTAGTCAAAGAGGTTTCTCTGACTCTGATTAATACTATGTTACAGGCTCGTAAATCTGTATCTAGGGAGATATATTATAGAGTCTGGAAGACTTATATTTCTTGGTGTCTTTCTCATCATTTTTCCTGGCATTCTTTTAAAATTCCTAGAATTTTACAGTTTCTTCAGGATGGTTTGGATAAAGGTTTGTCTGCAAGTTCCTTGAAAGGACAAATCTCTGCTCTTTCTGTTCTTTTTCACAGAAAGATTGCTAATCTTCCTGATGTTCATTGTTTTGTACAAGCTTTGGTTCGTATAAAACCTGTCATTAAGTTAATTTCTCTTCCTTGGAGTTTGAATTTGGTTCTGGGGGCTCTTCAAGCTCCTCCGTTTGAACCTATGCATTCATTGGACATTAAATTACTTTCTTGGAAAGTTTTGTTCTTTTTGGCCATCTCTTCTGCCAGAAGAGTTTCTGAATTATCTGCTCTTTCTTGTGAGTCTCCTTTTCTGATTTTTCACCAGGATAAGGCGGTGTTGCGAACTTCTTTTCAATTTTTACCTAAGGTTGTGAATTCCAACAACATTAGTAGAGAAATTGTGGTTCCTTCATTATGTCCTAATCCTAAGAATTCTAAGGAGAAATCATTGCATTCTTTGGATGTAGTTAGAGCTTTGAAATATTATGTTGAAGCTACTAAGAATTTCCGAAAGACTTCTAGTCTATTTGCTATCTTTTCCGGTTCTAGGAAAGGTCAGAAGGCCTCTGCCATTTCTTTGGCATCTTGGTTGAAATCTTTAATTCATCATGCTTATGTCGAGTCGGGTTAAACTCCGCCTCAAAGGATTACAGCTCATTCTACTAGGTCAGTTTCTACTTCCTGGGCGTTTAGGAATGAAGCCTCGGTTGATCAGATTTGCAAAGCAGTAACTTGGTCTTCTTTGCATACTTTTACTAAATTCTACCATTTTGATGTGTTTTCTTCTTCTGAAGCTGTCTTTGGTAGAAAAGTACTTCAGGCAGCTGTTTCAGTTTGAATCTTCTGCTTATATTTTCAGTTTTTTTCTTTATAAGATTTAAACTTTATTTTTGGGTGTGGATTTTTTTCAGCGGAATTGGCTGTCTTTATTTTATCCCTCCCTCTCTAGTGACTCTTGCGTGGAAGATCCACATCTTGGGTAGTCATTATCCCATACGTCACTAGCTCATGGACTCTTGCTAATTACATGAAAGAAAACATAATTTATGTAAGAACTTACCTGATAAATTCATTTCTTTCATATTAGCAAGAGTCCATGAGGCCCACCCTTTTTTTGTGGTGGTTATGATTTTTTTGTATAAAGCACAATTATTCCTATTCCTTATATTTATGCGTCGCACTTTTTTCTTATCACCCCACTTCTTGGCTATTCGTTAAACTGATTTGTGGGTGTGGTGAGGGGTGTATTTATAGGCATTTTGAGGTTTGGGAAACTTTGCCCCTCCTTGTAGGAATGTATATCCCATACGTCACTAGCTCATGGACTCTTGCTAATATGAAAGAAATGAATTTATCAGGTAAGTTCTTACATAAATTATGTTTCTCCAACATAGGTGTGTCCGGTCCACGGCGTCATCCTTACTTGTGGGATATTCTCTTCCCCAACAGGAAATGGCAAAGAGCCCAGCAAAGCTGGTCACATGATCCCTCCTAGGCTCCGCCTACCCCAGTCATTCTCTTTGCCGTTGTACAGGCAACATCTCCACGGAGATGGCTTAGAGTTTTTTAGTGTTTAACTGTAGTTTTTATTATTCAATCAAGAGTTTGTTATTTTAAAATAGTGCTGGTATGTACTATTTACTCAGAAACAGAAAAGAGATGAAGATTTCTGTTTGTATGAGGAAAATGATTTTAGCAACCGTTACTAAAATCCATGGCTGTTCCACACAGGACTGTTGAGAGGAATTAACTTCAGTTGGGGGAACAGTGAGCAGTCTCTTGCTGCTTGAGGTATGACACATTCTAACAAGACAATGTAATGCTGGAAGCTGTCATTTTCCCTATGGGATCCGGTAAGCCATGTTTATTAAGATTGTAAATAAGGGCTTCACAAGGGCTTATTAAGACTGTAGACTTTTTCTGGGCTAAATCGATTCATTATTAACACATATTTAGCCTTGAGGAATCATTTAATCTGGGTATTTTGATAAGTTTATATCGGCAGGCACTTTTTTAGACACCTTTCTCTTTAGGGGCTTTCACAAATCATAGGCAGAGCCTCATTTTCGCGCCGGTGTTGCGCACTTGTTTTTGAGAGGCATGACATGCAGTCGCATGTGTGAGGAGCTCTGATACATAGAAAAGACTTTCTGAAGGCGTCATTTGGTATCGTATTCCCCTTTGGGCTTGGTTGGGTCTCAGCAAAGCAGACACCAGGGACTGTAAAGGGGTTAAAGTTAAAAACGGCTCCGGTTCCGTTATTTTAAGGGTTAAAGCTTCCAATTTTGGGGTGCAATACTTTTAAGGCTTTAAGACACTGTGGTGAAATTTTGGTGAATTTTGAGCAATTCCTTCATATTTTTTCGCAATTGCAGTAATAAAGTGTGTTCAGTTTAAAATTTAAAGTGACAGTAACGGTTTTATTTTAAAACGTTTTTTGTACTTTGTTATCAAGTTTATGCCTGTTTAACATGTCTGAACTACCAGATAGACTGTGTTCTGAATGTGGGGAAGCCAGAGTTCCTTCTCATTTAAATAAATGTGATTTATGTGACAATGACAATGATGCCCAAGATGATTCCTCAAGTGAGGGGAGTAAGCATGGTACTGCATCATTCCCTCCTTCGTCTACACGAGTCTTGCCCACTCAGGAGGCCCCTAGTACATCTAGCGCGCCAATACTCCTTACTATGCAACAATTAACGGCTGTAATGGATAATTCTGTCAAAAACATTTTAGCCAAAATGCACACTTATCAGCGTAAGCGCGACTGCTCTGTTTTAGATACTGAAGAGCATGACGACGCTGATAATAATGGTTCTGAAGGGCCCCTAAACCAGTCTGATGGGGCCAGGGAGGTTTTGTCTGAGGGAGAAATTACTGATTCAGGGAACATTTCTCAACAAGCTGAACCTGATGTGATTACGTTTAAATTTAAGTTGGAACATCTCCGCATTCTGCTTAAGGAGGTATTATCCACTCTGGATGATTGTGACAAGTTGGTCATCCCAGAGAAACTATGTAAAATGGACAAGTTCCTAGAGGTCCCGGGGCTCCCAGAAGCTTTTCCTATACCCAAGCGGGTGGCGGACATTGTAAATAAAGAATGGGAAAGGCCCGGTATTCCTTTCGTCCCTCCCCCCATATTTAAAAAATTGTTTCCTATGGTCGACCCCAGAAAGGACTTATGGCAGACAGTCCCCAAGGTCGAGGGAGCGGTTTCCACTTTAAACAAACGCACCACTATACCCATAGAAGATAGTTGTGCTTTCAAAGATCCTATGGATAAAAAATTAGAAGGTTTACTTAAAAAGATGTTTGTTCAGCAGGGTTACCTTCTACAACCAATTTCATGCATTGTCCCTGTCACTACAGCCGCGTGTTTCTGGTTCGATGAGCTGGTAAAGGCGGTCGATAGTGATTCTCCTCCTTATGAGGAGATTATGGACAGAATCAATGCTCTCAAATTGGCTAATTCTTTCACCCTAGACGCCACTTTGCAATTGGCTAGGTTAGCGGCTAAGAATTCTGGGTTTGCTATTGTGGCGCGCAGAGCGCTTTGGTTGAAATCTTGGTCAGCTGATGCGTCTTCCAAGAACAAGCTACTTAACATTCCTTTCAAGGGGAAAACGCTGTTTGGCCCTGACTTGAAAGAGATTATCTCTGATATCACTGGGGGTAAGGGCCATGCCCTTCCTCAGGATCGGCCTTTCAAGGCCAAAAATAAACCTAATTTTCGTCCCTTTCGTAGAAACGGACCAGCCCAATGTGCTACGTCCTCTAAGCAAGAGGGTAATACTTCTCAAGCCAAGCCAGCTTGGAGACCAATGCAAGGCTGGAACAAGGGAAAGCAGGCCAAGAAACCTGCCACTGCTACCAAGACAGCATGAAATGTTGGCCCCCGATCCGGGACCGGATCTGGTGGGGGGCAGACTCTCTCTCTTCGCTCGGGCTTGGGCAAGAGATGTTCTGGATCCTTGGGCGCTAGAAATAGTCTCCCAAGGTTATCTTCTGGAATTCAAGGGGCTTCCCCCAAGGGGGAGGTTCCACAGGTCTCAGTTGTCTTCAGACCACATAAAAAGACAGGCATTCTTACGTTGTGTAGAAGACCTGTTAAAAATGGGAGTGATTCATCCTGTTCCATTAGGAGAACAAGGGATGGGGTTCTACTCCAATCTGTTCATAGTTCCCAAAAAAGAGGGAACGTTCAGACCAATCTTAGATCTCAAGATCTTAAACAAGTTTCTCAAGGTTCCATCGTTCAAAATGGAAACCATTCGAACAATTCTTCCTTCCATCCAGGAAGGTCAATTCATGACCACGGTGGATTTAAAGGATGCGTATCTACATATTCCTATCCACAAGGAACATCATCGGTTCCTAAGGTTCGCATTCCTGGACAAGCATTACCAGTTCGTGGCGCTTCCTTTCGGATTAGCCACTGCTCCAAGGATTTTCACAAAGGTACTAGGGTCCCTTCTAGCTGTGCTAAGACCAAGGGGCATTGCTGTAGTACCTTACTTGGACGACATTCTGATTCAAGCGTCGTCCCTTCCTCAAGCAAAGGCTCACACGGACATTGTCCTGGCCTTTCTCAGATCTCACGGATGGAAAGTGAACGTGGAAAAGAGTTCTCTATCTCCGTCAACAAGGGTTCCCTTCTTGGGGACAATAATAGACTCCTTAGAAATGAGGATTTTTCTGACAGAGGCCAGAAAAACAAAACTTCTAGACTCTTGTCGGATACTTCATTCCGTTCCTCTTCCTTCCATAGCGCAGTGCATGGAAGTGATAGGTTTGATGGTAGCGGCAATGGACATAGTTCCTTTTGCGCGCATTCATCTAAGACCATTACAACTGTGCATGCTCAGTCAGTGGAATGGGGACTATACAAACTTGTCTCCGAGGATACAAGTAAATCAGAGGACCAGAGACTCACTCCGTTGGTGGCTGTCCCTGGACAACCTGTCACAAGGGATGACCTTCCGCAGACCAGAGTGGGTCATTGTCACGACCGACGCCAGTCTGATGGGCTGGGGCGCGGTCTGGGGATCCCTGAAAGCTCAGGGTCTTTGGTCTCGGGAAGAATCTCTTCTACCGATAAATATTCTGGAACTGAGAGCGATATTCAATGCTCTCAAGGCTTGGCCTCAGCTAGCGAGGGCCAAGTTCATACGGTTTCAATCAGACAACATGACAACTGTTGCGTACATCAACCATCAGGGGGGAACAAGGAGTTCCCTGGCGATGGAAGAAGTGACCAAAATCATTCTATGGGCGGAGTCTCACTCCTGCCACCTGTCTGCTATCCACATCCCAGGAGTGGAAAATTGGGAAGCGGATTTTCTGAGTCGTCAGACATTGCATCCGGGGGAGTGGGAACTCCATCCGGAAATCTTTGCCCAAGTCACTCAACTGTGGGGCATTCCAGACATGGATCTGATGGCCTCTCGTCAGAACTTCAAAGTTCCTTGCTACGGGTCCAGATCCAGGGATCCCAAGGCGGCTCTAGTGGATGCACTAGTAGCACCTTGGACCTTCAAACTAGCTTATGTATTCCCGCCGTTTCCTCTCATCCCCAGGCTGGTAGCCAGGATCAATCAGGAAAGGGCGTCGGTGATCTTGATAGCTCCTGCGTGGCCACGCAGGACTTGGTATGCAGATCTGGTGAATATGTCATCGGCTCCACCATGGAAGCTACCTTTGAGACGAGACCTTCTTGTTCAAGGTCCGTTCGAACATCCGAATCTGGTCTCACTCCAGCTGACTGCTTGGAGATTGAACGCTTGATCTTATCGAAGCGAGGGTTCTCAGATTCTGTTATCGATACTCTTGTTCAGGCCAGAAAGCCTGTAACTAGAAAGATTTACCACAAAATTTGGAAAAAATATATCTGTTGGTGTGAATCTAAAGGATTCCCTTGGGACAAGGTTAAGATTCCTAAGATTCTATCCTTCCTTCAAGAAGGATTGGAAAAAGGATTATCTGCAAGTTCCCTGAAGGGACAGATTTCTGCCTTGTCTGTGTTACTTCACAAAAAGCTGGCAGCTGTGCCAGATGTTCAAGCCTTTGTTCAGGCTCTGGTTAGAATCAAGCCTGTTTACAAACCTTTGACTCCTCCTTGGAGTCTCAACTTAGTTCTTTCAGTTCTTCAGGGGGTTCCGTTTGAACCCTTACATTCCGTTGATATTAAGTTATTATCTTGGAAAGTTTTGTTTTTGGTTGCAATTTCTTCTGCTAGAAGAGTTTCAGAATTATCTGCTCTGCAGTGTTCTCCTCCTTATCTGGTGTTCCATGCAGATAAGGTGGTTTTACGTACTAAACCTGGTTTTCTTCCAAAAGTTGTTTCTAACAAAAACATTAACCAGGAGATTATCGTACCTTCTCTGTGTCCGAAACCAGTTTCGAAGAAGGAACGTTTGTTGCACAATTTGGATGTTGTTCGCGCTCTAAAATTCTATTTAGATGCTACAAAGGATTTTAGACAAACATCTTCCTTGTTTGTTGTTTATTCCGGTAAAAGGAGAGGTCAAAAAGCAACTTCTACCTCTCTCTCTTTTTGGATTAAAAGCATCATCAGATTGGCTTACGAGACTGCCGGACGGCAGCCTCCCGAAAGAATCACAGCTCATTCCACTAGGGCTGTGGCTTCCACATGGGCCTTCAAGAACGAGGCTTCTGTTGATCAGATATGTAGGGCAGCGACTTGGTCTTCACTGCACACTTTTACCAAATTTTACAAGTTTGATACTTTTGCTTCTTCTGAGGCTATTTTTGGGAGAAAGGTTTTGCAAGCCGTGGTGCCTTCCATCTAGGTGACCTGATTTGCTCCCTCCCATCATCCGTGTCCTAAAGCTTTGGTATTGGTTCCCACAAGTAAGGATGACGCCGTGGACCGGACACACCTATGTTGGAGAAAACAGAATTTATGTTTACCTGATAAATTACTTTCTCCAACGGTGTGTCCGGTCCACGGCCCGCCCTGGTTTTTTAATCAGGTCTGATAATTTATTTTCTTTAACTACAGTCACCACGGTTTCATATGGTTTCTCCTATGCAAATATTCCTCCTTAACGTCGGTCGAATGACTGGGGTAGGCGGAGCCTAGGAGGGATCATGTGACCAGCTTTGCTGGGCTCTTTGCCATTTCCTGTTGGGGAAGAGAATATCCCACAA
The DNA here is from genome assembly GCF_027579735.1 of Bombina bombina. Taxonomy (NCBI): domain Eukaryota; kingdom Metazoa; phylum Chordata; class Amphibia; order Anura; family Bombinatoridae; genus Bombina; species Bombina bombina. Next base: position 708,954,579 of record NC_069499.1, on the reverse strand, counting down.
GTAAGGATGACGCCGTGGACCGGACACACCGTTGGAGAAAGTAATTTATCAGGTAAACATAAATTCTGTTTTTTCTCTTTTTCAGACCATTCTCTGTAAACCCTAGAGATGGTTGTGCATGAAAATCCCAGTAGATCAGCAGTTTTTTAAATACTCAGACCAGTCACTTAAATCCCCTTCCCTGCTCAGTTTGAACTTCAGCAAGTCGTCTTCACCATGTCTAGGTGCCTAAATGTATTGAATTACTGCCATGTGCTTGGCTGATTAGCATTTTGTGTTACCAAGCAATTGAACATGTGTACTTAATAAAGTGGCCAGTGTGTGTGTGTGTGTATATATGTGTATATATATATATATATATTTATATATATATATATATATATAGTGTATGTTTATGTAAGAGACTCATAGAATTATTGTGTAGAAAACTAGCAAATCTAGGCAAGTATCCCCACATACTAATCCCCAGAAGTACACTCTCTATACATTATTACCAATGCACCAGAGAACTCTGGGTAAGATATTAATTATATATACAATAGCTCATGCTTTTTGCTTTCAACACAGTGTTCAACCAGAGCAATTAAAGGATGAGGTGACAGCAAATAACTTTTTTTTTTTTGGTTCCTGTTATTGTACTTTGTGCAATTTATCTTTTGAGTGCTGGGATTCATTGGAATTACAACCAGAGCAATTGCCAGCAAAAAAGCAAACCACTTCTGGATAGCTGTTTTCGAGTTTATTAACAGAGAGTAGATAAGGTGGAAAAGGGAGTGTAGTTGTGTTTTTGTGTGTAAAATAGGATGTGCTCTCTTAGTGAAAAATTTTAAACTTAAGGCAATTTTCCAAGGGCCCCATGAAACACCCTGTATTCTCATTTGTTGTATTTGAAGAAAATAATGTACACACAAGAATTTGGCATTGCACTTTGTATACCTTTTTGTTGTCACTTAAAGCTGGTTTTCATCCTCAGGATACCGTTCTTGCGGAGCTTCTACAGAGTATGAAGGAACATATAGTCACATACCATGAGCATGACTCTCTTCTGGACCATAAAGAGGAAGAAGCTCTAACTGAGGAGGAGCGAAAGGCAGCATGGACTGAATATGAAGCCGAGAAAAAGGTTAGATCACTCTGAATTTTATGTACTATGATTTGAATTAGTTTCCATTTTTAAAAGCCACCTTTGTATATTAATTTAAAAAAAGTCATATTTTGTCTTTTTTGTGTATATAGGAATTTGTAACCTTTATAAAATTATTAGCTATTTTTTGTGGAATTTGATTAAAGGGACTTAATACTTATATACTAAATTCATTGAAAGTGATGCAGCTTAAAGGGACAGTCTACACCAGAATTGTTATTGTTTTAAAAGATAGATAATCCCTTTATTACCCATTCCCTAGTTTTGCATAACCAACACAGTTATATTTATATATGTTTTACCTCTGTGATTATCTTGTATCTAAGCCTTTGCAGACTGCCCCTTTATTTGTTCTTTTGACAGACTTGCAGTTTAGCCAATCAGTGATGGCTTCCAGGTAACTTCACGTGCACAAGCACAGTGTTATCTATATGAAAAACATGAACTAACACCCTCTAGTGGTGAAAAACCTGTTAAAATGCATTCTTAAGAGGCGGCCTTCAAGGTCTAAGAAATTAGCATGTGAACCTCCTAAGTTAAGCTTTCAACTAAGAATACCAAGAGAACAAAAAAAAATTGGTGATAAAAGTAAATTTGAAAATTGTTTAAAATTACATGCCCTATCTGAATCATGAAAGTTTTTTTTTTTTTTTTGGACTAGACTGTCCCTTTAACTGTAAAATATTTCCAGAGTAAGTGCTCTGTAAAACGTTATCTTTCAGTTACTACCCATCTGCAGGTTAAAAAAAAAAAAGAAGCTATAAACGGCAGCAAATAAGCATCAGCAGTGCTGAGGTTATGAACGGTTTTACTGTGATCTCATGAGATTTATGACATTTTGAGTTAAAATATCTTTCCTTTTTACATAGAGATGTTCAGGTGATATATTCTAGTCAGCATTTTACAGCTATGCTGCATCACTTTCAAGTGTTTCAACATTTGGGTATCATGTCCCTTAAAATGTGAAAATAAAAATGGACAATATGTACTCTTCCAAATTAAAAGGGCAGTAAACACTTTGTAGTTACAAGACATTTCTGATGTATTGGTATAGAATAAATACATTAACATCTTTTTTTATTTATCAATAGCTAAACTGCACCCACCATTTGCCTTATTTGGAAGAACCAATCTGGGCTTTAGTTAGCAGACGAAAAGGCTAGCCACGGTCATAAACTTAGTATAAAGTCTGTTTTCCAGTTATCTCAGAAAGCCAATTAGGGACAGATATATATAGCAGAGTTATACTTGGGAAGTTAGCAGAGTGCAGTTTAAGTTCTGAGAATTAGAAATTGCTTAGTTGCATGAAAAGGGGGAAAATAAATAATGAAAATATATTGCAAAGTTGTTTCATTATGCATAACTAAGCATTTTATATAAAAATCTCAAGGTGTTTAGTTTCCCTTTCCTTCATAATACAGGTAGAGTCCACAGCTGCATTCATTACTTTGTGGGAAATACAGAACATGGCCACCAGGAGGAGGCAAAGACACCTCAGCCAAAAACGTAAATACCTCCCCCACTTCCCTCATCCTCCAGTCATTCTTTGCCTTCCGTCACAGGAGGATGGCAGAGAAGTGTCGGAGGATTCGGAGTAGTCTCTTATGGAGGGTAGTACTCTTCGAGATGGGACTGGAGTTTTAAGTAGTCTTGTCAGCTTCTCAGTGAGAGCATTGATGAAAGTTAGTCTGGAGATGCAGAGAGAGTCTTTCTGCGAACCCATCCAGACTCATATTAACAGCTCCTTAAGCAATCAGCGTTGACGAGTTTGCTGCCTACTTTCTTCACTCAAGTTCATGTCAGAAGCGCTACTACAATCTGTCAAACTTGAAGGACCATGTCACTGTTCCACGGCATAGATTCCGGTAAGATCGTTTACATTTTTATACATATTGCAAATGCTAGAAGACAGGGTCACAGTGTAGCTCCTTTTATCTATATGGAATCAAGGGTTAATATCTCCTAAGGAGGATTATGAACAGTTGGGTTTAATCATATATACTTTATTTGATTTTATGCTGCTTTAATGTGTGAGATGTTTATGGGCTCATAGGCTGAGATGGAACATACCGGTTTCACTTTCACTTTGAAGGTTGCGCAGCTTAACAGCTTGGCGTGCTTTTTCTCATAGCACGGACGGTCCTGCATTGCGCACCATGTGACCGGAATGGTTGAGGCTTCCATTTCCTTTCTCTTAACCGAGTTACGGAGAAGAGTTTTATCTTTGTTCTGTCAGGGTCATAGGAGGTGGTGAGTGCCCCAGCCATAAAGTATAAAGGTGCTGTTTTTTTATTTAAAATAAAGTAATGCTTGTTTATATTGTGAGGGAGCTCTGACAGACATCTCAATTATGTTCCATATGCCTTGATAAGGGGAGTGTATCAAATAAGGTTGACATGTTTGATACCACTGTGCCGCCGTCCAGTGAGGTGCACACCCTACATGCATCTTTTTATACACATGCAGCTTCCCATTGCACTGCTAATTCTCCATTTGGAGGGGGACTTTTTTCATCAGGCGTTACTGCACAGTTTCAAACGGCGGTGTCTGCGGACATTAGTGCTTTCCCTCGCACTGCTAAGCGCAAGCAAAAGGATAAATCTTGCACTCCTGCCCTGATGCCATCATGTAATTTGTCAGATATATCTGATCAGTTATCTGAGGATGAGGTTCTCTCTGAAGCTTCAGAGTATGAACTTTTAGGGTTGGAGTCTGCTGCCTATAATCCTCCACCTGTGGAGGATCCAGTTTTTAGTTTTAGGATAGAATGTTTACGCTTTCTTCTAAAGGAGGTTTTGACTACATTAGAGGTTCCAAAGGCCGAGCTGCCAGACGAACCTCTGGGTCCTAAATTTGATGGCAATTGTTATTAAGGACGAGTGGGGCAGGATTAGATTCCTCTCCCCCGTTGTCTGCCTTTTAAGGATCCCGGTTCCGGGCTCTCTGAGGATGGGTTTTCTTTTTCCCATCCCTACTTGGTTGGCGCTATTTTTACACTTGCCACATGTAATACTAGCCTGTGTGAGGATAGTTCGTCGTTCATAGAGCCTCCGGATATAAGGATGGAAACTCTGTTAAAGAGGATGTTTTAACCTATGGTATATTTGCTTTACTGGCTTGTCGCCACAGTTGCTGGAGCAGCTACCTTTTGGTGCGTCGTATTCACGAAAATGATCGAGGTAGACGGTTCCCTCAACATTTTTCAGGAAAGAATTACGGCCTTCTGTGTTACTAATTATTTTATCTGTGCTGTTATTATGCAGATTAATTAGCCTATGGCTAAGACTTCAGTGTTTCTGTTCAGGCCCATAAGGCGCTCTGACAGATATAACTTCTAAGTCTAGTCTCTTTCCCTCTTTTATGGGAAGGAGTTTGTTTGACTGTCTCCACAGTTTCAGGGGCAAAGGGTACCTTTATACCGTAAGATAAGAGCAAGTCTAAGGGACAAAGTTCGTATTTTCGTTCCTTTAGTTCTGATAAAAGCCCAACGTCAGAGACCTCCGCTAAGCCAGAACAAACCAAGAGTTCTTGGAAGCCGGCTCGGTCCTGGGATAAATCCAAGAAAAGGGAAGACTGTTGCTCTTTCAGAGGCTTGGTTCAGGGATGTGCAGGATCCACAAGATAGGTTTCAAATCTCATCCACCCATGGGCAGATTCATCCTCTCAACCTGTCTTCAAGACTAGGAAAGAGGGTCCTCCTTTGGAGTCATTCTCCCAGTGCCTATCGCAGAGAGAGAGGTTTGAGATACTATTCAAACTTTTTCGTGGTCCCAAAGGAGGAGGAAACTTTCCGTCCAGTTCTGGCCTAAACAAATTTCTAAATGTCCCCTCGTCAAAATGGAGACAATCAGGTCCATCCTTTTTCTTCATTCAGGAAGGGCAGTTTATGACAACTATAGATCTGAAGGAGGCATTCCTTCACCTTCCAATCCACAGGGAACACTTTTAGTTCCTCAGATTTGCGTTCCTGGACCAGCACTTCCAGTTCATTGCACTTCCGTTTGGTCCTGCTACTGCTCTAAGAATTTTTACGAAGGTTCTAGAAGCTCTTCTAGCAGTCGCTAGAACCCGGGGTGTAGCAGTAGCTCTCTACTAGGATGATATTCTGGTACAAGCACCATTGTTTTTCGTCTGGTGGAAGACAATTCAGAATCTCTCCTCTGTCTCTTTCGATCCCTTGGAGGGAAGAAAAATAGAGAAAGGAGTTCTCTTATTCCAAGCACCAGGGTAGAATTCCTGGGCACTATAATAGATTCCATAGACATGAGAATATTTTTAACAGACCAGAGAAGTTGCAAGCTAGCTTTAACTTGTTTTGCCCTCCAGATCTCCTTAAGGCCATCTGTGGCTCAGTGTATGAAGGTGATTGGTCTCATGGTGTCCAGCATGGCCATCGTTCACTTTGCCAGTTTCCACCTCAGGCCGCTGCGACTGTGCATGCTGAGGCAGTGGAACGGCGATCATTTGGATCTGTCTCAACAGATTTCTCTGGACAACCGGTCGAGAGAATCGCTCTTTTGTTGGCTCTGTCCGGAACACCTGTCCCGAGGGACATCCTTTTTAAGACCATCCTGGGGGACTGCGACTATGGACGCAAGTCTGTCTGGATGGGGAGCTGTTTGGGGCGCGAAGAAGGGGCAGGGCCTGTGGACGCACGAGGAGAATTCCCTCCCATTCAACATTCTAGTCCTTCGATCAATATTCAATGCTCTGAAGGCTTGGCCTCTACTGGGTTCGTCCCAATTTATCTGATTCCAATCAAACAAAATAACCTTGGTGGCTTACATCAACCATCAGGGGGGAACGAGAAGGTCCCTAGCAACGAGGGAAGTATATCGGATTCTGGAGTGGGCCGAGACCCACATCTGTTCGCTGTCGGCGATCCACATTCCGGGTGTGGACATCTAGGAAACGGATTTTCTCCTTCCTTGAGTGGTGACTCGAATCATACAGGAGCAGTCGTCAGTGATACCGATTGTTCCATCGTGGCCGCGAAGGATATGGTTCGCGGATCTAGTGGGGATGTCATCATCTCCTCCTTGGAGGTTTCCTTGTCGCAGGGATCTGCTGGAACAAGGCCGCTTTCTTCATCAAAATCTAGGTTCTCTGAGGCTGACTGCATGGAGATTGAACGCTTAGTCTTAGCCAAGATAGGGTTTTCTGAGAGTGTTATTGATACTCTTTCAAACTCGTAAGCCGGTTACTCGTCGCATCTATCATAAGGTGTGGAGGACCTACTTAATCTGGTGTGAAGAGCGTGGTTTGTCCTGGCACAAAGTAAAGGCTGACAGGATTCTTTCTTTTCTCCAGGATGGACTGGAGAAGGGCCTCTCAGCTAGTTCCTTGAAGGGACAGATTTTGGCCCTGTCTGTTTTTACTGCACAAAAGGCTCGTTAAGCTCAGGATGTACAGTCTTTGTTAAGGTTCTGGGCTCAGACCGGTGTTTAGATCTAATTCTCTTGTTCTTTAAGTTTTGCAACGGGCTCCGTTTGAGCCTATGCATGAGGTTTACATTGTTGTTGTCTTGGAAGGTTCTTTTTCTACTATCTATTGCTTCTACTCCCAGAGTCTCTGAGATTGCAGCCTTGCAATGCAACCCTCCTTATCTGGTGTTCCATGCTGATAAGACTGTTCTACGATCAATCAAGAAATTGTGCTTCCTTTCTTATGTCCTAATCCTTCTTCATCGAAGGAACGTTTACTGTATAATCTGGATATGGTTCGTGCCTTGAAGTTCTATCTTCAGGCTATGAAAGAATTTAGACAAACTTTTTATCTGTTTGTTATCTATTCTGGGAAGCGTAGGGGTCAGAGGGCCTCTTCGACCTCCTTATCTTTTTGTTTGAGGAGTATCATCCGCTTAGCATATGAGACAGCGGGACTTAAGCCTCCTCAGAGGATTACGGCTCATTCTACGAGATCAGTGGCTTCCTCTTGGGCCTTCAAAAATGAGGTCTCTATGGATCAGATTTGTAAGGCAGCTACCTGGTCCTCCTCACATACTTCTGCCAAATTTTTCAAGTTTGATGGTCTTGCTTCTGCTGAAGCAGCCTTCGGGAGAGGTTTTGCAGGATGTGGTGCCCTCAGATTAATGGCCGTGTCTCTTTTTTACCCTCCCGTTAGCATTCAGTGTCCTCTGTAGCTTGGGTATTGTTTCCTACAAGTAATGAATGCAGCTGTGGACTCTCCCTGTATTAAGAAGGAAAACATAAATTATGACTTACCAGATAATTTCCTTTCCTTCGATACAGGGAGAGTCCACAGCTCCCGTCCGTGTTCTCCGATGGGCAGCCCTAAATTTATTTTGTTTTCTTCTGGCCCCTTTTTTACCCTGATATTTCTCCTACTGTTTCCTTGTTCCCTCAGCAGACTGACTGGGGGAAGAGGGAAGTGGGGGAGGTATTTAATCCTTTAGCTGGGCTGTCTTTGCCTCCTCCTGGTGGCCAGGTTCTGTATTTCCCACAAGTAATAAATGCAGCTGTGGACTTTCCCTATATCGAAGGAAAGGAAATTATCTGGTAAGTCATAATTTTTGTTTTTAAGGGGGTAAACCACTGCTGTGCATCATTAGATATTGTTTTTCCAACTTGCCAAGTTTTGCTAACAAAATGACTTGCCTTGGCTACTCCAGTAACATATCTGGATTGACTCTTCCAAATAAGTCAAGTGATGAGGGGAATTTGGCCATTGAAAAACAATAGCAGCAAACAAGATTTTATTGCATTCAGATAGTTTTGACATTCAATTAGTACATATATTTATTGCAACACTAACGAATAGTATTGCAATTGCAAAGTGTTTTATTTTGTGTTAGGAAAAAAAAATCGAGTTGGCTGCATTGTGGATCTAAAATATACGTTTTTTATGTCTAATATTATGTATCTTTTTTTTATTTATTTTCTCCAACATAGGTGTGTCCGGTCCACGGCGTCATCCTTACTTGTGGGATATTCTCTTCCCCAACAGGAAATGGCAAAGAGCCCAGCAAAGCTGGTCACATGATCCCTCCTAGGCTCCGCCTTCCCCAGTCATTCTCTTTGCCGTTGTACAGGCAACATCTCCACGGAGATGGCTTAGAGTTTTTTAGTGTTTAACTGTAGTTTTTATTATTCAATCAAGAGTTTGTTATTTTAAAATAGTGCTGGTATGTACTATTTACTCTGAAACAGAAAAGAGATGAAGATTTCTGTTTGTAAGAGGAAAATGATTTTAGCAACCGTTACTAAAATCGATGGCTGTTCCACACAGGACTGTTGAGAGGAATTAACTTCAGTTGGGGGAACAGTGAGCAGACTTTTGCTGCTTGAGGTATGACACATTCTAACAAGACGATGTAATGCTGGAAGCTGTCATTTTCCCTATGGGATCCGGTAAGCCATTTTTATTACAGAGTAAATAAGGGCTTCACAAGGGCTTGTTAAGACTGTAGACATTTTCTGGGCTAAATCGATTCATATATAACATATTTAGCCTTGAGGAATCATTTAATATGGGTATTTTTGTAAAATAATATCGGCAGGCACTGTTTTAGACACCTTATTCTCTAGGGGCTTTCCCTAATCATAGGCAGAGCCTCATTTTCGCGCCGGTATTGCGCACTTGTTTTTGAGAAGCATGGCATGCAGTCGCATGTGTGAGGAGCTCTGATACATAAAAAAGACTTTCTGAAGGCGTCATTTGGTATCGTATTCCCCTTTGGGCTTGGTTGGGTCTCAGCAAAGCAGATACCAGGGACTGTAAAGGGGTTAAAGATAAAAACGGCTCCGGTTCCGTTATTTTAAGGGTTAAAGCTTCCAAATTTGGTGTGCAATACTTTTAAGGCTTTAAGACACTGTGGTGAAATTTTGGTGAATTTTGAACAATTCCTTCATACTTTTTCGCAATTGCAGTAATAAAGTGTGTTCAGTTTAAAATTTAAAGTGACAGTAACGGTTTTATTTTAAAACGTTTTTTGTACTTTGTTATCAAGTTTATGCCTGTTTAACATGTCTGAACTACCAGATAGACTGTGTTCTGAATGTGGGGAAGCCAAGGTTCCTTCTCATTTAAATAGATGTGATTTATGTGACACTGAAAATGATGCCCAAGATGATTCCTCAAGTGAGGGGAGTAAGCATGGTACTGCATCATTCCCTCCTTCGTCTACACCAGTCTTGCCCACTCAGGAGGCCCCTAGTACATCTAGCGCGCCAATACTCCTTACTATGCAACAATTAACGGCTGTAATGGATAATTCTATCAAAAACATTTTAGCCAAAATGCCCACTTATCAGCGTAAGCGCGACTGCTCTGTTTTAGATACTGAAGAGCATGAGGACGCTGAGGATAATGGTTCTGATATGCCCCTACACCAGTCTGAGGGGGCCAGGGAGGTTTTGTCTGAGGGAGAAATTTCAGATTCAGGGAAAATTTCTCAACAAGCTGAACCCGATGTGATTACATTTAAATTTAAGTTGGAACATCTCCGCGCTCTGCTTAAGGAGGTGTTATCCACTCTGGATGATTGTGAGAATTTGATCATCCCAGAGAAACTATGTAAAATGGACAAGTTCCTAGAGGTCCCGGGGCCCCCAGAAGCTTTTCCTATACCCAAGCGGGTGGCGGACATTGTAAATAAAGAATGGGAAAGGCCCGGTATACCTTTCGTCCCTCCCCCCATATTTAAAAAATTGTTTCCCATGGTCGACCCCAGAAAGGACTTATGGCAGACAGTCCCCAAGGTCGAGGGGGCGGTTTCTACTTTAAACAAACGCACCACTATACCCATAGAAGATAGTTGCGCTTTCAAAGATCCTATGGATAAAAAATTAGAAGGTTTGCTTAAAAAGATGTTTGTTCAGCAAGGTTACCTTCTACAACCAATTTCATGCATTGTCCCTGTCACTACAGCCGCGTGTTTCTGGTTCGATGAGCTAGAAAAGGCGATTGATAGTGATTCTCCTCCTTATGAGGAGATTATGGACAGAATCCGTGCTCTCAAATTGGCTAATTCTTTCACCCTAGACGCCACTTTGCAATTGGCTAGGTTAGCGGCGAAAAATTCTGGGTTTGCTATTGTGGCGCGCAGAGCGCTTTGGTTGAAATCTTGGTCAGCGGATGCGTCTTCCAAGAACAAATTGCTTAACATTCCTTTCAAGGGGAAAACGCTGTTTGGCCCTGACTTGAAAGAGATTATCTCTGATATCACTGGGGGTAAGGGCCACGCCCTTCCTCAGGATAGGTCTTTCAAGGCCAAAAATAAACCTAATTTTCGTCCCTTTCGTAGAAACGGACCAGCCCCAAGTGCTACGTCCTCTAAGCAAGAGGGTAATTCTTCTCAAGCCAAGCCAGCCTGGAGACCAATGCAAGGTTGGAACAAGGGAAAGCAGGCCAAGAAGCCTGCCACTGCTACCAAGACAGCATGAAATGTTGGCCCCCGATCCGGGACCGGATCTGGTGGGGGGCAGACTTTCTCTCTTCGCTCAGGCTTGGGCAAGAGATGTTCTGGATCCTTGGGCACTAGAAATAGTCTCCCAAGGTTATCTTCTGGAATTCAAGGGGCCTCCCCCAAGGGGGAGGTTCCACAGGTCTCAATTGTCTTCAGACCACATGAAAAGACAGGCATTCTTACATTGTGTAGAAGACCTGTTAAAAATGGGAGTGATTCATCCTGTTCCTTTAGGAGAACAAGGGATGGGGTTCTACTCCAATCTGTTCGTAGTTCCCAAAAAAGAGGGAACATTCAGACCAATCTTAGATCTCAAGATCCTAAACAAGTTTCTCAAGGTTCCATCGTTCAAAATGGAAACCATTCGAACAATTCTTCCTTCCATCCAGGAAGGTCAATTCATGACCACGGTGGATTTAAAGGATGCGTATCTACATATTCCTATCCACAAGGAACATCATCGGTTCCTAAGGTTCGCATTCCTGGACAAGCATTACCAGTTTGTGGCACTTCCGTTCGGATTAGCCACTGCTCCAAGGATTTTCACAAAGGTACTAGGGTCCCTTCTAGCGGTGCTAAGACCAAGGGGCATTGCAGTAGTACCTTACTTGGACGACATTCTGATTCAAGCGTCGTCCCTTCCTCAAGCAAAGGCTCACACGGACATTGTCCTGGCCTTTCTCAGATCTCACGGGTGGAAAGTGAACGTAGAAAAAAGTTCTCTATCTCCGTCAACAAGGGTTCCCTTCTTGGGAACAATAATAGACTCCTTAGAAATGAGGATTTTTCTGACAGAGGCCAGAAAATCAAAACTTCTAAACTCTTGTCAAATACTTCATTCTGTTCCTCTTCCTTCCATAGCGCAGTGCATGGAAGTAATAGGTTTGATGGTAGCGGCAATGGACATAGTTCCTTTTGCGCGAATTCATCTAAGACCATTACAACTGTGCATGCTCAGTCAGTGGAATGGGGACTATACAGACTTGTCTCCGACGATACAAGTAGATCAGAGGAGCAGAGATTCACACCGTTGGTGGCTGTCCCTGGACAACCTGTCACAGGGGATGAGCTTCCGCAGACCAGAGTGGGTCATTGTCACGACCGACGCCAGTCTGGTGGGCTGGGGCGCGGTCTGGGGACCCCTGAAAGCTCAGGGTCTTTGGTCTCGGGAAGAATCTCTTCTCCCGATAAATATTCTGGAACTGAGAGCGATATTCAATGCTCTCAAGGCTTGGCCTCAGCTAGCAAAGGCCAAGTTCATACGGTTTCAATCAGACAACATGACGACTGTTGCGTACATCAACCATCAGGGGGGAACAAGGAGTTCCCTGGCGATGGAAGAAGTGACCAAAATCATTCAATGGGCGGAGACTCACTCCTGCCACTTGTCTGCAATCCACATCCCAGGAGTGGAAAATTGGGAAGCGGATTTTCTGAGTCGTCAGACATTTCATCCGGGGGAGTGGGAACTCCATCCAGAAATCTTTGCCCAAATTACTCAATTGTGGGGCATTCCAGACATGGATCTGATGGCCTCTCGTCAGAACTTCAAGGTTCCTTGCTACGGGTCCAGATCCAGGGATCCCAAGGCGACTCTAGTAGATGCACTAGTAGCACCTTGGACCTTCAAACTAGCTTATGTATTCCCGCCGTTTCCTCTCATCCCCAGGCTGGTAGCCAGGATCAATCAGGAGAGGGCATCGGTGATCTTGATAGCTCCTGCGTGGCCACGCAGGACTTGGTATGCAGACCTGGTGAATATGTCATCGGCTCCACCATGGAAGCTACCTTTGAGACGAGACCTTCTTGTTCAAGGTCCGTTCGAACATCCGAATCTGGTCTCACTCCAACTGACTGCTTGGAGATTGAACGCTTGATCTTATCAAAGCGAGGGTTCTCAGATTCTGTCATTGATACTCTTGTTCAGGCCAGAAAGCCTGTAACTAGAAAAATTTACCACAAAATATGGAAAAAATATATCTGTTGGTGTGAATCTAAAGGATTCCCTTGGGACAAGGTAAAAATTCCTAAGATTCTATCCTTTCTTCAAGATGGTTTGGAGAAAGGATTATCTGCAAGTTCCTTGAAGGGACAGATTTCTGCCTTGTCTGTGTTACTTCACAAAAAGCTGGCAGCTGTGCCAGATGTTCAAGCCTTTGTTCAGGCTCTGGTTAGAATCAAGCCTGTTTACAAACCTTTGACTCCTCCTTGGAGTCTAAATCTAGTTCTTTCAGTTCTTCAAGGGGTTCCGTTTGAACCCTTACATTCCGTAGATATTAAGTTATTATCTTGGAAAGTTTTGTTTTTGGTTGCAATTTCTTCTGCTAGAAGAGTTTCAGAATTATCTGCTCTGCAGTGTTCTCCTCCTTATCTGGTGTTCCATGCAGATAAGGTGGTTTTACGTACTAAACCTGGTTTTCTTCCGAAAGTTGTTTCTAACAAAAACATTAACCAGGAGATAGTCGTGCCTTCTTTGTGTCCGAATCCAGTTTCAAAGAAGGAACGTTTGTTGCACAATTTGGATGTTGTTCGTGCTCTAAAATTCTATTTAGATGCTACAAAGGATTTTAGACAAACATCTTCCTTGTTTGTTGTTTATTCTGGTAAAAGGAGAGGTCAAAAAGCAACTTCTACCTCTCTCTCTTTTTGGATTAAAAGCATCATCAGATTGGCTTATGAGACTGCCGGACGGCAGCCTCCTGAAAGAATCACAGCTCATTCCACTAGGGCTGTGGCTTCCACATGGGCCTTCAAGAACGAGGCTTCTGTTGATCAGATATGTAAGGCAGCGACTTGGTCTTCACTGCACACTTTTACTAAATTTTACAAGTTTGATACTTTTGCTTCTTCTGAGGCTATTTTTGGGAGAAAGGTTTTGCAAGCCGTGGTGCCTTCCATCTAGGTGACCTGATTTGCTCCCTCCCTTCATCCGTGTCCTAAAGCTTTGGTATTGGTTCCCACAAGTAAGGATGACGCCGTGGACCGGACACACCTATGTTGGAGAAAACAGAATTTATGTTTACCTGATAAATTACTTTCTCCAACGGTGTGTCCGGTCCACGGCCCGCCCTGGTTTTTTAATCAGGTCTGATAATTTATTTTCTTTAACTACAGTCACCACGGTATCATATGGTTTCTCCTATGCAAATATTCCTCCTTTACGTCGGTCGAATGACTGGGGAAGGCGGAGCCTAGGAGGGATCATGTGACCAGCTTTGCTGGGCTCTTTGCCATTTCCTGTTGGGGAAGAGAATATCCCACAAGTAAGGATGACGCCGTGGACCGGACACACCGTTGGAGAAAGTAATTTATCAGGTAAACATAAATTCTGTTTTTTATTCTGTCTACTGATCATAATAACGCATTAAAAGGGTGAGGAATCTTAGTATTGTAACTTCTCCACTAGAAATGAATATTTGGATACATATTTAGAGTGCCTAATTTTTCTATTATTTTTACTCCAAGGGTTTGACTAACCGTCTGAATATGGCAACTGCTGGAGCTAACTTCACACAAATGAATTTCAATGCTCAGTCTAATTACATGCCCTTAAACCTGGGAGCATTGTCTTCTTTGACTAATCAACAACTAGAAGTAAGTAGAATTGGGCTTTTTGTTATTCATGGCAATACAGGCTAAACATGTAAGAAAACGCTGAATGACAATTGCATTTAATTGCTACTTTCAGAATCTCCTAAAAAACAAATCATTTAATGGCTTTGCTTAGTGACATAGATTTGATTATAATGTCCAGTGCATCTATCTCCTTAGATTAATTTATTTCATTATTCTCAAGGATCTTATTAATCAAGGCAGAGAGAAAGTTGTTGAAGCTACAAATAACATTGCATCTGCACGAATCCACCCATGGGATGACATCCTTGCTGCTGTGGTAAGATATTTTGTTTGGATTTACTTAAATAATGTAACGAGTATTTTATGTAACTTTATAATTATTTGTATTATTAACCTTTTTCATTTCTGTCCTCCAGTGGAAGGAAAATCCAAATTTGACTGAGACCCAAGTTCAATCTCTTGCCCTAAGCAGACAGTCCAGCCAGGAGTTGGAAATAAAGAGACGAGAAGCCATTTACAATGATGTCTTGGCCAAGCAGCAAATGGTACCTGTTTTGCTTATGTATCATGTTATGGTTTTATTTCCAAGCATCCTTTACTATGCCTTTCCCAAACCTCATTTAGTTGTAAAGATTGTAAAAGTTTATTTGTATTGAAAGGTACTAGTTGTGAACATTAATCATTTGCATACATTTATACACTGTCACCTTAAAAAAAATCATATTTGGCATTTGCTTCACTCTGTTTTCATGACTCAGTTACTTCATTGCACCTATGTGTTTTTCAGAACATTCATTTATCATTAGTTAGCCAGATTGTGTATTTTAGTCTTTGAGAAACTTTTAAATTGTAGTGATTTTGGACACTGAAATGGTTACAGCTGTGAGGCATTGGCAATAAATGCAGTTGAACTTTTACCAAGGAAATGAAACCTTATCCTTCCAATGGAATCCCTTTGAATTTTTCATGCAAGGGTTTCCTAAACCATTATTTCCAGCAATACTCTTCACACAAGTGTCAGTCCAGCCACCAATATCCAAGTTATTTGGGATTTCCATTGCTTAGGAATGTATTGGTCTCCATAGAGTCCTGCCCATTTCAGCGGCATTCCTAATCTAAATTGTTCACCAGCGATCCCTCTCCTCCTCCATGCCTACAGATTTACTCTATCCAAAACATGTAAGGAAACCCCTACAAGTAAAATCTCTGTGACAAATGTAAAATTCCACACATGTTCCACTGAAAGCCATAATGTGTGTGTTGCATTCCAAAACAAGTCATGAGTAAAATATAACAACTTAGTGGCAAGACCAAGAGAGAGTAGGCACTTAGTGATTATGTATTGGATACCAAACTATTAGTAATGGTGATAACTTTAACGACTTTTCCATCTGTTGGGGTGTCCCTTACAAATTGATTTTAAAGCAGAATTTTTTTTTCCTTTTCTATTGGATATTTGAGATTGAAATGCTATTTTTTCCCCCCATAGTAAACTTTTCATGTTTCTGAAATGTGCTAACAACAAGTACCAACATTTTACTAAGCCAGCTATTAAAAATGAATTCTGCTATTGTGGTTTGTTGAATGTTTCTATTGTTGTACAAATAGAATTTACAATACATACCCAGGGTATCTTTAAAGGGACAGTCTACTTAAAAATGTTTATTGTTTAAAAAGATAGATAATCCCTTTTTCTTTCCTAAGATATGGTGAGTCCACGGCGTCCTTGATTACTGTTGGGAATGCCAGACCTGGCCAGCAGGAGTGGGCAGAGAACCACAGCCAAGCTGTTAAGTATCACTCCCCTTCCCACAAACCTCAGTCATTCTCTTTGCCTCTGTTCATGGAGGAGGTGACATTTTTGGTGTCTGAAGATTCTTTGCTACAAGCAAGATTTTATTGTTTTTAGAAAGCCCTAGTAGGTTTACTATGATCTTTCCTTTGTTTCAAGGATTGGGTCTAACCGTAGTCCACGTTAATCTCTTCAGTAGAGTAGTGGTGGTTTTAAAGCAGTTAGGAACTTGTAAGGTGGGCCTTGCTGCATTTTCCTAACATATTTGGTGCCCTAGTATAGAAAGCCAGAGTAGGTTTGCTCTGGTCTTTCTTTTTTCCACAGGCCGCTGTAAGGAGTTGGCGGCGTTCCACGCTGTTTGAGCTGTCCTCCTACCGGACGGCTAGAATGCAGGTAAGTGCTAGGGAAGGCTGGCACTAAAAGCTGCAGATTATGGGACTTAGCATTATCATTGGTAAGGATTTTAAAAGGCAGTGTGCAGGCACTTTAATACAGGGTAAAAACCTTGTTTTTTATGTGACAGAGACATTGTTTAGCCCCTTAGAGGAATGGGTTAACTTTATGGGCTAATTTATTGGTGATCCGGATATCAGTGTGCTTTGGTGCAATAACTGGGAGCCAAATACGGTTTGAGCTGGGTCGGCTCCTTAGGCTGTAAATTGTTCTCAGCCAGAGGGGTTTAATTTTCTTTGATTATAAGAATAGACCGCTCTTAAGTTAACCAATTCCTTTATTACTGATGCTTCATTGCAGGTTATCAAATTGGGAGCCAAAATCTCTGGTTTCGCTGTATTAGTGCGCAGAGCTTTGTGGCTAAAATTTTGGTCAGCGGATGTTTCATTTAAGTCCAAGTTTTTGGCAATTCCTTACAAGGGTAAGACCTTGTTTGGACCTGGCCTGACAGAAATTATTTCTGATATCACGGGTGGTAAAGGGTCTTTTCTTCCTGAAGATAAGAAGAATAGACCAAAAGGACGTCAGAGTAATTTTCGTTCTTTTCGTAACTTCAGAGGTATGTCTTCCCCTTCCTTTGTCATGCAGGAACCCAAGCCTTCTTGGAAACCCAGTCAGTCTTGGAACAAGAGGAAGCAATCAAAGAAGCCTGCAGCTGACTCTAAATAAGCATGAAGACGTTGCCCCCGATCCAGGAGCGGATCAAGTGGTCGGCAGACTTTCTCATTTTTACCAAGCATGGGTACGAGATATCCCAGATCCCTGGGCTGTGGACATAGTATCTCAGGGTTACAAATTGTAATTCAAGACTTTTCCTCCCTGGGGCAGGTTGAACCTCTCAAGGTTATCTGCAGACCAGATAAAGAGAGGCGTTTTTGAAATGTGTGCAGGATCTCTTCTCCCTGGGAGTAACATGTCCAGGAACAGGGACTAAGTTTCTATTCCAATCTGTTTGTGGTTCTCAAAAAAGATTGAACTTACCGACCTATTTTAGACCTGAAGTGTCTAAACAAATTTCTCAGAGTACCGTCCTTCAAGATGGAAACGATCCTTTCCATTCTTCCTTTAGTTCAAGAGGGATTAGTTCATGACGACCATAGACCTCAAAGATGTGTACTTTCATGTTCCCATTCACAGGGATCATCACAAATTTCTGAGATTTGCCTTTTTAGACAAACACTTTCAGTTTGTAGCTCTTCCATTTGGCCTTGTCACAGCTCCCAGAATTTTCTCAAAGGTTCTGGGGGCTCTCTTGGCAGTGGTCAGGGCTCAGGGAATTGCTGTAGCGCCCTATCTGGACGACATTCTGATTCAGGCGCCATCTTTTCAACAAGCAAACTCTCATACAGAGATCTTGTTGTCTTTTCTACGTTCCCACGGATGGAAAGTGAATCTGGAAAAGAGTTCCCTTGTTCCAGCTACAAGGGTAGTTTTCTTAGGAACTATAATAGATTCCCTATCAATGAAAATATTTCTGATGGGTGTCAGAAAAGCCAAAATTCTTTCCTCTCTCTCCAGTCTACTCTTTGACCATCAGTGGCTCAATGTATGGAGGTAATTGGTCTGACGGATGCTTCCATGGACATCATTCCCTTTGCTTGATTCCATTTGAGAGCTTTGCAGTTTTATGCATGCTCAGTCAATGGAGCAGGGACCATGCGGATCTGTCTCAAAGGATAGAGCTATATCAGTCAACAAGAGACTCTCTCCCGTGGTGGCTTTCTCAGGAACATCTGTCTCAGGGCACATGCTTTCGCAGACCTTCCTGGGTGATTGTGACCACGGATGCCAGCCTGTTGGGCTGAAGCGCAGTCTGGGACTCGTTAAAGGCGCAGTTACTCTGAACTCCGGAGGAGTCTGCTCTCCTCATAAACATCTTGGAGTTGAGAGCGATTTACAGTTGTGTTTAGCCCGGTTTATCAGGTTTCAGTCAGACAACATAACCTCAGTGGCTTACATCAACCACCAGGGAGAAACTCAGAATTCCTTAGCCATGAAGGAGGTGGCTCGGATTATGCAGTGGGCAGAAGCTCACAATTGCTGTCTATCTGCCATCCACATTCCATGAGTGGACAACTGGGAAGCGGATTTTCTGAGCAGACTTAATTTTCATCCCTGGGAGTGGGAACTCAATCCAGAGGTGTTCTCCAGCTTAACTGTCAGATGGGGTGGGCTTGAACTGGATATGATGGCGTCTCAGCAGAATGCCAAACTTGCAAGGTATGGCTCAAGGTCAAGGGCTCCACAGGCCGTTCTGATAGATACTCTGGCTGTCCCTTGGGACTTCAGGCTGGCGTACCTGTTTCCTCAGTTTGCTCTCCTTCCAGAAGTCATTGCTCATATCAAACAGAGAGCGCGTCAGTGATTCTAATAGCCCCTGCGTGGCCTTGCAGGATCTGGTATGCAGACCTAGTGGAGTTGTTGTCTCTCTCACCTTGGAGACTGCCTCTGAGGAAGGACCTTCTACTTCAGGGTCCCTTCCTTCATCCGAATCTTGTTTCTCTGAAGCTGACTGCTTGGAGATTGAACGCTTAGTTCTGTCTAAGCGTGGTTTCTCTGAGTCGGTCAGTGAGACCGTGATTCAGGCTCGCAAACCTGTTACTAGAAGGATTTACCATAAGATATGGCGTAAATATCTTTATTGGTGTGAATCCAAGGGCTACTCTTGGAGTAGGGTCAGGATTCCTCGGATTTTGTCTTTTCTCCAGGAAGTTCTGGAGAAGGGTTTGTCGGTCAGTACTCTGAAGGGTCAGATTTCTGCTATATCTTTTTTGCTACATAAGCGTCTGGTGGACGTGCCAGATGTGCAATCTTTTTGTCAGGCCTTGGTCAGAATCAGGCCTGTGTTTAAGTCCGTTGCTTCTCCTTGGAGCCTTAACCTTGTTAAAGTTTTGCAGCAGGCTCTGTTTGAGCCAATGCATTCCATAGATAAGTTGTTATCTTGGAAGGTTTTGTTTCTTATTGCTATCTCTTCTGCTCTGAGAATCTCGAAACTCTCGGCTTTGCAGTGGGATTCACCTTACCTTATTTTTCATACCGATAAGGCAGTTCTTCGTACTAAGTTTGGTTTCCTTCCTAAAGTTGTTTCGGATATAAATATTAATCATGAAATTGTTGTTCCTTCTCTATGTCCTAATCCTCCTCATAAGGAACGGTTGTTGCACAACTTGGATGTTGTGCGTGCTCTGAAATTCTACCTACAGGCGATTAAGGATTTAATCTTCTGCCCTGTTTGTTTCTCTGGGAAACGTAAAGGTCAGAAAGCTACTGCTACTTCTCTTTCTCTCTGGTTATGAAGTATTATTTGTTTGGCCTATGAGACTGCTGGACAGCAGCCTCCTCAGAGAATTACAGCTCATTCCACTAGGGCTGTCTCTTCTTCTTTTGCTTTCAAAAATGAAGCTTCAGTGGAACAGATTTGCAAGGCTGCAACTTGGTCTTCTCTGCATACTTTTTACAAATTTTACAAATTTGATGCTTTTGCCTCGGCTGAGGCTTCTTTTGGGAGAAAGGTTCTTCAAGCGGTGGTGTCTTCTGTTTAGGTCTACCTGTCTTGTCCCTCCCTAGTCCTCTGTGTCCTCTAGCTTGGGTATTGGTTCCCAACAGTAATTGAGGACTCGCCATATCTTAGGAAAGAAAACAAAATTTATGCTTACCTGATAAATTTCTTTCTTTCCGGATATGGTGAGTCCACGGCCCCGCCCTGCGTTTTTTTTTACTAAAGCTCAGGCACCTCTACACCTTGTGTTACTCCTTTTTTTCTCCATTTACCTTTGGTCGAATGACTGGGGTTTGTGGGAAGGGGAGTGATACTTAACAACTTGGCTGTGGTGCTCTTTGCCTCCTCCTACTGGCTAGGAGTGGTATTCCTAACAGAAATTGAGGACGCCGTGGACTCGCCATATCCGGAAAGAAATTTATCGGGTAAGAATACATTTTATTACCCATTCCCCAGTTTTGCATAACCAACACTGTTATATTAATACACTTTTTACCTCTGTGATTACCTTGTATCTAATCTTCTGCAGACTGATCCTTTATCTCAGATTTTTTGAGAGACTTTCATTTTAGCAAATCAGTTCTGATATTATTTTTGACACACATGAACTAGCACTGTCTAACTGAAAAGCTTTCAAAATTCACTAAGTTAAGAGGCGTCCTTTAAAGGCTTAGACATTAGCATAAGAGCCTAGGTTTAGCTTTTAACAAAGAATACCAAAAGAACAAAGAAAATTTGATGATAAAAGTAAACGGGAAAGTTGTTTAACCCCTTAATGACCAAGGACGTACGCCACACGTCCTCAAAAAAAATACAGTTGATGACCGAGGACGTGTGGCGTACGTCCTTGGCCTGGAAAGCAGCTGGAAGCGATACTGCTCGCTTCCAGCTGCTTTCCGGTTATTGCAGTGATGCCTCGATATCGAGGCATCCTGCAATACCCCCCCTTGGCCATCTGATGCAGAGAGAGCCACTCTGTGGCCCTCTCTGCACCGGATATCGGTGGCCGATATCGTTGGTGGGTGGGAGCAAGTCTGGGAGGCGGGTGGGCGGCCATCGATGTGCCGAGTGGAGGGGGGCGGGATAGATGGGAGCGTGCACGGGGGGCGGGCGCTTGCATGGGGCGGGAGCGGGAGGGAACCGCTACACTGCAAAAAATAAAGCTGTAAAAAGCAACAACAAAAAAACTTTTGAAATTTCTAAATAAACAGCTAAGGGATCTGGAAGGGGGGGGGGGAAGCTACACTACAGAAAAGGGAATTTTTTTTTTTTTTTTTTAAAAAAGCACATTATTTACTAAACTGAATACTGGCAGACAGCTGCCAGTACCCAAGATGGCGCCCATTAAGGCAGAGGGGGAGGGTTAGAGAGCTGTTTAGTGGGGGATCAGTGAGGTTGGGAGCTAAGGGGGGATCCTACACAGCAGCATATATAAATATGCTTAAAAAAAAACACACAAAAAGCCCAAATATAGCTTTTATTTTAGTACTGGCAGAGTTTCTGCCAGTAGTTAAGATGGCGGGGACAATTGTGGGGTGGGGGAGGGAAGTGAGCTGTTTGTGAGGGATCAGGGGGTCTCATGTTTCAGGTGGGAGGCTGAGCTCTACACTAAAGCTAAAATTAACCCTGCAAGCTCCCTACAAGCTACATAATTAACCCCTTCACTGCTGGCCATAATACACGTGTGAAATGCAGCGGCATTTGGCGGCCTTCTAATTACCAAAAAGCAATGCCAAAGCCATATATGTCTGCTATTTCTGAACAAAGGGGATCCCAGAGAAGCATTTACAACCATTTGTGCCATAATTGCACAAGCTGTTTGTAAATAATTTCAGTGAGAAACCTAAAGTTTGTGAAAACGTTTGTGAAATAGGGAACGTTTTTTTTTTTATTTGATCGCATTTGGCGGTGAAATGGTGGCATGAAATATACCCAAATGGGCCTAGATCAATACTTTGGGTTGTCTACTACACTAAAGCTAAAATTAACCCTACAAGCTACATAATTAACCCCTTCACTGCTGGGCATAATACACGTGTGGTGCGCAGTGGCATTTAGCGGCCTTCTAATTAACAAAAAGCAATGCAAATGCCATATATGTCTGCTATTTCTGAACAAAGGGGATCCCAGAGAAGCATTTACAACCATTTGTGCCATAATTGCACAAGCTGTTTGTAAATGATTTCAGTGAGAAACCTAGAATTGTGAAAAATTTAAAGTTTTTTTTAATTTGATCGCATTTGGCGGTGAAATGGTGGCATGAAATATACCAAAATTGGCCTAGATCAATACTTGGGGTTGTCTACTACACTAAAGCTAAAATTATACCTAAAAGCTCCCTACATGCTCCATAATTAACCCCTTCACTGCTGGGCATAATACACGTGTAGTGCGCAGTGGCATTTAGCAGCCTACTAATTACTAAAAAGCAACGCCAAAGCCATATATGTCTGATATTTCTGAACAAAGGGGATCCCAGAGAAGAATTTACAACCATTTAAGCCATAATTGCACAAGCTGTTTGTAAATAATTTCAGTGAGAAACCAAAAGTTTGTGAAAAAAATAGTAAAAAAAAGTGAACGATTTTTTGTATTTAATCGCATTTGGCGGTGAAATGGTGGCATGAAATATACCAAAATGGGCCTAGATGAATAATTTGGGATGTCTACTAAAAAAAATATATACATGTCAATGGATATTCAGAGATTCCTGAAAGATATTAGTGTTCTAATGTAACTAGCGCTAAATTTGGAAATAGCAAAGTGCTACTTGTATTTATGGCCCTATAACTTACAAAAAAAGCAAAGAACATGTAAACATTGGGTATTTCTAAACTCAGGACAAAATTTAGAAACTATTTAGCATGGGTGTTTTTTGGTGGTTCTAGATGTGTAACAGATTTTGGGGGTCAAAGTTAGAAAAAGTGTGTTTTTTTGTTTTTTTTTTTCCTCATATTTTATAATTTTTTTTATAGTAAATTATAAGATATGATGAAAATAATGGTATCTTTAGAAAGTCCATTTAATGACGAGAAAAATGATATATAATATGTGTGGGTACAGTAAATGAGTAAGAGGAAAATTACAGCTAAACACAAACACCGCAGAAATGTAAAAATAGCCTTGGTCCCAAACGGACAGAAAATGGATAAGTGCTGTAGTCATTAAGGGGTTAAAGTTGCATGCCCTATCTGAATCATGAGTTTCATTTTGACTGAACTGTCTCTTTAATGTTTAATTTTATATAGTGTTTCACTGTAGAGCTAAAATGCTTTAATTGCAAATGTTTAATCTCCTTTCTAGTCACTGTATGTTCAATGTTGCTTAGACTTTAAGGTTTGGTTGCATACTGAGTGAAAAAAACTGCTACAATTTAGTAGTGTGCATAGAATGAACACAAACTCTTGGTAAAATGGATATGCGTAAACATACTAAATTCTTTAGATATATAATTGCGTAAAACAGCTTGTAAGAGAGAAAAATATTTTGTGCTATATTCGACTAGTTTAAAGGTTTTGTTCACAGGTTTTAGTTTTGCAAGTGGTTCATTCCGCTAAAGCATGTTTTCTCTCTTCAGTTAATCAACTGTGTACAAAGGATACTGATGAGCCGGAGGCTGCAGCAGCAATTCACTCAACAGCAGCAATTTACACAGCAGCAACTTACACAGCAGCAACAGCAGCAGCAAATGGCGTTTCAGCAGCAAGCTGCTCTTAGTCGCCTGATGATGCAGAAGCCCCCAAATATGATGATGAACCCAAGTGGCTTTCCCCAAATAGATTTGAGAGGAATGTATCAAGCTGGAATGCAGGGGCATCAATTGCAACATTCTGCAAACCCAGTGAGAGGCAAAAGTCCAGGACAGTCCCAACGGAAAAAGATGTGATTTTGCACTAAAGCCTTGTGTGGATTATTATAATCAAGAAAGTTCCTTTTTATTGGAGTTTTTTCCTGTATGTGTGTTAATAACTCAATGGCTTAAGAGATGACTAACAAAGCCACCAACAAACGTTTAGATTTTCCCTTTTAAAGTGTTAAACTGTATTATGTATAAGCTTTGCAGTGTAAGTATTTCATTTTATTTTGACTACATGATTAAAATGAAGAAGTGTTCTATTATCTGCATTGAACCTTCTTGAGCCCTATGTGCAAAAGACATGTTTTCAATGAAATCAGGCCTTCCATAATAATACCAGCTGTTGAAACTGAAGTCTTTTATCAAGTGCTTTAGATACATTCACCAAGTTATTTGCTTAGGGTGATTGTAAAAAATCAGATCTTATGTTAGTCTTCAGTGCTAAAGTCTAGAACAGCACAAATGGATGGTTACCCTGTTTGTTTGCAGTTGATCAGTGAAAACCATTTACAACTTATCACTGTTTTATTTTAATCAGTGAATATTGCTCCATTTCAAAATTATTTTTCTATTACTCTTCAAAATCCCTGGCAGGAATTTTTTTTTTTTTAAACACATTTTACCCAGTTAACTGTATATTTTGTCATCTTATCTGCAGAAGACTGTAAAAAATGGCCCTACTTTTTGTCCTGACTTATATATGATAGAAATATTTAAACAATAATCTTCAAGTTGTTTTTATGAAAGGAAAGTTGCAATTCCTGTAGTCACTAAACTTAATGTGAGTGTCTGTTATGTCATTGTTCTGTTTTTTCTTTCTTTTCTTTTTTTATCACTTTTTGCAATTGTAAATACTTTTCATGATTT
Source organism: Bombina bombina (assembly GCF_027579735.1). NCBI lineage: Eukaryota > Metazoa > Chordata > Amphibia > Anura > Bombinatoridae > Bombina > Bombina bombina. The sequence continues at coordinate 708,929,965 of NC_069499.1, read as the reverse complement.
GTTTTCCTTATATATTTAATGCTTAGTTGTTTACAAAATGTTTTTCTCTGACCAATTTGGTCTGTGTAAATTAATCACACTGCACCCACAGTGTTAAAAAAAGAAAGCCTTTTTTTGAAGGGAATGTCGCTTTTTTATTCCTTTTAACTAAACATTGTACCTATCCTGGTATTTATAGTAGTTGAACCCAACGGTCCCTAAATAAAGGGTTTCTCATTAATGCATTATCTAATAGAGCACAAGTTGGTCAGTTAGCACGTTGTCAGTCTACCCTTCTGGTGAATTTGGAGTCCAGCAAACCCATTTTCTATATTTGAAAACTTGCTTGCCTGTTCTTGAGAAGGCATAAAATAGTCTCTTGAGCTATTTAAGAGCTCTCATACTGATGGAGAAGTTAATGCATTTATGAATGTTAAAGGATTTTTTCCCCCTGACGTAAATGTTTATATTAATCAGTTTGTGTAAGTGCAGCGGTCTTTGGGTTCTATGGCAATGTCATGACATTTCTTTTGAATTCTTTTTAGATGGGTTTTTTTTTTATGTATATTTCCTTTGTTTTCCAAAGGATAGACCAGTGGGGGTAAAGCCCTGCTTTATCTGAAGGAAATTAGTATAAATAATAAAAAATAAAAAAACTTTACGGTTTGTGAAATACTGTCACCAAGCTTAGTGCAATAATTCCAAATGCTTCTCTTTTAATATGTTGTATTAGAAAGGTGCAGTTTTCATGATCATGTACATAGCTATACAGACCATTATATAATTTGCCTGCTAAAGGCTTTGTTTCATACAGCTGCTTTACTTCGTATTCAGATTCATTTTATCCCTATTAAAGTGTTACACTTACATACTTGACCATTGCTTAAATACTTACATAACATGTTATCGGAGTCATTCACACCCCCACCCCCATAGATTTTCTATTTTTCAGTGATTACATACTTTTATTTTACTTCTATTTTATTAGTTCCTTCTTGGGTTTGTAAGCCTCAAGATTTTTTTTATTTTAGAAACAATGCTGAAACATATTTCTGAACCTTTAGAGTGTTTCAATTCGTTTCACATTAAAATATTAATAAGATAAATATTTTTCAGGTCTGCTGTTTCAAATTATAGAAGCACCTTTGCTCTCCTCAGTTCTCTGGCCGCTCATACCATCTGGAATGTTTTGTTTTGTTTGATAAGTTTGGTGGGGACAAATCTGTTGCTGTACTTCCCGCTCCATTGGAAAATAGCAGAGCATGCTACAGATCGCTGCTTCAGAGGTGTGAGCGACTGGCCGTGTTTGCTCGTTACCTCATGACTTTGGAGAGCACTCTGCTGTTTTGCTATGGTACAGTGGTACATCATCTGATTGACTGTGCTGCTTGCCTTGTCATAACAGAGAAAAATTGACACATGGAATAGACTGTCAGATCATTGTGGAGAGTAAACAGCCCCAAGGTGTTAAAAAAAAAAAAAAAAAATTAAAATATTGAAATGTAAAGCACTTTGAGATTTCAGAAAGTGACAGAAAAAGGTCTTACTATAATATATATATATATATATATATATATATATATTTTTTTTTTTTTTTTTATTTTTTTTTTTTTGCTTTATAAAAAAAATTGCATTTTTACTTTTAAATTCTGTGAATTGCTTTGCTATTCAGAATCTAGATACTGAAAGCCTAAGCATGTTCCCACTGTAAAGTTAACAACTTATAGTAACTTCAAAAACCTGCTACTATCCATTCAGTTTGACTAGAATATATACTAGGTCTGCCCTTTTTTGTGAGTATCCAAGCAAACTAATGGATGTGCTTGTAGATTTGACCTTTTTAATGTTTAATATTCTATAACATTCTAGCATGTTTAAAGGGACACTGAACCAAAATTTGATCTATTATGATTCAGATAGAGCATGCAATTTTAAGCAACTTTCTAATTTAGTCCTATTACCATGTAATTATTCATTCTCTTGCTATCTTTATTTGAAAAGCAAGAATGTAAGTTTAGAAGCCAGCCCACTTTCGTAAACAACCTGGGTTGTCCTTGTTTATTGGTGGATAAATGCTGGCCAGTATTCTGAACCAAAAATTGGTTGGCTCCTTACCTTAGATGCATTTTATTTTTCAAATAAAGATAGCAAGAGAACAAAGAAAAATTGATACTAGGAGTAAATTAGAAAGTTTCTTAAAATCGCATGCTCTATCTAAATCAGGAAATATTTTTTTTTGGTTTAGTATCCCTTTAATGATGCAGCCTAGAAAGCAGCTACTACTTGGTCTGACTATTAACTAGAGTGCCACACTTATAAATAGCATAACAGAATTAAAAGGGAGCAAAATGTTGATGAAATTCAAAGATATTATGTTGTCCTTTTTTTTTTTTTTTTTTTTTTTTATTACCAACAATTCCAATTGATTGTTAAATAGTGACTATAGTAAGAACTAACATTTAAAGATCAATAATATATTTTGCACATAAAAAATAAAACTTAAATACACAGTAATGGTAGGGTTGATAGTCTTAAAATGACATGCTCTAACAAATTAGAGCATGCCATTTTTAGACTATTATGGCTCTTTAAGAAATATAACCCTCTTGCTCCTAAACAAGTGAATACATCTAATAAACATATGTTTTCTTAATGTTTACCAGACTTGTAAGATTAATATCTATAGTATTTAAAAGTACTTTATTATAACACTTGGGTGAGAGGATTCAGAATGATATGCCATGTGACTCACACCACATGTAAACATTTAACAGAATATACTATTTGTGCTTTTTAGATAGAGCATCAAGCTTTGACCAATATTAAGACAACCTGTTTCACAAGGTGTGGTAAAGGCTATTTTTTCTATTTTTGAAATGTTTTAACTAGTTATAAAGCCTTTAAAGGTCATTATAAAAAAAAATGTTGCTTGTGCTAAAATGCCTGCTAAATTCTCCACATTTTGTATCCTGTTAATTACTTTGGATGTAAAGCGTTTTAGGCTTAATATTTGTGATCTTGTACATGTATGTCTCAAGTTGTATAGTAGTTTCAGTCCATTTAACAAGCTTTGGCCGCTGAAATCCTACAGCTGTGACGATTTGCCTTTTTTGATCTCTGCTTTTAATTTCTGTATTAAATATCTGAAGTACTGTAGGAAAAAAGTCACTTCTCACAAGCTGTCTTTTTTGTAAAATATTGAAGGACTGAAAATGTGTTTTTAAAAAGCAAGCATTTACGTATGGAAATATACTCTGTGTTTTCACCATTCAAATTGCTGTTTAGTAGTTGAAAGTTTAAAAAATATATTTAATATCTCATTTAATAAAGTGACCAAAACCAGTTTCAGGTCGTTAAGTGTTTCAAAATTGTACTTAAATCAAGTTGTAATCCGTTTTAAATTGTAATTCTCTTTTGTGCTAAAGGAGAATTATTAACCATTCTTGACATTATATAAGGGCAAAAACACAACCCTCTTTCAAATAAGGTGACTTGCTCCACTATGTGGTTTATTTTGATAAGTATTTTTAAAGGGACGGTCTACTCCAGATTTATTTCTTGTTTAAAAAGATAGACCATCCTTTTATTACCCATTCCCCAGTTTTGCATAATTAACACGCTTATATTAATATACTTTCTTTCATGTAATTAGCAAGAGTCCATGAGCTTGTGACATATGGGATATACATTCCTACCAGGAGGGGCAAAATTTCCCAAACCTCAAAATGCCTATAAATACACCCCTCACCACACCCACAAATCAGTTTTACAAACTTTGCCTCCTATGGAGGTGGTGAAGTAAGTTTGTGCTAGATTCTACGTTGATATGCAGCAGGTTGGAGCCCGGTTTTCCTCTCAGCGTGCAGTGAATGTCAGAGGGATGTGAGGAGAGTATTGCCTATTTGAATGCAATGATCTCCTTCTACGGGGTCTATTTCATAGGTTCTCTGTTATCGGTCGTAGAGATTCATCTCTTACCTCCCTTTTCAGATCGACGATATACTCTTATATATATATATACCATTACCTCTGCTGATTTTCGTTTCAGTACTGGTTTGGCTTTCTACAACATGTAGACGAGTGTCCTGGGGTAAGTAAGTCTTATTTTCTGTGACACTAGGTTGGGCGCTTTTTTTTATAAAGTTCTAAATATATGTATTCAAACATTTATTTGCCTTGACTCAGGATGTTCAACATTCCTTATTTTCAGACAGTCAGTTTCATATTTGGGATGATGCATTTGAATCAATCATTTTTTCTTACCTTAAAAAATTTGACTTTTTCCCTGTGGGCTGTTAGGCTCGCGGGGGCTGAAAATGCTTCATTTTATTGCGTCATTCTTGGCGCAGACTTTTTTGGCGCAAAAAATCTTTTCTGTTTCCGGCGTCATACGTGTCGCCGGAAGTTGCGTCATTTTTGACGTTCTTTTGCGCCAAAAATGTCAGCGTTCCGGATGTGGCGTCATTTTTGGCGCCAAAAGCATTTAGGCGCCAAATAATGTGGCCGTCTTATTTGGCGCTAAAAAAATATGGGCGTCGCTTTTATCTCCACATTATTTAAGTCTCATTTTTCATTGCTTCTGGTTGCTAGAAGCTTGTTCTTTGGCATTTTTTCCCATTCCTGAAACTGTCATTTAAGGAATTTGATAAATTTTGCTTTATATGTTGTTTTTTCTCTTACATATTGCAAGATGTCTCATGTTGCATCTGAGCCAGAAGATACTTCAGGAAAATCGCTGCCTGGTGCTGGAACTACCAAAGCTAAGTGTATCTGCTGTAAACTTTTGGTAGCTGTTCCTCCAGCTGTTGTTTGTATTAAATGTCATGACAAACTTGTTAATGCAGAAAATATTTCCTTTAGTAAAATACCATTACCTGTTGCAGTTCCATCAACATCTAATGTTCAGAGTGTTCCTGATAACATAAGAGATTTTGTTTCTGAATCTATTAAGAAGGCTATGTCTGTTATTCCTCCTTCTAGTAAACATAAAAAGTCTTTTAAAACTTCTCTTTATCCAGATGAATTTTTAAATGAACATCATCATTCTGATTCTAATGATTCTTCTGGTTCAGAGGATTCTGTTTCAGAGGTTGATGCTGATAAATCTTCATATTTATTTAAAATGGAATTTATTCGTTTTTTACTTAAAGAAGTCCTAATTGCATTAGAAATTGAGGATTCTGGTCCTCTTGATACTAAATCTAAACGTTTAGATAAGGTCTTTAAATCTCCTGTAGTTATTCCAGAAGTTTTTCCTGTTCCTGGTGCTATTTCTGAAGTAATTTCCAGGGAATGGAATAAATTGGGTAATTCATTTACTCCTTCTAAACGTTTTAAGCAATTATATCCTGTGCCGTCTGACAGATTAGAGTTTTGGGACAAAATCCCTAAAGTTGATGGGGCTATCTCTACCCTTGCTAAACGTACTACTATTCCTATGGCAGATGGTACTTCCTTTAAGGATCCTTTAGATAGGAAAATTGAATCCTTTCTAAGAAAAGCTTACTTGTGTTCAGGTAATCTTCTTAGACCTGCTATATCTTTAGCGGATGTTGCTGCAGCTTCAACTTTTTGGTTGGAAACTTTAGCGCAACAAGTAACAGATCATGATTCTCATAACATTATTATTCTTCTTCAACATGCTAATAATTTGATCTGTGATGCCATTTTTGATATTATCAGAGTTGATGTCAGGTTTATGTCTCTAGCTATTTTAGCTAGAAGAGCTTTATGGCTTAAAACTTGGAATGCTGATATATCTTCTAAATCGACTCTACTTTCCCTTTCTTTCCAGGGTAATAAATTATTTGGTTCTCAGTTGGATTCTATTATCTCAACTGTTACTGGTGGGAAAGGAACTTTTTTACCACAGGATAAAAAATCTAAGGGTAAAAACAGGGCTAATAATCGTTTTCGTTCCTTTCGTTTCAACAAAGAACAAAAGCCTGATCCTTCATCCTCAGGAGCAGTTTCAGTTTGGAAACCATCTCCAGTCTGGAATAAATCCAAGCCTTCTAGAAAAGCAAAGCCAGCTTCTAAGTCCACATGAAGGTGCGGCCCTCATTCCAGCTCAGCTGGTAGGGGGCAGATTACATTTTTTCAAAGAAATTTGGATCAATTCTGTTCACAATCTTTGGATTCAGAACATTATTTCAGAAGGGTACAGAATTGGTTTCAAGATAAGACCTCCTGCAAAGAGATTCTTTCTTTCCCGTGTCCCAGTAAACCCAGCGAAAGCTCAATCATTTCTGAAATGTGTTTCAGATCTAGAGTTGGCTGGAGTAATTATGCCAGTTCCAGTTCTGGAACAGGGGCTGGGGTTTTATTCAAATCTCTTCATTGTACCAAAGAAGGAGAATTCCTTCAGACCAGTTCTGGATCTAAAAATATTGAATCGTTATGTAAGGATACCAACATTCAAAATGGTAACTGTAAGGACTATCCTGCCTTTTGTTCAGCAAGGGCATTATATGTCTACAATAGATTTACAGGATGCATATCTGCATATTCAGATTCATCCAGCGCACTATCAGTTTCTGAGATTCTCTTTCCTAGACAAGCATTACCAGTTTGTGGCTCTGCCGTTTGGCCTAGCAACAGCTCCAAGAATTTTTACAAAAGTTCTCGGTGCCCTTCTATCTGTAATCAGATAACAGGGTATTGTGGTATTTCCTTATTTGGACGATATCTTGGTACTTGCTCAGTCTTCACATTTAGCAGAATCTCATACGAATCGACTTTTGTTGTTTCTTCAAAATCATGGTTCACTAAAAAGTTCATTGATTCCTCAGACAAGGGTAACCTTTTTGGGTTTCCAGATAGATTCAGTGTCCATGACTCTGTCTTTGACAGACAAGAGACGTCTAAAATTGATTTCAGCTTGTCGAAACCTTCAGTCACAATCATTCCCTTCAGTAGCCTTATGCATGGAAATTCTAGGTCTTATGACTGCTGCATCGGACGCGATCCCCTTTGCTCGTTTTCACATGCGACCTCTTCAGCTCTGTATGCTGAACCAATGGTGCAGGGATTACACAAAGATATCTCAATTAATATCTTTAAAACTGATTGTATGACACACTCTGACGTGGTGGACAGATCACCATTGTTTAGTTCAGGGGGCTTCTTTTGTTCTTCCGACCTGGACTGTAATTTCAACAGATGCAAGTCTTACAGGTTGGGGAGCTGTGTGGGGGTCTCTGACAGCACAAGGGGTTTGGGAATCTCAGGAGGTGAGATTACCGATCAATAATTTGGAACTCTGTGCAATTTTCAGAGCTCTTCAGTCTTGGCCTCTTCTGAAGAGAGAATCGTTCATTTGTTTTCAGACAGACAATGTCACAACTGTGTCATACATCAATCATCAAGGAGGGACTCACAGTCCTCTGGCTATGAAAGAAGTATCTCGAATTATGGTTTGGGCGGAATCCAGCTCCTGTCTAATCTCTGCGGTTCATATTCCAGGAATAGACAATTGGGAAGCGGATTATCTCAGTCGCCAAACGTTGCATCCGGGCGAATAGTCTCTTCACCCAGAGGTATTTCTTCAGATTGTTCAAATGTGGGAACTTCCCGAAATAGATCTGATGGCTTCTCATCTAAACAAGAAACTTCCCAGGTATCTGTCCAGATCCCGGGATCCTCAGGCGGAGGCAGTGGATGCATTATCACTTCCTTGGAAGTATCATCCTGCCTATATCTTTCCGCCTCTAGTTCTTCTTCCAAGAATAATCTCCAAGATTCTGAAGGAATGCTCGTTTGTTCTGCTGGTAGCTCCAGCATGGCCTCACAGGTTTTGGTATGCGGATCTTGTCCGGATGGCCTCTTGCCAACCGTGGACTCTTCCGTTAAGACCAGACCTTCTGTCGCAAGGTCCTTTTTTCCATCAGGATCTCAAATCCTTAAATTTAAAGGTATGGAGATTGAACGCTTGATTCTTGGTCAAAGAGGTTTCTCTGACTCTGTGCTTAATACTATGTTACAGGCTCGTAAATCTGTATCTAGGGAGATATATTATAGAGTCTGGAAGACTTATATTTCTTGGTGTCTTTCTCATCATTTTTCCTGGCATTCTTTTAGAATTCAGAGAATTTTACAGTTTCTTCAGGATGGTTTAGATAAAGGTTTGTCCGCAAGTTCCTTGAAAGGTCAAATCTCTGCTCTTTCTGTTCTTTTTCACAGAAAGATTGCTAATGTTCCTGATATTCATTGTTTTGTACAAGCCTTGGTTCGTATAAAACCTGTCATTAAGTCAATTTCTCCTCCTTGGAGTTTGAATTTGGTTCTGGGGGCTCTTCAAGCTCCTCCGTTTGAACCTATGCATTCATTGGACATTAAATTACTTTCTTGGAAAGTTTTGTTCCTTTTGGCCATCTCTTCTGCTAGAAGAGTCTCTGAATTATCTGCTCTTTCTTGTGAGTCTCCTTTTCTGATTTTTCATCAGGATAAGGCAGTGTTGCGAACTTCTTTTGAATTTTTACCTAAGGTTGTGAATTCCAACAACATTAGTAGAGAAATTGTAGTTCCTTCATTATGCCCTAATCCTAAGAATTCTAAGGAGAAATCATTGCATTCTTTGGATGTTGTTAGAGCTTCGAAATATTATGTTGAAGCTACTAAGACTTTCCGAAAGACTTCTAGTCTATTTGTCATCTTTTCCGGTTCTAGAAAAGGCCAGAAAGCTTCTGCCATTTCTTTGGCATCTTGGTTGAAATCTTTAATTCATCATGCCTATGTTGAGTCGGGTAAAACTCCGCCTCAGAGGATTACAGCTCATTCGACTAGGTCAGTTTCTACTTCCTGGGCGTTTAAGAATGAAGCTTCGGTTGATCAGATTTGCAAAGCAGCAACTTGGTCTTCTTTGCATACTTTTACTAAATTCTACCATTTTGATGTGTTTTCTTCTTCTGAAGCAGTTTTTGGTAGAAAAGTACTTCAGGCAGCTGTTTCAGTTTGAATCTTCTGCTTATGTTTTCATTTAAACTTTATTTTGGGTGTGGATTATTTTCAGCAGGAATTGGCTGTCTTTATTTTATCCCTCCCTCTCTAGTGACTCTTGCGTGGAAAGATCCACATCTTGGGTAGTCATTATCCCATACGTCACTAGCTCATGGACTCTTGCTAATTACATGAAAGAAAACATAATTTATGTAAGAACTTACCTGATAAATTAATTTCTTTCATATTAGCAAGAGTCCATGAGGCCCACCCTTTTTTTGTGGTGGTTATGATTTTTTTGTATAAAGCACAATTATTCCAATTCCTTATTTTTTATGCTTTCGCACTTTTTTCTTATCACCCCACTTCTTGGCTATTCGTTAAACTGATTTGTGGGTGTGGTGAGGGGTGTATTTATAGGCATTTTAAGGTTTGGGAAACTTTGCCCCTCCTGGTAGGAATGTATATCCCATACGTCACTAGCTCATGGACTCTTGCTAATATGAAAGAAATGAATTTATCAGGTAAGTTCTTACATAAATTATGTTTTCTAATGGCAGTGAGTCCACAAATTCATTCATTACCTATGCTAAATATTTCATATGCCCACCAGGAGATGACAGACACCCCAAACAAAGCATTAAGTATCCTTCCCACTTCCCCTACCCTCCCAGTAGTTCTTTGCCTCGTTTCATGGAGGTTGGCAGAGAGAGTTTCTCTGCTGAAGATTCAAGGTTTTGTCCCCAATGAATTGTTTCCTAGAAGAGAGAGCAGGGCAGCTGGTAGAGACCATTTATTATTATTATTATTATACTTTATTTATAAAGTGCCAACAGATTCCGCAGCGCTGTCCATGGGTACAAAGATAAAAGTACAGTACAATACAATATAAAAGACAACAGACAAAGTTTAACAAATACAGGGGGAATTGAGGGCCCTGTTCCCCTGGGAACTTACAATCTAGATGGGTAGGAGGGTGGGAAACAGGAGGTGAGGACTGCAAAGGTGAGAATGTTAGTGTGGAGTTAGATGGGGGTAGCAATTAGGCAAGTGGAATTCATTTGTTACTGATTTGGAGATAGGATTCCATGAACAGAAAGGTCTTTAGGGAGTGTTTAAAGGAGGAAAGGTTAGGGGAGAGTCTGACAGCTCTAGGAAGTGCATTCCAGATGGTTGGTGCCGCACGAGAGAAGTCCTGTAGCCTAACGGGAGAAGGTGATGGTAATTCTCTCAGTAGAGTCTATGGTCTTTTAGCTACTGTTGGTCACAGGGAAGTTCCAAGGCCGCCTCCAGACTGCTTGTTGCCTAGAATGGGGACCGTTGACCCTCACATACTACAGGGAAGGAGATCAGATTTATTTCAGAAGGTACATGAGATCCTCTGGTGGTGGTGGGCAGTGTTTTATGTGTATTTTTGCATGTTGAATGTGAGCCTGGAACCTTCAGTGGAGGTAGGCAGAAAGTGGAAACGAGAACACACTCGATTGAGCCCTTGCATTTAGACAAAGTAAACAGTGAATCACTGTTTACTTCAGTTACGTCAGTATGCACTTTCTAACAAGTGCACGGGAGCGCGCATTCTAGTGATGTCTGAAAATGTGCTGTCAATCACTCAGCTTAGTACAGCCCAAATAAGTGACATGTCAGTAGATCAACCCACCATGAACATCACGGAAAGGAATTAATGGAGTTTCTAAATGGGAGGAGGGAAAGCTGTTGACAGACAGGTTATGAAATGTATTGAATACAATTTAAAAAAAAATAAAAAATGCCTTAACCAGCTGAAGAAAAGCGGATGCACAAGTTGAATATGGTGTTTAAAGGGACAGTCAACACCAGAATTTTTGTTTTTTAAAAAGATTGATCCATTTATTAGCCATTTCCCAGTTTTGCATAACCAACACTTTTATAGAAATACACTTTTTACCTCTGTGATTATCTTGTAACTAAGCCTCTGCAAACAGCCCCCTTATTTCAGTTATTTTAGCCAGTGCTCACTCCAGGGTTACTTCAAGTGCATGAGCTCAATGTTATCTATATGAAATGCATGAACTAATGCCCTCTAGTGGTCAAAATGTACTCAGATTATAGGCAGTCTTCAAGGTCTAAGAAATTAGCATATGAACCTCCTAGAATTAGCTTTCAACTAAGAATACCAAGTGAACAAAGCAAAATTGGTGATAAAAGTAAATTGGAAAGTTGTTTAAAATTACATGCCCTGTTTAAATCATGCGGTTTTTTTTTGGACTTGACTGTCCCTTTAAGCCTAAGTTAAAGACCCCTCAAGTGTTCCCAGTACCATCATTGGTGGCGGACATTATAGCTAAGGAGTAGGAGAAACCGGGTGTGCCCTTTCTATCTTAAGACGCGGTGAGTCCACGGAATCATCAATTAATGTTGGGAATATCACTCCTGGCCAGCAGTAGGAGGCAAAGCTGTTAAGTATATCAACCCCCAGTCATTCCCTTTGCCTTAGGTGCAAGGAGGAGGTGAAGTTTTTGGTGTCTGAAGAAATTTGTATTTCACTTCAATCAAGATTTTATTATTTTGAAAGCCAGAGTAGGTTTGCTCTGATCTTTCCTCTCAAGATTGGGTCTAGCTGTACTCCATGTTAGTCTCTTCAGTAGGGCAGTGGTGCTTTAAAGCAGTTAGGAACTTGTGAGGTGGGCCTTGCTGAGTTTTCCTAACCTGTTGCTGCCCTGGTATAGAAAGCCTGAGTAGGTTTACTCTGTTATTTCTTTGCTTGACAGGTCTCTGTGAGGAGTGGCATCTTCTCATGCCGGATGAGCTGTCCTCCTGCCGGACAGCTATATGTGGAGGTAAGTGCCTTTTGTCTTCTGGGAGGAGGCTGGCACTGATGGGGTTAAACATATAGAAAAGCTTCACTTAAGTATGGGACACACGGATCCTTTATGAAGGATAATTCTGGCAGTAAGCAGGCACTTTATTGTACATGTGATGGAGACTTAAAAGGTCAATTTTCTTCAAGAGAAGAAATTAACTCTCTATTGGGGGGTTGTCCTTGCTAATTGGTGGATAAATTCATCCACCAATAAAAAATTGATGTCCAGAGTACCGAACCCAAAAAAACATAGATGCCTTCTTTTTCAAATAAGATAAAATAAGAGAACAAAGAAAAATTGATAATAGGAGTAAATTAGAAAGTTGCTTAAAATTGCATGCTCTTTCTGAATTACAAAACAAAATTTTTGGGTTCAGTGTCCCTTTAAGTTAATGTTTCTCTTGTAAGGTGTATCCAGTCCACAGATTCATCCATTACTTGTGGGATATTCTCCTTCCCAACAGGAAGCTGCAAGAGGATCACCCACAGCAGAGCTGTCTATATAGCTCCTCCCCTAACTGCCACCTTCAGTCATTCTCTTGCAGCTCTCGACAAGGGAAGTATCAAGAGAGATGTGGTGAATTAGTCTAGTTTATCTTCTCTGGTGGCTATCTTGGGTCCATCGGTCCAAGGGTATGACCTTCCGCAGGCCAGATCGGACAATAGTAACGACAGATGCCAGCCTTCTGGGCTGGGGTGCAGTCTGGAACTCCCTGAAGGCTCAGGGCTCGTGGACTCAGGAGGAGACACTCCTTCCGATAAACATTCTGGAATTAAGAGCGATATTCAATGCTCTTCAGGCTTGGCCTCAGCTTGCTGCGGTCAAGTTCATCAGATTTCAGTCGAACAATATCACAACTGTAGCCTACATCAACCATCAAGGGGGAACAAGGAGTTCCTTAGCAATGTTGGAGGTTTCAAAAATAATCCTATGGGCATTTTAAGGTTTGGGAAACTTTGCCCCTCCTGGTAGGAATGTATATCCCATACGTCACTAGCTCATGGACTCTTGCTAATATGAAAGAAATGAATTTATCAGGTAAGTTCTTACATAAATTATGTTTTCTAATGGCAGTGAGTCCACAAATTCATTCATTACCTATGCTAAATATTTCATATGCCCACCAGGAGATGACAGACACCCCAAACAAAGCATTAAGTATCCTTCCCACTTCCCCTACCCTCCCAGTAGTTCTTTGCCTCGTTTCATGGAGGTTGGCAGAGAGAGTTTCTCTGCTGAAGATTCAAGGTTTTGTCCCCAATGAATTGTTTCCTAGAAGAGAGAGCAGGGCAGCTGGTAGAGACCATTTATTATTATTATTATTATTATACTTTATTTATAAAGTGCCAACAGATTCCGCAGCGCTGTCCATGGGTACAAAGATAAAAGTACAGTACAATACAATATAAAAGACAACAGACAAAGTTTAACAAATACAGGGGGAATTGAGGGCCCTGTTCCCCTGGGAACTTACAATCTAGATGGGTAGGAGGGTGGGAAACAGGAGGTGAGGACTGCAAAGGTGAGAATGTTAGTGTGGAGTTAGATGGGGGTAGCAATTAGGCAAGTGGAATTCATTTGTTACTGATTTGGAGATAGGATTCCATGAACAGAAAGGTCTTTAGGGAGTGTTTAAAGGAGGAAAGGTTAGGGGAGAGTCTGACAGCTCTAGGAAGTGCATTCCAGATGGTTGGTGCCGCACGAGAGAAGTCCTGTAGCCTAACGGGAGAAGGTGATGGTAATTCTCTCAGTAGAGTCTATGGTCTTTTAGCTACTGTTGGTCACAGGGAAGTTCCAAGGCCGCCTCCAGACTGCTTGTTGCCTAGAATGGGGACCGTTGACCCTCACATACTACAGGGAAGGAGATCAGATTTATTTCAGAAGGTACATGAGATCCTCTGGTGGTGGTGGGCAGTGTTTTATGTGTATTTTTGCATGTTGAATGTGAGCCTGGAACCTTCAGTGGAGGTAGGCAGAAAGTGGAAACGAGAACACACTCGATTGAGCCCTTGCATTTAGACAAAGTAAACAGTGAATCACTGTTTACTTCAGTTACGTCAGTATGCACTTTCTAACAAGTGCACGGGAGCGCGCATTCTAGTGATGTCTGAAAATGTGCTGTCAATCACTCAGCTTAGTACAGCCCAAATAAGTGACATGTCAGTAGATCAACCCACCATGAACATCACGGAAAGGAATTAATGGAGTTTCTAAATGGGAGGAGGGAAAGCTGTTGACAGACAGGTAATGAAATGTATTGAATACAATTTAAAAAAAAAAAAAAAATGCCTTAACCAGCTGAAGAAAAGCGGATGCACAAGTTGAATATGGTGTTTAAAGGGACAGTCAACACCAGAATTTTTGTTTTTTAAAAAGATTGATCCATTTATTAGCCATTTCCCAGTTTTGCATAACCAACACTTTTATAGAAATACACTTTTTACCTCTGTGATTATCTTGTAACTAAGCCTCTGCAAACAGCCCCCTTATTTCAGTTATTTTAGCCAGTGCTCACTCCAGGGTTACTTCAAGTGCATGAGCTCAATGTTATCTATATGAAATGCATGAACTAATGCCCTCTAGTGGTCAAAATGTACTCAGATTATAGGCAGTCTTCAAGGTCTAAGAAATTAGCATATGAACCTCCTAGAATTAGCTTTCAACTAAGAATACCAAGTGAACAAAGCAAAATTGGTGATAAAAGTAAATTGGAAAGTTGTTTAAAATTACATGCCCTGTTTAAATCATGCGGTTTTTTTTTGGACTTGACTGTCCCTTTAAGCCTAAGTTAAAGACCCCTCAAGTGTTCCCAGTACCATCATTGGTGGCGGACATTATAGCTAAGGAGTAGGAGAAACCGGGTGTGCCCTTTCTATCTTAAGACGCGGTGAGTCCACGGAATCATCAATTAATGTTGGGAATATCACTCCTGGCCAGCAGTAGGAGGCAAAGCTGTTAAGTATATCAACCCCCAGTCATTCCCTTTGCCTTAGGTGCAAGGAGGAGGTGAAGTTTTTGGTGTCTGAAGAAATTTGTATTTCACTTCAATCAAGATTTTATTATTTTGAAAGCCAGAGTAGGTTTGCTCTGATCTTTCCTCTCAAGATTGGGTCTAGCTGTACTCCATGTTAGTCTCTTCAGTAGGGCAGTGGTGCTTTAAAGCAGTTAGGAACTTGTGAGGTGGGCCTTGCTGAGTTTTCCTAACCTGTTGCTGCCCTGGTATAGAAAGCCTGAGTAGGTTTACTCTGTTATTTCTTTGCTTGACAGGTCTCTGTGAGGAGTGGCATCTTCTCATGCCGGATGAGCTGTCCTCCTGCCGGACAGCTATATGTGGAGGTAAGTGCCTTTTGTCTTCTGGGAGGAGGCTGGCACTGATGGGGTTAAACATATAGAAAAGCTTCACTTAAGTATGGGACACACGGATCCTTTATGAAGGATAATTCTGGCAGTAAGCAGGCACTTTATTGTACATGTGATGGAGACTTAAAAGGTCAATTTTCTTCAAGAGAAGAAATTAACTCTCTATTGGGGGGTTGTCCTTGCTAATTGGTGGATAAATTCATCCACCAATAAAAAATTGATGTCCAGAGTACCGAACCCAAAAAAACATAGATGCCTTCTTTTTCAAATAAGATAAAATAAGAGAACAAAGAAAAATTGATAATAGGAGTAAATTAGAAAGTTGCTTAAAATTGCATGCTCTTTCTGAATTACAAAACAAAATTTTTGGGTTCAGTGTCCCTTTAAGTTAATGTTTCTCTTGTAAGGTGTATCCAGTCCACAGATTCATCCATTACTTGTGGGATATTCTCCTTCCCAACAGGAAGCTGCAAGAGGATCACCCACAGCAGAGCTGTCTATATAGCTCCTCCCCTAACTGCCACCTTCAGTCATTCTCTTGCAGCTCTCGACAAGGGAAGTATCAAGAGAGATGTGGTGAATTAGTCTAGTTTATCTTCTCTGGTGGCTATCTTGGGTCCATCGGTCCAAGGGTATGACCTTCCGCAGGCCAGATCGGACAATAGTAACGACAGATGCCAGCCTTCTGGGCTGGGGTGCAGTCTGGAACTCCCTGAAGGCTCAGGGCTCGTGGACTCAGGAGGAGACACTCCTTCCGATAAACATTCTGGAATTAAGAGCGATCTTCAATGCTCTTCAGGCTTGGCCTCAGCTTGCTGCGGTCAAGTTCATCAGATTTCAGTCGAACAATATCACAACTGTAGCCTACATCAACCATCAAGGGGGAACAAGGAGTTCCTTAGCAATGTTGGAGGTTTCAAAAATAATCCTATGGGCAGAGGTTCACTCTTGCCATCTATCAGCTATCCATATCCCAGGAGTAGAGAACTGGGCATAGAGAACAGGAACAGGAAGTAGAGGTTATTATTTTTTTACTTCCAGGTCATCAGGAACAGGAAGTAGAGGTTATTTTTTTTACTTCCAGGTCAACAGGAACAGGAAGTAGAGGTTATTTTTTGGCGCCAAAACAACACTGGCACTTATTGGCCAGTAATAGCTATAAAAGGAGCTACCATGCTAATCCATCTATAGTCTTGATAAAGGCCCAGTTCTTAGGGCCGAAACGCGTTGACATATATGGTAAGCTTCTTTTCAATTACTGACTAAGTTTGAATAGCAGTTTTGCACTATGTTATATTTGTTTTATTACAGGTATATTTTTGAATGAATTGATCCCTGAGACATAGGATCCATTTCTGTATTTTTTCATCGTTTACACACAGGAATAACTTTTTAGGAGCATCTCTTCACATCTTGTATTCACATAAGGGTCACTTTATAAGTGTGTTATTCACTTTAACACATCCTAAATATTCATTTGGATTATTTTTTCACATTTTTTCCTTTTTCATTTTTGTGTACACACATTTTTGATTATTCACGCCCACTTCATCACATCATCTTTTCAGGATTTTTTGGATATTCACAATAATTTTTGAAATTTGATTTGAAAACCACTACGTTTTTCTTTTTTACACACTTCATCAATTCACCGTTTATCGAGGGATATATAAGGATAACTGTTTTAAAATAGAATCTTCATATTGGACATTCACTCTCTGGAAAGAATTTAAAGTTTGGGACCTACATCTTTATGGACACCTACTCAGTAAATTGATGTTTTTATATATTTATATTTTTTATCCAACCATCAACAGCTGTTTTATTGTAATTTATTTTGTGATTAAGATTGTATATTGTTGTGGTTTTTAACCACAATTGTATTGTTTTTTATATAGATATATGCATATTTTATTGTTAATTTTAAGTGGATCCACTTTTGTATCTTGTTTGTATATTTTAGCTATAAGTAGCTTATAAAATATTTTATATACCCCTATAGAATTTCAATATATTTTTTATTTAAATAATCTTGTCACTACTAGTGTGTCAGCCTTTTAGGAGGCGCTCTGTGTATTTATTTTTAGCACTACATTCACCTTTTTGGGGGCGCTGGTACCCACAATACTAGGAGGTACAGACACAAGGTTGAGCGCTGTCAGATTTTAACAGATGCTCTAGCAGCGCCTTGGTCCTTCAACCTGGCTTATGTGTTTCCACCGTTTCCTCTGCTCCCTCGTCTGATTGCCAAGATCAAGCAGGAGAGAGCTTCGGTGATTTTGATAGCACCTGCGTGGCCACGCAGGACTTGGTATGCAGATCTGGTGGACATGTCATCCCTTCCACCATGGACTCTGCCGCTGAGGCAGGACCTTCTACTTCAGGGTCCTTTCAACCATCCAAATCTAATTTCTCTGCGTCTGACTGCTTGGAGATTGAACGCTTGATTTTATCAAAACGTGGTTTCTCGGAGTCGGTCATTGATACCTTAATTCAGGCTCGAAAGCCTGTCACCAGGAAAATCTACCATAAGATATGGTGTAAATATCTTCATTGGTGTGAATCCAAGGGTTACTCATGGCGTAAAGTCAGGATTCCCAGGATATTATCTTTTCTCCAAGAAGGATTGGAGAAGGGATTGTCAGCTAGTTCCTTAAAGGGACAGATATCTACTCTGTCTATTCTTTTGCACAAGCGTCTGGCGGATGTTCCAGACGTTCAGGCGTTTTGTCAGGCTTTAGTTAGAATCAAGCCTGTGTTTAAACCTGTTGCTCCGCCATCGAGTTTAAATTTAGTTCTTAAAGTTCTTCAAGGGGTTCTGTTTGAACCTCTGCATTCCATAGATATCAAGCTTTTATCTTGGAAAGTTCTGTTTTTGGTAGCTATCTCTTCGGATCGAAGAGTTTCAGAGTTATCTGCCTTACAGTGTGATTCCCCTTATCTGATCTTCCATGCAGATAAGGTAGTGTTGCGTACCAAACCTGGATTTCTTCCTAAGGTGGTATCTAATAAGAATATCAATCAGGAGATTGTTGTTCCGTCACTGTGTCCTAATCCTTCTTCAAAGAAGGAACGTCTATTACATAATCTTGACGTGGTTCGTGCTTTAAAGTTTTATTTACAAGCTACTAAGGATTTTCGTCAAACATTGGCATTGTTTGTTGTCTACTCTGGACAGAGAAGAGGCCAAAAGGCTTCAGCAACTTCTCTTTCCTTTTGGTTAAGAAGTATAATCCGCTTAGCTTATGAGACTGCTGGGCAGCAGCCTCCTGAAAGAATTACAGCTCATTCCACTAGAGTGGTGGCTTCCACATGGGCTTTTAAAAATGAGGCTTCTGTTGAACAGATTTGTAAGGCGGCGACTTGGTCTTCGCTTCATACTTTTTCTAAATTCTACAAATTTGATACTTTTGCTTCTTCGGAGGCTATTTTTGGGAGAAAGGTCTTACAGGCAGTGATGCCTTCCGTTTAAGCGCCTGCCTTGTCCCTCCCTTCATCCGTGTCCTATAGCTTTGGTATTGGTATCCCACAAGTAATGGATGAATCCATGGACTGGATACACCTTACAAGAGAAAACAAAATTTATGCTTACCTGATAAATTTATTTCTCTTGTGGTGTATCCAGTCCATGGCCCGCCCTGTCATTTTAAGGCAGGTGTTTTTTATTTTTAAACTACAGTCACCACTGCACCTTATAGTTTCTCCTTTCTCTTGCTTGTCTTCAGTCGAATGACTGGAGGTGGCAGTTAGGGGAGGAGCTATATAGACAGCTCTGCTGTGGGTGATCCTCTTGCAGCTTCCTGTTGGGAAGGAGAATATCCCACAAGTAATGGATGAATCCGTGGCCTGGATACACCACAAGAGAAATAAATTTATCAGATAAGCATAAATTTTGTTTTTTGTAGGTATGTTGTGAACATTCTGTTACGTGTTAAACACAACCGTTTTCCTTCTCTTAAAGAGACAGTTTGCCAAGAGAATTACTTAATTCTTTTTCTGTTCTTGTGCTTGTCAGTGAAAGCTGTATATTTCCATCTTAATACGAGGAGAGTCCACGGCTTCATTCATTACTTGTGGGAAATACAGAACCTGGCCACAAGGAGGAGGCAAAGGCTTAAATACCTCCCCCACTCCCCTCATCCCCCAGTCATTCTTTGCCTTTCGTCACAGGAGGATGGCAGAAAATTTTCAGAAGATTCGGAGTAGTCTCTTATGGAGGGTAGTACTCTTCGGAATGGGACTGGAGTTTTAAGTAGTCTTGTCAGCCTCTCAGTGAGAGCATTGACGAATGTTAGGGTCTGGAGATGCAGGGAGAGTCTTTCTGTCATGAAAATTCTGTCAATTGTCATGAAAGGGCGGCCCCCGATCCGTCTCTGGATCTCGTAGGGGGCAGACTATCTCTTCATGGAGGCTTGTATGAGAGACGTGCAGGATCCTTGGGTTACAGGATAGGTTTCAAAACTCGCCCTCCCAGGGGAATATTCCTCTTGTCAAATCTATCATCAAGACCAGAGAAACGAGATGCCTTTCTAGAATGCGTGAGGGATCTCTCCTCTCTAGGAGTAATTGTACCGGTACTTCTAGCAGAAAGAAGTCTAGGTTACTATTCAAACCTTTTCGTGGTCCCAAAGAAGAAGGGCACGTTTCACCCGATTCTGGACCTAAACTGATTAAACAAGTTTCTGTCCCATCTTTCAAGATGGAGACAATAAGGTCAATTCTGTCCTTAGTTCAAGAGGGTCAGTTCATGACTATGATAGACTTGAAGGACGCTTACCTTCATGTGCCAATACAGAAGGATCACATCAAGTTCCTAAGATTTGCTTTTCTGGACCAGCACTTCCAGTTTGTATCTCTCCCCTTCAGACTGGCTACTGCCCCAAGAGTCTTTACGAAGGTTCTGGGAGCTGTGCTCGTGGTGGCGAGATCCAGAGGTATTGCTGTAGCACCTTTTTTTTTTTTTTTTAAGCAACTTTATTGAAAATATTATTAAAACAATACAATTGGTGGAGACGCAGCACCAAGTCAGTACTATTTCACATATTATTTGCATATTTATGTAGTTAAATTTTTGCAATCCTTACATAACCAACTAGATATGTCAACTCAATTTTTAACTTTAGTCTTTTTTATGATTCAAGAATCTAGTTTCAAATGGCTTATTGGAATATCTAAAAGTTCCATCTATCATTGTGAAAGCCGTAATGACCTTATAAACATTAACAGAAATGAAAAAAAAAAAAATGAAAAAAACAAACAAAAAATAAAAAAGAACATTTATAATTGGAGTAAAGAAAGACAAAACTCAAAAGGGGAAAATTGGGGTCCCGTCCCATCCAGCACCCTCTTAATTTCTTATCAGTTTATATTATGTAGTTTATTTTACCCACTCTATCTGGCTATAGTTCGGAGTAACTTAGTCGTTCTTTCTGATATTCCCCATTGCTGTAGCACCTTATCTGTACGACATTCTGGTCCAGGCTCTGTCTGGCTGGCAGAGGACCATTCGAGAGCTCTTCTTCTTCGATCTCATGGATTGACGATAAACTCGGGAAAGAGTTCTCTGGTTCCCAGTACCAGAATGGAGTTCCTGGGCATGATAGTAGTCTCCATATCCATGAAAAGATGTTGCAAAATTGCCTCCAGCTGTCTTGCTCTTCAAACCTCAAGGTCATCTGTGGCCCGGTGTATGGAGGTGATTGGGCTCTTGGTATCCAGTATAAATGTCATTCCATTCTCCAGGTTCCATCTCTGTCCTCTTCAGTTTTGCATGCTGAGGCAATGGAACGGTGATCACTAGGATCTATCCCAACAGATCTCTCTGGACAACTGGTCAAGGGAATCCCTCTCTTGGTGGCTTCATCCAGATCAGCTGTCCCAGGGGACATCCTTCCTGAGACCATCCTGTGAGATTGTGACTACGGACGCAAGGCTTTTAGGATATGGAGCTGTTTGGGGTGCCAGAAAGGCACAGGGCAGTTGGTATCGAGAGGAGTTTCTTCTTCCAATCAACATCCTGGAACTTCGAGCAATCTTCAACGCTCTGAGGGCTTAGCCCCTCCTGGGTTCGTCCCAGTTCATCAGATTCCAGTCGGACAACATTACCTTGTGGCTTACATCAACCACCAGGGGGAAACGACAAGCTTAGATTGTATGCTTGCCCACCTCGTGTACTGTTAAAGGAGGTTTTGGCTACTTGGACGACATTGATACCTCTTTCGTTGTCAACCTTTGAAAGTTTTGTGAACTTCCATGATGTTCCTTCCTATAAGGAAGTGTTTCTAGACGTGTCTTAGAACAGGAATTGGAGAAGCTAGGGATACCTTTCTCCCTGTCTCCCATCTTTTATAGTATTTTCCTGTCGCTGACTCCATTAAAATGCACGGTGCCCTAAGTAGAAGGGAGCTTTTCTACTATGGCTCTGAGAACTTTGATCCCTATGGAGGGCAGCTGCTCCTTTTCAGATCCATGGATAAGAAGCTGGAGGTTTAATTGTTCATTTAAAGCAATGCCTTGTCTTATTAGACCTGCTGTTAGTCCGCCGGGCATTTTGGCTGATACCGGTGGCTTTGTGGTACAGCCTAGACTTTATAGTTCTGCAGTTGCAACTTCAATATTTTTTGTTTCCTCCAAATCCACGCTTCTGGCATTTCCTTTCGAGGATGCGACCTTGTTTGGACTTGGTCTGGCAGAATTATCCTCTGATTTGGCTGGTGAAAAAAGTTTTTTTCTACCTCACGTCAAGAGAGTCAGACTAAAGGAGAGTTTTCCTTTTCCTCTTTCTGCAGGGTCAACACAATCATACCTAGTCTAATCTAAGATTTTCAATCCAGAGTATCTGCATACAGGTATGAGAAGAGGAATTCCTTTAACTTGGTTCAGGATCTTCCTCTCTGGGGGTGATAGTTCCAGTCCCGGAACTGGATCTAGGTATTTACCTCAAGTTTTTCAGGTTCTGGCCTTCAAAGTAGTATCCATTTTACTTTGGTTCAAGAGGGCCTGTTCATAACGAACATAGACCTGAAGCATGTGTAGTTATTGTTCCCATGATATGGATTTTCTGAAGTTTTTGAGTTTCGCCTTCTTAGAAAGACTTTTTAGTCTTGGGGTATTGCAATAGTGCCTTGCTGGACAATATATGGTTCAGGTGTCATCTGTCCTTCAAGCAGACTTTCTTTCATGAGATCTTGTCCAATCTTCTTTCCCATGAATGGGATATGAATCTGGAGAGGAGTTCCCTTGTTTCATCTACAAGGGTGATTTATTTGGGGACCTTAATAGATGGTCTATCTAGGAGAACATTTCTAAAAGAGGTCAGATAATCAAGGATGTTTAATTTGTTTCCTTTCTCTGCAAAAAAGCCTCTGGTGGAGCAGGAAAAGACTGAGAACCAGAAGATCCATCCTGATTCAGATCCGGGCATGGCTTTGACAATCTGTGCATATTGTCTTCTATCCTGCCAACAGCAAGCTCTAGTGGCCCTGTAGATTGCTTTACCATCTTGCAGCTAGATGGTTGGGAGTTTGGATCTAGCATCAGTTTTTTTCCTTCACTTTTCAAGTGACTCAATGTATGGGGGAATTGGTCTGATAGTTTCCATGGACATCTTTCCCTTTGGTATTCTCCATAAAATGGAGAACATTCGTGTCTGTCTAGAAAGATAGATCTAGATCAGTCCACGGATGTCAGCCTGCTCGGCTGGGAAGCAGTCTGGTACTTGTTTATGACACAGTATTATGGAATCAGAAGTGTCTGCTCTCTTCTTTATCATCTTGGAATTGAGAGCGATTTACAATGCTCTGATGGCTTGGCCTCAGTAGTCCTTAGCTTGGGTCCAGTCAGACAATATCACCTCAACCAGGGAGGAACTCAGAGTTTCTTAGCCATGTAGGAGGTGACTTGGATTGTTCAGTGGGCGGAAGCTCACAATTGCTGTCTGTCATCCACTTTCCATTGGACTACTGAACAGATATTTCATCCTGGGGAGTGAGCTTTTCATTCGGAGGTGTTCTTTAGGTAAACCCTCAAATGGGGGGTTTCAGAGTTGGCTTCTGAGGGCGTGTAGGCAGGACGCCGACCTTTCAAGGTACAGTTCAAGGTCAAGTGATCCGCAGACCGCCCTAATAGATGTTCTGGCATTTTTCTTGGATACCTATTTCTCTTGTAAGGTGTATCCAGTCCACGGATCATCCATTACTTGTGGGATATTCTCCTTCCCAACAGGAAGTTGCAAGAGGATCACCCACAGCAGAGCTGCTATATAGCTCCTCCCCTAACTGCCTTACCTAGTCATTCTCTTGCAACTCTCAACATAGCTGGAGGTAGTAAGAGGAAAGTGGTGTAATAAAGTTCGTTTTTTCTTCAATCAAGAGTTTGTTTTTAAATGGTACCGGAGTTGTACTATTTTATCTCAGGCAGCATTTAGAAGAAGAATCTGACTGCGTTTTCTATGATCTTATCAGAAGTAACTAAGATCCACTGCTGTTCTCACATATGTCTGAGGAGTGAGGTAACTTCAGAGGGAGAATAGCATGCAGGGTATCCTGCAATAAGGTATGTGCAGTTTTAAGTTTTTCTAGGGATGGAATTGCTAGAAAATGCTGCTGATACCGGGTTAATGTAAGTTAAGCCTAAATACAGTGATTTAATAGCGACTAGTATCAGGCTTGCTATCAGAGGTATATACTCTGATTAATGTGCAATATAAAACGTTTGCTGGCATGTTTAATCGTTTTTATATATGCTTTGGTGATAAAAACTTATTGGGGCCTAGTTTTTTTCCACATGGCTGGCTTGATTTTTGCCTAGAAACAGTTTCCTGAGGCTTTCCACTGTTGTAATATGAGTGGGAGGGGCCTATTTTAGCGCTTTTTTGCCCAGTTAAAATTACAGACAGAGACATTCAGCTTCCCTCAGCAGTCCCCTGCATGCTATGGGACATCTCTGAAGGGCTCAAAAGGCTTCAAAGGTCGTGTATTGAGGAAGGTAAAGCCACAGTGGAGCTGTGGCAGTTGTTATGACTGTTTAAAAACGTATTTTTCGTTTTGTTAATCTGTTTTTTGTATTAAGGGGTTAATCATCCATTTGCAAGTGGGTGCAATGCTCTGCTAACTTGTTACATACACTGTAAAAATTTCGTTAGTGTAACTGCCTTTTTTCACTGTTATTTCAAATTTTGTCAATTTGTTTCTCTTAAAGGCACAGTAACGTTTTTTATATTGCTTGTTAACTTGGTTTAAAGTGTTTTCCAAGCTTGCTAGTCTCATTGATAGTCTGTATAAACATGTCTGACATACAGGAAACTCCTTGTTCATTATGTTTGAAAGCCATGGTGGAACCCCATAGGAGAATGTGTACTAAATGTATTGATTTCACTTTAAACAATAAAGATCAGCTGTTATCTTTAAAAGAATTATCACCAGAGGATTCTGACGAGGGGGAAGTTATGCCGACTAACTCTCCCCATGTGTCGGACCCTTTGACTCCCGCTCAAGGGACTCATGCTAAAATGGCGCCAAGTACATCAAAGACACCCATAGCAATTACTTTGCAGGACATGGCGGCAATCATGGATAATACCCTGTCAGCGGTATTAGCCAGACTGCCTGAATTCAGAGGAAAGCGCGAAAGCTCTGGGGTTAGACGTAATACAGAGCACGCAGATGCTTTAAGGCCCATGTCTGATACTGCGTCACAATATGCAGAAGCTGAGGAAGGAGAGCTTCAGTCTGTGGGTGACATTTCTGATTCGGGGAAACCTGATTCAGATATTTCTACTTTTAAATTTAAGCTTGAGAACCTCTGTGTATTGCTTGGGGAGGTATTAGCTGCTCTGAATGACTGTGACACAATTGCAGTGCCAGAGAAATTGCGTAGACTGGATAAATACTATGCAGTGCCGGTGTGTACTGATGTTTTTCCAATTCCTAAAATGTTTCCAATAGACGGAACCACACGGGACTTATGGCAGACGGTTCCTAAGGTGGAGGGAGCAGTTTCTACTTTAGCAAAGCGTACCACTATCCCTGTCGAGGAAAGTTGTGCTTTTTCAGATCCAATGGATAAAAAATTAGGTTACCTTAAGAAAATGTTTATTCAACAAGGTTTTATCCTGCAGCCCCTTGCATGCATTGCACCTGTCACTGCTGCTGCGGCGTTCTGGTTTGAGTCTCTGGAAGAGGCCTTTCAGACAGCTACTCCATTAACTGAAATACTTGACAAGCTTAGAACACTTAAGCTAGCTAATTCTTTTGTTTCTGATGCCATTGTTCATTTGACTAAACTAACGGCTAAGAATTCTGGATTCGCCATCCAGGCGCGTAGGGCGCTATGGCTTAAATCTTGGTCAGCTGACGTGACTTCAAAGTCTAAATTACTTAACATTCCCTTCAAGGGGCAGACTCTATTCGGGCCTGGTTTGAAGGAAATTATTGCTGACATTACTGGAGGTAAGGGTCATACCTTTCCTCAGGACAGGGCCAAACAGTCTAATTTTCGTGCCTTTCGAAATTTCAAGGCAGGTGCAGCATCAACTTCCTCTGCTACAAAACAAGAGGGAACTTTTGCTCAATCCATGCCGGGCTGGAAACCTAACCAGTCCTGGAACAAAGGCAAGCAGGCCAGAAAGCCTGCTGCTGCCTCTAAGACAGCATGAAGGAACGGCCCCCTATCCGGTAACGGATCTATTAGGGGGCAGACTTTCTCTCTTCGCCCAGGCGTGGGCAAGAGATGTTCAGGATCCCTGGGCGTTGCAGATCATATCTCAGGGATATCTTCTGGACTTCAAAGCTTCCCCTCCTCAAGGGAGATTTCACCTTTCGAGATTATCTGTAAACCAGATAAAGAAAGAGGCATTCTTACGCTGTGTGCAAGACCTCCTAGTTATGGGAGTGATCTGTCCAGTTCCACAGACGGAACAGGGACAGGGCTTTTATTCAAATCTGTCTGTGGTTCCCAAAAAAGAGGGAACCTTCAGACCCATTTTGGATCTAAAGATCTTAAACAAATTCCTCAGAGTTCCATCGTTCAAAATGGAAACTATTCGGACCATCCTACCTATGATCCAGGAGGGTCAGTACATGACCACAGTGGATTTGAAGGATGCTTACCTTCACATACCGATTCACAAAGATCATCATCAGTTCCTAAGGTTTGCCTTTCTGGACAGGCATTACCAATTTGTGGCTCTTCCCTTTGGGTTAGCTACAGCTCCAAGAATCTTTACAAAGGTTCTGGGATCGCTTCTGGCAGTCCTAAGACCGCGAGGTATATCAGTGGCCCCTTATCTGGACGACATCCTGATACAGGCGTCAAGCTTTCAGATTGCCAAGTCACATACTGACATAGTTCTGGCATTTCTCAGGTCACATGGGTGGAAGGTGAACGAGGAAAAGAGTTCTCTATCCCCACTCACAAGAGTCTCCTTCCTAGGGACTCTGATAGATTCTGTAGAAATGATGATTTACCTGACAGAATCCAGGTTATCAAAGCTTCTAAAATCTTGCCGTGTTCTTCATTCTATTCCGCGCCCTTCGGTGGCTCAGTGTATGGAAGTAATCGGCTTGATGGTAGCGGCGATGGACATAGTGCCATTTGCGCGCCTACATCTCAGACCGCTGCAACTATGCATGCTCAGTCAGTAGAATGGGGATTACACAGATTTGTCCCCTCTGCTAGATCTGGATCAAGAGACCAGAGATTCTCTTCTCTGGTGGCTATCTCGGGTCCATCTATCCAAAGGTATGACCTTTCGCAGGCCAGATTGGACAATTGTAACAACAGATGCCAGCCTTCTAGGTTGGGGTGCAGTCTGGAATTCCCTGAAGGCTCAGGGATCGTGGACTCAGGAGGAGAAACTCCTCCCAATAAATATTCTGGAGTTAAGAGCAATATTCAATGCTCTTATAGCTTGGCCTCAGCAACCCTGAGGTTCATCAGATTTCAGTCGGACAACATCACGACTGTGGCTTACATCAACCATCAAGGGGGAACCAGGAGTTCCCTAGCGATGTTAGAAGTCTCCAAGATAATTCGCTGGGCAGAGACTCAGTCTTGCCACCTATCAGCAATCCATATCCCAGGTGTAGAGAACTGGGAGGCGGATTTTCTAAGTCGTCAGACTTTTCATCCGGGGGAGTGGGAACTCCATCCGGAGGTGTTTGCTCAATTGGTTCATCGTTGGGGCAAACCAGAACTGGATCTCATGGCGTCTCACCAGAACGCCAAGCTTCCTTGTTACGGATCCAGGTCCAGGGACCCAGAAGCGGCACTGATAGATGCTCTAGCAGCGCCTTGGTTCTTCAACCTGGCTTATGTGTTTCCACCGTTTCCTCTGCTCCCTCGACTGATTGCCAAAATCAAACAGGAGAGAGCTTCAGTGATCTTGATAGCGCCTGCGTGGCCACGCAGGACCTGGTATGCAGACCTAGTGGACATCCTTTCTACCATGGACCCTGCCTCTGAGACAAGACCTTCTACTACAAGGTCCTTTCAATCATCCGAATCCAATTTCTCGGAGACTGACTAAATGGAGATTGAACGCTTGATTTTATCAAAGCGTGGCTTCTCCGAGTCAGTCATTGATACCCTTATACAGGCACGAAAGCCTGTTACCAGGAAAATCTACCATAAGATATGGTGTAAATACCTTTATTGGTGTGAATCCAAGAATTACTCATGGAGTAAAGTTAGGATTCCTAGGATATTGTCCTTTCTCCAAGAGGGTTTGGAAAAAGGATTATCAGCTAGTTCTTTAAAGGGACAGATTTCTGCTCTGTCTATTCTTTTGCACAAGCGTCTGGCAGAAGTTCCAGATGTTCAAGCTTTTTGTCAGGCTTTGGTTAGAATTAAGCCTGTGTTTAAACCTGTTGCTCCCCATGGAGCTTAAACTTGGTTCTTAAAGTTCTTCAAGGGGTTCCGTTTGAACCCCTTCATTCCATTGATATTAAACTTTTATCTTGGAAAGTTCTGTTTTTGATGGCTATTTCCTCGGCTCGGAGAGTCTGAGTCATCTGCCTTACAATGTGATTCTCCTTATCTGATTTTCCATTCAGATAAAGTAGTTCTGCGTACAAAACCTGGGTTTTTAGCTAAGGTAGTTTCTAACAAGAATATCAATCAAGAGATTGTTGTTCCATCATTGTGTCCTAATCATTCTTCAAAGAAGGAACGTCTTTTACATAATCTGGACGTGGTCCCTGCTTTGAAGTTTTACTTACAAGCTACTAAAGATTTTCGCCAAACATCTACACTGTTTGTTGTTTACTCTGGACAGAGGAGAGGTCAAAAAGCTTCGGCAACCTCTCTTTCTTTTTGGCTTTGGAGCGTAATACGCTTAGCCTATGAGACTGCTGGACAGCAGCCCCCTGAAAGAATTACAGCTCATTCTACTAGAGCTGTGGCTTCCACCTGGGCCTTTAAGAATGAGGCTTCTGTTGAACAGATTTGCAAGGCGGCGACTTGGTCTTCGCTTCATACCTTTTCAAAATTTTACAAATTTGATACTTTTGCTTCTTCGGAGGCTATTTTTGGGAGAAAGGTTCTACAGGCAGTGGTTCCTTCCATTTAAGCCTGCCTTGTCCCTCCCTTCATCCGTGTACTTTAGCTTTGGTATTGGTATCCCACAAGTAATGGATGATCCGTGGACTGGATACACCTTACAAGAGAAAACATAATTTATGGTTACCTGATAAATTTATTTCTCTTGTGGTGTATCCAGTCCACGGCCCGCCCTGTCTTTTTAAGGCAGGTCTAAATTTGAATTTAAACTACAGTCACCACTGCACCCTATGGTTTCTCCTTTCTCGGCTTGTTTCGGTCGAATGACTGGATATGGCAGTTAGGGGAGGAGCTATATAGCAGCTCTGCTGTGGGTGATCCTCTTGCAACTTCCTGTTGGGAAGGAGAATATCCCACAAGTAATGGATGATCCGTGGACTGGGTACACCACAAGAGAAATAAATTTATCAGGTAAGCATAAATTATGTTTCTTTCATGTAATTAGCAAGAGTCCATGAGCTAGTGACGTATGGGATATACATTCCAACCAGGAGGGGTAAAGTTTCCCAAACTTTAAAATGCCTATAAATACACCCCTCACCACACCCACAATTCAGTTTTACAAACTTTGCCTCCTATGGAGGTGGTGAAGTAAGTTTGTGCTAGATTCTACGTTGATATGCGCTCCGCAGCAGGTTGGAGCCCGGTTTTCCTCTCAGCGTGCAGTGAATGTCAGAGGGATGTGAGGAGAGTATTGCCTATTTGAATGCAATGATCTCCTTCTACGGGGTCTATTTCATAGGTTCTCTGTTATCGGTCGTAGAGATTCATCTCTTACCTCCCTTTTCAGATCGACGATATACTCATATATATATATATATATATATATA
Organism: Bombina bombina; assembly: GCF_027579735.1. Lineage (NCBI taxonomy): Eukaryota > Metazoa > Chordata > Amphibia > Anura > Bombinatoridae > Bombina > Bombina bombina. The sequence continues at coordinate 708,900,459 of NC_069499.1, read as the reverse complement.
TATATATATATATATATATATATATATATATATATATATATATATATACCATTACCTCTGCTGATTTTCGTTTCAGTACTGGTTTGGCTTTCTACAACATGTAGATGAGTGTCCTGGGGTAAGTAAGTAAGCTTATTTTCTGTGACACTCTAAGCTATGGTTAGGCACTTTTTTATAAAGTTCTAAATATATGTATTCAAACATTTATTTGCCTTGACTCAGGATGTTCAACATTCCTTATTTTCAGACAGTCAGTTTCATACTTGGGATAAATGCATTTGTTTCAATCATTTTTTCTTACCTTAAAAAATTTGACTTTTTCCCTGTGGGCTGTTAGGCTCGCGGGGGCTGAAAATGCTTCATTTTATTGCGTCATTCTTGGCGCTGACTTTTTTGGCGCAAAATTTTTTTTCTGTTTCCGGCGTCATACGTGTCGCCGGAAGTTTTTTGCGTAAAAAGTGTCGGCGTTCCGGATGTGGCGTCATTTTTGGCGCCAAAAGCATTTAGGCGCCAAATAATGTGGGCGTCTTTTTTGGCGCTAAAAAATATGGGCGTCATTTTTGTCTCCACATTATTTAAGTCTCATTATTTATTGCTTCTGGTTGCTAGAAGCTTGTTCACTGGCATTTTTTTCCCATTCCTGAAACTGTCATTTAAGGAATTTGATCAATTTTGCTTTATATGTTGTTTTTTCTTTTACATATTGCAAGATGTTCCACGTTGCAACTGAGTCAGAAGATACTTCAGGAAAATCGCTGCCCAGTGCTGGAGCTACCAAGCTAAGTGTATCTGCTATAAACTTTTGGTATCTGTTTCTCCAGCTGTTGTTTGTATTGCATGTCATGACAAACTTATTAATGCAGATAAAATTTCCTTTAGTACTGTTACATTACCTGTTGCTGTTCCGTCAACATCTAATTTTCAGAGTGTTCCTGATAACATAAGAGATTTTATTTTTTAAATCCATTAAGAAGGCTATGTCTGTTATTTCTCCTTCTAGTATACATAAAAGTCTTTTAAAACTTCTCTTTTTTCAGATGAATTTTTTTTTTTTTGTTAAATAAATTTTTATTGATGTAATTGGTACAGAACCACAAAACAGAACAGTTACATATGACATATTAGGCAACAAATACAATCAAACGTTCAAAGGTAATAATGGCATTAAAAGAAAATCGTTTTACACAGCTCAATGTTCTAGCTCAAAGGTTGGTCATACGTCAGTTGTGTATTTGGATTTTATAGGTGTTGTGTACTGGTCTGTCATAGGGAAAAATTTAGCTTCTTTTTTAGCATTGTGGGTATCATATGGCCATGGAAGCCATACATATTGAACCTGGCAGTTAGGGGGAGTAAAATGCAAGACTTACATAGTACGCGTGCTTGAGAGCAAAACAGATAGGGATAGATACCTGCCTCTCTTAGGAGGGGGGAGAAGAGTGCTGGGGAGGGAGTAGGGGCATCAGAAGAGGGAGAAAAAGGAGGGGGGGGAGGGGAAGAGCAGTGAGGAGTACCTCCGGCCTGACATAGTGTGGCGCCTCTTCTAGGGAGGCAGATAAGACAGCCACTAGTGGGACATTAGAACTGATAAGGGAGGGAGCATCATGCTGTCGGCTTTAGATAGGTCTCCCATGGAACCCAGACTAGGGAAAAGACATCTGATTGATTCCTGGTCCGGAAGACATAGTCTTCCATTGTCTTTACGTATTGCAAGTAGTCAACAACTGCCTGCCATCTTGGAGGCTGTTGTTTCTTCCAATTCCTGGCGATTAGCATCTTGACTGATGTCAATAGATAGATTAAGAAATATCTTTTGTGCTTTGGCAGTTTTTTAACTCCCAGATGTAAGAGAGCTAGGCTCGGAGTGTCTGGGGTCGGGAGTTCCAAGGCCTTACAGACCTCACTGGCTTTCGACCAAAGTGGTCGGAGCTTGCTACATGACCACCACACATGGAGCGGAGTGCCTGTCTCTCCACACTCTCTCCAACATAATGGAGAATGCTCAGGATACAGGGTCTGAAGTTTGGTCGGGACCAGATGCCATCTGGTTATAATCTTGAAGTAGAGTTCATACATTGTAGCGCAATGCAGTGCAGATTTAGTCAGTTTTATTGCTTTAGTCCAGTCGAGCTCCGTAAAGGCGAGTCTCAATTCTGCTTCCCAGGATGCCATATGTCTGGTTTTCACCAGAGTGGGAGGCCCCAAGAGGGATCGGTAGTGTGCCGTAAGAGGTTTGCACAGTTGGAGGTTTGCCTTCCATCTCATCTCCCAGATAGTTGGAGCCCTGATTTTTTCAACCAGGAATCCCCAGGACTTCATCAAGGATCTCAGCCTCATAAAGTCAAATTTCAGGGTGTCAGGAATGTCAAATTTAGCGATCATATCTTGAGGCAAGAGGAGATTCTCACCCCGGTAGAAATCACTCAGAGAGGTGATCTCCAGGGCCTTCCAGGGGGCGAGCCGAATATTTGGGAGCCCCTGAAGGAGTGAGACAACAGGATGTATGGGTGAGGGATGTGGGGCTATCAATTGGTGGTGTCTGAGGCGGAACCAAACTGCTTGACAGTCTTTGATGAGATGATTGGAGATCGGTATCTGCGCAGCCAAGTGAGGCGGAACCCACAACAGATCCGAGAGGTCGACATAAGCGGGGAGTGATGCTTGTTCCAGCTCCCTCCATCTGGTAGGGGGCAGGGCAGGTCCCCACGCCGAGACGTGCGAGATCATAGCCGCTTGATGGTATAATTTAACATTGGGTAGCCCCAGCCCACCTCTGTCTACAGGGGCCTGAAGCGTGGCCGCGGCCACTCTCTGCCGCTTATTGTCCCAAACATAGGCATTGAATGCTGTTTGGAAGCCTCGTAGAATCCTTTCCGGGACTGAGATGGGGATACAGCGCATAAAATAGGTTAATTTGGGGAGGATCATCATCTTTAGAGCGGCAATTCTGCCCATCCAGGAGATTTCCTCATATTTTTTAGATTTCAGTCTCGCCTCGGTTTCCCGGAGGAGGACAGAGTAGTTCGCCTGCAACACCTTGTTCCTGTCATGAGACAGGAAGACCCCCAGATGTCTGATCCCATCTGTTGACCACCTGAACGAATAGTGTCGCTTGAGGTATCTTTGGTCCGATTGCTCGATGTGAATCATGTAGGCCTCTGTTTTGGTCACATTGACCTTGTAATTCGAAATGTCACTAAAAACGTCAATAACCTCAAAAAGGTAGGGAAGTGACTCCACTGGGTTGGTGAGGAAGAGAGTGAGATCATCGGCAAAAAGTGCCAATTTCTGTAGCGTGTCATGTATCTGAAGGCCCTGAACCCTAGGGTTTCCTCTAATGGCCTCCGCGAGAGGCTCCATAACCAATGCGAAAAGGAGCGGAGACAAGGGGCACCCCTGCCTGGTTCCATTTCTGATCTCAATTTTTGGAGAACAGAAACCCATACCTTTAATCACGGCCGTCGGGGAAGCATATAGGGCGGCTATAGCTGTACGGAACGACTCAGGAATCCCAAAGCGTTCTAAGGTGCAAAACATATAATCCCACCCCACCCTGTCAAACGCTTTTTCCGCGTCCATAGACAGGGTGAGGAGAGGTAGCCCCATATCAGCTGTTTCCGTGAATATGTTCAGTAGTCTACGAGTGTTATCTGTACCTTGCCTCCCTTGCACAAATCCCACCTGGTCCAAATGGACCAGGGAGGGCAGGTGCTTTCCGAGCCTAGTCGCGAGGACTTTAGCATAGATTTTCACGTCCACGTTAATAAGAGAGATGGGCCGATAGCTCTCGCAGAGCGTCAGGTCCTTCCCCTCCTTGGGTATAGTCAAGATAGTGGCTTCCAAGAATTCGGGGAGAAATGCTCCTTCCCTACCGACCTCATCGAAAAGACGAAGCAAAATAGGCGACAGTAGGTGGGCAAAGGTACGGTAGAAGAGGCCCGTGTATCCATCCGGACCTGGAGCCTTATGCGGCTTTAAGGTCAGAATGGCTGTTTTGACCTCTTCCAAAGTGATTGGGGCAGTTAAGTCTTCCGCCAAGTTGTCTCCCAGAGTAGGGAGGTCTAACCGTGCCAAAAACAGTTGGGCAGCCTTTCTGCGGGTTTCGACCCCGGAGGGGTCGTTGTTTAGGGTATATAGGGCAGTATAGTAGTCGGCAAACGCCTTCCCTATACTCTTTGGCGAGCGAACTACACCTGTCTTCGTAGAGATTGCGGGGATTCTAGCTTGAACCGCTCGATCTCTGAGTTTACGAGCCAGCAACCTATCGGCCTTATTGCCTTTGTAGTAATAGACCTGCCGGAGTCGAAGTAGGTTTGCCTGAACTCGTAATTGCTCTCTCCTGGCAATTTCATCTCTGATGGCACCGACTCGGACGCCCAAGGTGGGGTTGGGGGTATGTTTGTTAGTCAATTCAGATTGTCTCAGTTCCGCATATAGTTTAGCGAGGGAAGCTTTATTTTTAGTTTTTTGTAGTGCACTTTTTTTAATAAAATGACCTCTGAGGTAGGCTTTAAGTGTAGCCCACAGGGTTCCCTGGCTCGTGTCGCCCGTATCATTGTGTCTCAGAAAGTCTGAGATTGTCTCCACTAGTTGTGGGATTTCCCCCTCAGCCAGGAAATGATCAGATAACTTCCAGGAGGGTCTACAATCCGGAAGGTGCAGATTGGTACACCCCACGCAGACAAGGTCATGATCCGACCAGGTGCATGGTCTTATTCGTGGGGCGCAGAATTGATCTAAAGTCCAGGAGTCACACAGGAGGTAGTCAATCCTGGAGTAGGAGTTATGTGGTTTGGAGAAATGGGAATAATCCCTTTCAGACGGTGCAAGACAGCGCCAGATATCATAGAGGCCATGTTGGTACATGAGTTTGCGCAGCGCGTTGGACTGGGTATTAAGGTTTCGGTCAGAGGGGCAAGCTTTTGGAGTTTTTTTATCTAAAGTAGGGTCCCAAACCAGATTGAGGTCTCCCCCTATCAATAGGTGTCCCCTTTTAACTTCCCCTAGTCTCCCTAGGAAGTGTCTCAGGAATGGGATCTGTTTGGTGTTTGGGGTGTAGATGGAGGCTAGGGTGTAAAGGATTCCATTCAATGTGCAAATTAGGATCACATATCTACCCTCAGGGTCACGGTCTACATATTCTATAGTACAGGAGATGTCTCTGTGGATCAGGATTGCTACCCCTCTCTTTTTCTCTGAAAAGGAAGCTGTTTCGCAAACAGGGTAGTGCAATGGGTTGCGGAATGGCTTAGATTTGGTGTCCCAATGGGTCTCCTGGAGAAACACAATATGTAGTTTGTGGGAGTTAAGGCAGTTAGAGAGAAGGCTACGTTTAGTGGGAGAGTTCAAGCCCTGGGCATTGAGGGTAGCTACAGTTAGGGGCGCCATAAGTTGTAAGGGTTTAATATCGCTAGTAGGACAAAGCGGGGTAGGTGAGGGGTGCTTGCCTAGGGGGCCGAGAAGGGGAGGAGTGGAGTGAAGAAGGCAGGGGTGAATCTGACCGCTCTCAGGTAACTATATAGGATGAATGAAAACTGTCAGGTTATTTATCGATGTGTAAGTTACACTATCGCTATGAGTGCTCCTACAGGGAAATGTAAGAGATCACAACTGTCAAGGAGGGGGGGAGGCCAGCATGTGGAGCCTGGCCCCAGTCAGTCATTCTGTGTCATGTGTCAAGTGCCCATTAAGGGGAGGGTTCTCCAGTTGGTGTCCTGCGTATCATCACCTATATGTTACTTGGTAGAGAAGTCTTGACAGGTACACAGCTTAACATACATAAGCATTATCACGTTTCAGCAAGATTAAATACATCTAGTGAAATTTAAGTGATACCTTAAACTATTAGATATCTGGTGGAGCAGACAACAATATTTAGCAAATAAGCTAGTTAATCAATTTTTATCTTACAACTCTTAGCTCACCAGCCTATTAACCGGTAACATTTATTTATATCATGAGAACTGGCCTCAGGTTACACACTGTAAAACATTTCAATGAAACATTACCTAAGAACGATGGAACTTGGGTACCACAGGAGAGGTAGTTACAGCAAGATGCATATCCATTCTATAAACAGGTTTCTTAACTTTGTAAAATATAAACAAACAGTAGTTACTAACAATAACAATGCTAAAACACATCAACTCCTGCATATTCCTCTGCGCTAAGAAGAAAACATATACTAAGCAGAGAGAAGAAGGATTTAAGGAGAACCATAAAACGGTAGGAAATGAGAACATCCATGTTAGATCCTTAAGAGGACCGTAATGGAAGCTGATCCCTTATGGAACATCTAGAACCCTAAGGGGGAACAGGGAGCTTCATAGCCCTGTGATTGGTGAACAATATTGAGCTAGGTGGGATCATGTTGCGCCTGGACCAGTGGAGGCACTGTCTGGGGGCGTGCGGTTTTCTGCGCGCTGTGGAGGTTTCTTCTGGGAGTTTCCCGCTCTTTGAGGGAGAGGTCGCCACGCTGGGGCTGATGCCCTCAATCCCCTGTCTGGGTCTTTAGGCTGCTGAGATTCAGGCGGGTCCGGCGGCAGGAGGTCCCATTTTTGCATGAGTTCTCTGGCTTGTTGCGGAGAGGAGACTGTGTATTGATGGCCTTCTTTGGTGATATGCAGCTTGACGGGGAACCCCCACCGATATTTGATGGCTTTGTCTCTCATTAGCTTGGTGTAGGGTTGATAGTGACGTCGTAATTGAAGGGTATGTGGTGAGAGATCTTGGTAGATCTGTACCTCTGAATATTGACCGGGAAGGGATCTTCCCCCCGCAAGAGCTCGAAGGAGTTTGTCTCTGAAGGTGTAATAGTGCAGGCGGGCTATGACGTCACGTGGCTTATCACCATCGCTGGATCTGGGTCTCAGTGCTCTATGTGCCCGATCTATCAACCTTTCTTGACCGTCTTCTGGGCCTAAGATCTCGGTGAACATTTCTCTGAGGTATTTCTCTAGGTCTTGTGGGGAGATCGTCTCAGGGATACCCTTCACCCGGATATTATTGCGTCGAGTACGATCTTCTAAGTCCGCCAATTTGACTTCAAGGTCTGAAATTTGCTCAGCTAAGCATTGAGAGTACCCAAGCAAGTTTGAATGATCAATCATCAGGTCCTCCTGTTTGCGCTCAATTATGTCAGTACGCTCACCTATGGAGGCTATGTCACGTTTCAAGTCCGCATGGCTCTTTTCAAATTTTTTAGTTAGAGAGTCATGGTGCGAGGCCAGGAGCGTAGTGATAGAGTCCATAAGATTGTTATTAACCTCCTTGTCAGCACGCAGTGAACGCCCCACAGACCGGGCTAAGGCCGATTCACTGGTGGTCTCAGCTGAGCTACTAGCATCTGTAAGTTCCTCATCTGAGGCAGCTTGAGATCTGGGGAGAGGGTTGCTGAAATGATCCACCACTGTACGCTTAGGGGTATTTAAGGGCTTCTGTTTTCTTTTGAATGTTTGAGGCATTTTGCTAATCTGTATGGGTTCTCAGATAGGGTTATGGGCATGTGACAACACTATAGGGATCAGCTGTTATCTGGCTGACTGGGGCCTTGGCATAAGAGAGTAACCTACATATCTTTAGGGTGCATCACAACAAGGTGAAATGGTTAGACTTAGACTTGCTGGGTGAGCTATCTCCTGATCACCAGGGCCCCCACTCGACTCAGGGAAAGGGGATACGACCCGAAGGAAGGGAAAAGGGGAAAGGGAAGTGACCAGCCTAGACAAGCTAGGCCGGAAAGGGCGAGTCTTGAAGGGTCCCTGCCTTAAAAAAACAAGAACCAGGTAACAGTAACAAGTAAGATAGCAATGGCGGAAGCCTGTCAGGAAATAAAGGCGGTTAGGCAGACAGTGACAATACAATTATAAATGGTCTCTCAATAGCACACTAAATCTAGCGGTTTAAAGACAGCACTAACACATAACTTCAAATCAGTATCTACGTATGTTCTTACAGGAACTGTCAGCGCTGTTAGGAAAAAGCGTCGGTTAGTAGAGAAACCACAAATAGCAAACAAGTGAGACAATACACTTCGTGCCTAACGCTCGAAGACAATAACGCTGACGCAGCAGCTTTACAGAAAATGACTGGCAGCTGTTAAAATAAACTTTATAGACACCCTATATAAGATAAACTGTCACTATTAAACCCTCCTGTTAATCTAAGATCTCAGCAGATCCCCCTGTGTGCTGTGGGAATGGGCCGCTTTCAGTATCAGAGTGGCCAGGGGTTTGGTGCAGCTGTGATGAGAATACTTTATTCAGTGTCAGTCCCAACCTATTACTGAATAGCACCTATAGAGGATTCCTGGTGGGGAGCAGTGAATATGCAAAAGATCAAATATGTGTCTGTATGTGGTTATCTTCACTGATTGCTGAGGGAATACAGTCTAATTTCAATAGGATGAGCACCTTAAGCAAAAAAGAGATAGTCCCTGCTAGTCTCTCTCTCCACAGCGTGATCCAGACCTCTGCAGATCTCTTTGATAAGAGAGCAGTGGATCTCTGTTATGCAAATAGGTGGGTATACAGAGTTATGTTCACAAAATATAGAGGGGACAGAGTCCAATTCCAAATACAGGACAGTGAGAGAAAATGTAGTGTATTTGCAGCACTTTGGATGTGGGAGTTAAGGCCTCATAGGCAGAGCAACGGCTGCACAGGTTCACAAGCCAAAATCAGGGAAAGAGGATAGTCTGGCAATCCTATGTGCTCTTACCCTGTTAGTGGACCGGTGATCCGCTGTGTGTGGCTACGCCAATGCAGAAGTGGGAACTCAGCAGTGAAAATCTCTCCTTCCTTTTATCTCTGTTCTCCGGTTATTGCAGGGGAGGGGGGCTCTCAGGCCCAAGATGGCGGATGTTCGCGCCTTTTTCCTTTTGATTGAAGAGCAGGGGGGCCCAGCAGAGGCACCGGTCCCCAATTTGTCCAAAAGCTCCTCTGAACTGGCGGCTGCAGAAAGGGAGTATGAGGTGAGTACTCCGCCGCTGCAGTTGAAGTCACCGCAATCGTCGGGGCCTCCCGGTACTTCCCAGCAGGCCGCTCAGGTAATTGGCAGTCTCCCGCAGTCAGGTAGTTCTTGTGATAGCGCGCTCCGGAGCGGATCCCCGGCCCTCCGGAGCGGCGATGAGCAGGTGTAGTTAGCAGCAGGCAGAGGGAGGCAGCGGACCCCAGCAGACCCTCCGGAGCGGAGCCCCGACCCTCCGGAGTAGTGGATGCTGCTGCAGGCTGGGGTCAGATGAATTTTTAAATGAACATCATCATTCTGATACTGATAATGGTTCTTCTGGTTCAGAGGTTTCTGTCTCAGAGGTTGATGCTGATAAATCTTTGTATTTGTTCGAGATGGAATTTATTTGTTCTTTACTTAAAGAAGTATTAATTGCATTAGAAATAGAGGATTCTGGTCCTCTTGATACTAAATGTAAACGTTTAAATAAGGTTTTTAAATCTCCTGTAGTTATTCCAGAAGTGTTTTCTCTCCCTGATGCTATTTCTGAAATAATTTCCAGGGAATGGAATAATTTGGGTAATTCATTTACTCCTTCTAAACGTTTAAGCAATTATATCCTGTGCCATCTGACAGATTAGAGTTTTGGGACAAAATCTCTAAGGTTAATGGGGCTGTCTCTACTCCTGCTAAATGTACTACTATTCCTATGGCAGATAGTACTTAATTTAAGGATCCTTTAGATAAGAAAATTGAATCCTTTCTAAGAAAAGCTTACTTATGTTCAGGTAATCTTCTTAGACCTGCTATATTTTTAGCGGATGTTGCTGCAGCTTCAACTTTTTGGTTAGAAGTTTTAGCGCAACAAGTAACAGATCATAATTTTATAGCATTATTATTATTCTATAACATGCTAATAATTTTATTTGTGATACCATCTTTGATATCATTAGAGTTGATGTCAGGTATATGTCTCTAGCTATTTTAGCTAGAAAAGCTTTATGGCTTAAAACTTGGAATGCTGATTTGTCTTCTAAGTCAACTTTGCTTTCCCTTTCTTTCCAGGGTAATAAATTATTCGATTTTCAGTTGGATTCTATTATCTCAACTGTTACTGGAGGGAAGGGAACTTTTTTTACCAAAGGATAAAAAATCTAAGGTAAATTTAGGTCTAATAATCATTTTCGTTCCTTTCCTCTCAACAAGGAACAAAAGCCTGATCCTTCATCCTCAGGAGCGGTATCAGTTTGGAAACCATTTCCAGTTTGGAATATATCCAAGCCTTATAGAAACCTATAGCCAGCTCCTAAATACCCATGAAGGTGCGGCCCTCATTCCAGCTCAGCTGGTATGGGGCAGTTTACGTTTTCTTCATGGAAATTTGGATCAATTCCGTTCACAATCTCTGGTTTTAGAACATTGTTTCAGAAAGGTACAGAATTGGCTTCAAGTTAAGGCCTCCTGCAAAGAGATTTTTTTCTTTCCCGTGTCCCAGTAAACACAGCAAAGGCTCAGCATTTCTGAAATGTGTTTCAGATCTAGAGTTGGCTGGAGTAATTATGCCAGTTCCAGTTCTGGAACAGGGGCTGGGGTTTTATTCTATCTCTTCATTGTACCAAAGAAGGTCAATTCCTTCAGACCAGTTCCGGATCTATCTATATTGAATCGTTATGTAAGGATACCAACATTCAAGATGGTAACTGTAGGACTATCCTACCTTTTGTTTAGCAAGGGCATTATATGTCTACAATAGATTTACAGGATGCATATCTGCATATTCCGATTCATCCAGATCACTTTTAGTTTCTGAGATTCTCTTTTTAGACAAGCATTACCTGTTTTGTGGCTCTACCGTTTGGCCTAGCGTCAGCTCCAAGAATTTTTTTCAAAAGGTTCTCGGTGCCCTTCTGTCTGTAATCAGAGAACAGGGTTTCGGTATTTCCTTATTTGGACGATATCTTGGTACTTGCTCAGTCTTCACATTTTCGCAGAATCTCATACGGATCGACTTGTGTTGTTTCTTCAAGATCATGGTTGGAGGATCAATTTACCAATCAGTTCATTGTTTCCTCAGACAAGGGTAACCTTTTTAGGTTTCCAGATAGATTCAGTGTCTATGACTCTGTCCTTGTCAGATAAGAGAAGTTTAACATTGATTTCAGCTTGTCAAAACCTTCAGTCACAATCATTCCCTTTGGTAGCCTTATGCATGGAAATTTTAGGTCTTAGGACTGCCGCATCGGATGCAATCTCCTTTGCTCGTTTTCACATGCGACCTCTTCAGCTCTGTATGCTGAACCAGTGGTGCAGGGATTACTCAAAGATATCTCAATTAATATCTTTAAACCGATTATACAACACTCTCTGACATGGTGGACAGTTCACCATCGTTTAGTTCAGGGGGCTTCTTTGTTCTTCCGACCTGGACTATAATCTCAACAGATGCAAGTCTTACAGGTTTGGGAGCTGTGGGGGGTCTCTGACGGCACAAGGGGTTTGGGAATCTCAGGAGGTGAGATTACCGATCAATATTTTGGAACTCCGTGCAATTTTCAGAGCTCTTCAGTCCTCTGGCTATGAAAGAAGTATCTCGAATTTTGGTTTGGGCGGAATCCAGCTCCTGTCTAATCTCTGCGGTTCATATCCCAGGTATAGACAATTGGGAAGTGGATTATCTCAGTCGCCAAACGTTGCATCCGGGCGAATGGTCTTCACCCAGAGGTATTTCTTCAGATTGTTCAAATGTGGGAACTCCCAGAAATAGATCTGATGGCTTCTCATCTAAACAAGAAACTTCCCTGGTATCTGTCCAGATCCCGGGATCCTCGGGCGGAAGCAGTGGATACATTATCACTTCCTTGGAAGTATCATCCTGCCTATATCTTTCCGCCTCTAGTTCTTCTTCCAAGAGTATTCTCCAAGATTCTAAAGGAATGCTCGTTTGTCCTGCTGGTAGCTCCAGCATGGCCTCACAGGTTTTGGTATGCGGATCTTGTCCGGATGGCCTCTTGCCAGCTGTGGACTCTTCCGTTAAGACCAGACTTTCTGTCGCAAGGTCCTTTTTTCCTTCAGGATCTCAAATCCTTAAATTTTAAGGTATGGAGTTTGAACGCTTGATTCTTGGTCAAAGAAGGTTTCTCTGACTCTGTGATTAATACTATGTGACAGGCTCGTAAATCTGTATCTAGAGAGATATATTATAGAGTCTGGAAGACTTATATTTCTTAGTGTCTTTCTCATCCTTTTTTCTTGGCATTCTTTTTGAATACCGAGAATTTTTCAGTTTCTTCAGGATGGTTTAGATAAAGGTTTGTCCGCAAGTTCCTTGAAAGGACAAATCTCTGCTCTTTCTGTTCTTTTTTCACAGAAGGATTGCTAATCTTCCTGATATTTCATTGTTTTGTACAAGCTTTGGTTCGTATAAAACCTGTCATTAAGTCAATTTCTCCTCCTTGGAGTTTGAATTTGGTTCTGGGGGCTTTTCAAGCTCCTCCTTTTGAACCCATGCATTCTTTGGTCGTTATATTACTTTCTTGAAAAGTTTTGTTTCTTTTGGCCATCTCTTCTGCCAGAAGAGTCTCTGAATTATCTGCTCTTTCTTGTGAGTCTCCTTTTCTGATTTTTCATCAGGATGAGGCGGTGCTGCGAACTTCTTTTGAATTTTTTACCTAAGGTGGTGAATTCTAACAACCTTAGTAGAGAAATTGTGGTTCCTTCATTATGTCCTAATCCTATGAATTCTAAGGAGAAATCATTGCATTCTTTGGATGCTGTTAGAGTTTTGCATTATTATGTTTAAGCTACTAAGTCTTTCCGAAAGACTTCTAGTCTATTTGTCATCTTTTCCGGTTCTAGAAAAGGCCAGAAAGCTTCTGCCATTTCTTTGGCATCTTGGTTGAAATCTTTATTTCATCATGCTTACGTCGAGTCGGGTAAAACTACAGTTGAACTACAGTTCATTCTACTAGGTCAGTTTCTACTTCCTGGGCGTTTAGGAATGAAGCTTCGATTGATCAGATTTGCAAAGCAGCAACTTGGTCCTCTTTGCATACTTTTTCTAAATTCTACCATTTTGATGTGTTTTCTTCTTCTGAAGCAGTTTTTGGTAGAAAAGTACTTCAGGCAGTGGTTTCAGTTTGAATCTTCTGCTTATGTTTTTCATTAAACTTTATTTTGGGTGTGGATTATTTTCAGCAGGAATTGGCTGTCTTTATTTTATCCCTCCCTCTCTAGTGACTCTTGTGTGGAAAGATCCACATCTTGGGTAGTCATTATCCCATACGTCACTAGCTCATGGACTCTTGCTAATTACATGAAAGAAAACATAATTTATGTAAGAACTTACCTGATAAATTCATTTCTTTCATATTAGCAAGAGTCCATGAGGCCCGCCCTTTTTTGTGGTGGTTATGATTTTTTTGTATAAAGCACAATTATTCCAATTCCTTATTTTATATGCTTTCGCACTTTTTTCTTATCACCCCACTTCTTGGCTATTCGTTAAACTGAATTGTGGGTGTGGTGAGGGGTGTATTTATAGGCATTTTAAGGTTTGGGAAACTTTGCCCCTCCTGGTAGGAATGTATATCCCATACGTCACTAGCTCATGGACTCTTGCTAATATGAAAGAAATGAATTTATCAGGTAAGTTCTTACATAAATTATGTTTTTTCTCCGTTTGCTCTCCTTCCACGAGTTATTGCTCGTATCGAACAAGAGAGAGCATCAGTGATTCCATTAGCCCCTGCGTAGCCTCACAGGATCTGGCTTGCAGACCTAGTGGAAATGTCGTCTCTCCCACTTTGGAGACTGCCTCTGAGGACGGACCTTCTGATTCACGATTCCTTCTTTCATCCAAATCTCGTTTCTCTGAAGCTGTTTGCAGATTGAACACTGTTTTGTCTAAGCGTGGTTTTTTTCTGAGTTGGTCATTGAGACCATGATTCAGGCTTGCAATCCTGTTACGGGAAAGATTTACCATAAGATATGGCGTAAATATCCTTTTTGGTGCAAATTCAGGGCTACTTTTGGAGTAGGGTCAGGATTCTTAGAATTTTGTCCTTTCTACAGGAAGGTCTGGAGAGTTTTGTCAGTCAGTTCTCTGAAGGGTCAGATTTCTGCATTTTCTATTTTGCTGCATAAGCGTCTGGCGGACGTGCCGGATATGCAATCTTTTTGTCAGGCCTTGGTCAGTATCAGGCCTGTGTTTAATTCTGTTGCTCCTCCTGGGAGCCTCAACTTTGTTATTAATTTATTATTATTATTATTTTTGTTAAGTTGTTATCTTGGAAGGTTTGTTGCTTATTGTTATCTCTTCTGCTCGGAGAGTGTCAAAACACTCAGCTTGCAGTGTGATTCGCCTTATCTTATTTCATGCCAATGAGGCAGTTCTTTGTGCTAAGTTAGGTTCCTTCCTAAAGTGATTTCGGACAGAAATTTTATTCAGGAAATTGTTGTTCCTTCTCTCTGTCATAGTTCTTCTTTTCTGAAGAACGTTTGTTGCACAACTTAGAGGTTGTGCGTGCTTTAAAATTTTATTTCAGACAACTACGGATTTCACCAGTCTTCTGTCTGTCTGTTTCTCTGAGAAACGTAACGGTCAGAAAGCTTCTGCTACTTCTCTTCTCTCTGGTTGAGAAGTATAATTTGTTTTGCCTATGAGACTGCTGGGCTGCAGTCTCCTGAGAGAATTTGAGTTCATTCCCTTGTGCTTTCTTTTTCTTGGATTTTCAAAATGAAGCTTCTCTGGAATGGTTTTGCAAGGCTGCAACTTGGTCTTCTCTGTATAACCTGTAAAAATGTTCAAATTTGATACTTTTGCTTGGGAGAAAGATTCTTCAAGCGTTGGTGCCTTCTGTTTAGGTTACCAGTCTTATCCCTCCCCAATCATCTGTGTACTCTAGCTTGGTTATTGATTCCCAACTGTAATTGATGAATCAGTGGACTCAATGTGTCTCAAGAAAGAAAACAAAATGTATGCTTACCTGATAAATTTATTTATTTCTAGAAACGCTGAGTCCACGGCCCAACCCTTTTTTTCAGACAGTTTTTTTGTCTAAACCTCAAGCACCTCTACACCTTGTGTTATTTCCTATCTCTCCTTTTCCTTTGATCAAATGACTGGGGGTTTTGGGAAAGGAAGTGATACTTAACAGCTTTGCTGTGGTGCTCTTTGTTGCCTCCTACTGGCCAGGAGTGATATCCCCAACAGTAATTGATGATTCTGTGGACTCACCGTGTCTAGAAAGAGAGAAATTTATCAGGTAAGCATAAATTTAGTTTTTCCCCTTCTCCTAGTTATAAGAAAATATTTCCAGTTCTGGATAACCACTTGGAAGTGTGGAATACGGTACCTAAAGTGGATGGTGCTATTTCCACTTTGGCTAAACGCACTAATATACCTCTAGGGAGGATAGTACATACTTTAATGATCCTATGGCTAGGAAATTAGAGGGATACCTCCAGAGGTTTTTCTACAGGTTGGCTTGCTTTCCCTCTTAATATGAGGAGAGTCCACGGCTTAATTCTTTACTTGTGGGAATAAAGAACCTTGTCACCTGGAGAATGGAAAGACACCCTAGCCAAAAGGCTTAAACACCTCCCCCACTTCCCTCATCCCCCAGTCATTCTTTGCCTTTCGTCACAGGAGGTTGGCAGAGGATCCCTCCGATACAGAATGTGATACCTGTGTATATTGTGAGGAGGCCCGGGTAATCCAGCCCTCTCAATTATGTTCCGTATGCCGCAATAGGGTGTTCTGTTGAGATGTTACAGACCACTGAGCCATCCGCCTCTGAGGATTCTTCATCCAGTGAGGTGTGTTCCCTAGATTATGTTCCTACATATGCAGTTTTCCTGAGTTCCGATCCTTCTTCGCCTGTAAGGGGTTTGTTTCCACCAGAGGTTACTATGCAGTTCTGCATGACCATCTCTGTGACCTTAGCGATGTTACCTATTCCTTCTACGTGTAAGTGAAGGAGTAATTCAGGCTCTCCTGCCCCTTGACATTCATGTAAAATAACAATTGCGTCCATTCAGTCCTCTTGGGATGCGGTTCCCTCTGGGGCCTCAGAGTAAGAACTTCCAGGGTCGAAGTCTGCTGTTTTGGGTCCTCCGACTGCGGAGGGCTTGGCATTTAGATTGGCACGCCTGCGTTTACTCCTGAGAGAAGTTTTGGGGATGTTAGAGGTTCCCAGTACTGATACATCAGTTGAATCTCAGTACTCTATATCTGATAGTGATCTTAACTAGACAAAGGAAGGATGGAATCCTATTCCTCGTCATCTTGTTTTACTTTTTGTTTTAGGTTATTTAGAATCCCAGTTCCGAGCTCTATGGGGGATTGTGTCGTATGACAGGCAGGACCTGTTTTTGTTTGCACACTCCTTTTTTTCTGGGTGTTTGCCTGTTTTCTTTAACTTTACTATTCCGGTCTGAATAGTTTTTTTTGTTGTTGTTTTTTAGAGTTCTCGGTTGTTTGTAGAAACTTTTCTTAGAAAGTTGTTTCATCATATGGGATTTTTGATTTTATCGACTTTGATGGTCGAGATTGTTAGAGACTTCCGGTGGAAGCTAATAGATTTCTGTTTGGGGTGATATTTCCCCCGATGATTTCAATAAATTTTTAAGCCTCAGAGCTTAATATCTTAATTTTGATTATTCAGTCGTTCTAGCCTTGCTGGAACTTAAGAAGTTTTGTTTTCGCCTTGATTGTTCCGGCAGATACGTTGTATCCTAGAGGACAGGCAGGACTGTTATGGATACTAGTTGGGTTTGCGTTTTCTTTCTATACAAGAATTTTGTTTTTTTTCTAGATTTCCGGTCCAGGTACAGCTGGCCCATCTATCCTAGTTAACAGACTGGACCTGTTTAGGTATTATTTGAGGTGGGTACTTAATAGTGGATCATATGGATCTAGTCTTAGAGGCCGGAACTAGACTTTTCCCGGGCAATTGTCCTCTCTGCGAAAGGGAAGTTTTTCAGGTGACCTTGGAGTCATTATCCCGATATCTATCGCACTGTAGGAATATTTTTCTCCACTGTTGGTGCATGCCCTAATTAGGGGATGGTCTTCCCGTCCTAATTGGGTTCTATGATTTTTAAGCAGAGCTTATTAGTTCTTTTCGTTGGTGAATGTATGGTTCTCCCTTCCTTTTGTGAGGAAGAAGGATGTCTTCTTTCCGGTGTCATCCTTTTTGAGCTAGTCTGGTTCTTAGGAACTGTATCTTATAGTAATCCTCGTTTTGATCATAGGTTTCCGTCTTGGGATCTGGGGGTTAGGATAGCAGTATCCTGGACAACCCAAAGTATTGATCTAGGTCCATTTTGGTATATTTCATGCTAATATTTCACCGCCAAATGCGATCAAATAAAAAAAAAAAATGTTCACTTTTTAAATTTTTTTGTCACAAACGTTGGGTTTCCCACTGAAATTTACAAACAGTTGTGCAGATCAGCCTCCCACCTGACACACCTCACCCCCTGATCCCTCCCAAACAGCTCTCTTCCCTCCCCCACCCCACAATTGTTCCCGCCATCTTAAGTACTGGCAGAAAGTCTGCCAGTACTAAATAAAAAGGGTTTTTTTTTCATTTAATTTTTTAAAAAAATATTTATTCAGCTGTGATGGACCCCTGCCTTAGCCGCCAACCTCCCTGATCCCCTCCCCAGCACTCTAACCCTGCCCCGCTACCTAATTGCCACCATCCCAGTTTGCCCCAAAAACAACAGTATTTCTTCTATAAGGTACGACGAGTCCACAGAGTCATCCTTTACTTGTGGGATATAGTTCTCCTGCTAACAGGAAGTGGCAAAGAGCACCACATCAGAGCTGTCTATATAGCTCCTCCCTTAGCTCCACCCCCCAGTCATTCTCTTTGCCTACTCTAAGTACTAGGAAGGGTAAAGTGAAAGAGGTGATAAAATAATAGTTTTTAATTTCTTCAAGCAAGAGTTTATTTTAAATGGTACCGGTGTGTACTATTTACTCTCAGGCAGCAGATGGATGAAGACTTCTGCCTGGAGGATGATGATCATAGCATTTGTAACTAAGATCCAATGCTGTTCCCACAGAAGCTGAGGAGTACAGGAAACCTCAGTGTGAGGAACGTTTTCATGCTATACAGCAGTGAGGTATGTTCAGACATATTTTTCTGGAGAGACTATGTATTTCAGAAAGGCTGACAGTATACCCATAAGGGTAAGGGTAAGCAGTAATCCTAAGAGCTAATAAGAAGGGTATTACTAAGCTTGCATAAGGGGCTAATTACAAAAATGGTTGACACTGAGTTGTAAATGTTTGTGGGCAAACGTTTTTATGTACTGGGAGTGCTGTTAACGTTTTGTGGGCAATAACGTTTTGGGCAACTTTATTGAGGGTACACTTGGTTTTTTTTTTGGTTCTCAGAACCCACATGGCTAGTTAAAACCGCTCTGGTGCGGTTCTTTGAGGCTGTAGAGACATCGAGTGAGATGGGCGGGGCCTATTTTCGTGCCTCAGATGCGCAGTTATTTTCTAGCAGCAAGCTCTAACTCCTAAGGGCCCTGGTGGATGTTTTGGGCCAAATCGAATCTTTAACCCCACATTTACTATCCCTGAGGGCAAGTAGGGCCACAGCAGGGCTGTGGCAAGGTGCTGAGGGTGTTTTTTTTCCGGATTTAGGCTTAATTTCAATCCGGTTTGCACATTAAAGGGTTAAATGTTATAATTCCTTGTGGGGCAATCTTAACTACATATATTGTGTCTGCTTGCAAAATTTTGAAAAATTTGGTGCATTTTAAGGCTGTTTTGCAGAACGTGTATGCTTTTTTTCTTTTAAAGGCGCAGTACCGTTTTTTTAAGAGTGTTATTTTTCTCACTAAATAAAGTGTTCTCATGCTTGTTTATAGTCATTACTAGCCTGTTCAACATGTCTGACATTGAGGAAAGCCAATGTTAATGTTTAGAAGCCATTGTGGAACCTCCACGTAGAATGTGTCCCTCATGCACTGAAAGGTCAATACATTGCAAAGAACATATTTTAGCTACTAAAAGTATGTTGCAGGATGATTCTCAGTCAGAAGGGAATCAGGTTATGCCATCTAATTCTCCCCAAGTGTCACAACCATTAACGCCCGCACAAGCAACGCCAAGTACTTCTAGTGCGTCTAATTCTTTCACCCTGCAAGATATGGCCACAGTTATGAATACTACCCTCACAGAGGTTTTATCTAAGCTGCCTGGGTTGCAGGGAAGTGCAGTAGGTCTGGTGTGAGAACAAACGCTGAGCCCTCTGACGCTTTATTAGCCATATCCGATGTACACTCACAATGTTCTGAGTTGGGGGCAAGGGATTTGCTGGCTGAGGGAGATATTTCTGATTCAGGAAATATGTTCCCTCAGACAGACTCAGATATGACGGCTTTTAAATTTAAACTAGAACACCTCCGCTTATTGCTCAGGGAGGTTTTAGCGACTCTGGATGATTGTGACCCTATTGTAGTTCCAGAGAAATTGTGTAAAATGGACAGATTCCTAGAGGTTCCTGCCTACACTGATGTTTTCTTTCATGTAATTAGCAAGAGTCCATGAGCTAGTGACGTATGGGATATACATTCCTACCAGGAGGGGCAAAGTTTCCCAAACCTCAAAATGCCTATAAATACACCCCTCACCACACCCACAATTCAGTTTTACAAACTTTGCCTCCCGTGGAGATGGTGAAGTAAGTTTGTGCTAGATTCTACGTTGACATGCGCTTCGCAGCAGGCTGGAGCCCGGTTTTCCTCTCAGTGTGCAGTGAATGTCAGAGGGATGTGAAGAGAGTATTACCTATTTGAATTCAATGGTCTCCTTCTACGAGATCTATTTCATAGGTTCTCTGTTATCGGTCGTAGAGATTCATCTCTTACCTCCCTTTTCAGATCGAGGATATACTCTTATGTACCATTACCTCTACTGATTCTCGTTTCAGTACTGGTTTGGCTATCTACTATATGTAGATGAGTGTCCTGGGGTAAGTAAGTCTTATTTTTTGTGACACTCTAAGCTATGGTTGGCCACTTTATTTATAAAGTTCTAAATATATGTCTTTAAACTTATTTGCCATGATTCAGGATGATCAATCTTCCTTATTTCAGACAGTCAGTTTCATTATTTGGGATAATGCATATGAATAATCATTTTTTTCTTACCTTAAAAATTGTTTCAATTGACTTTTTTCCCTGTGGGCTGTTAGGCTCGCGGGGGCTGAAAATGCTTCAATTTATTGCGTCATTCTTGGCGCGGACTTTTTTGGCGCAAAAAATTCTGTTTGTCATTTCCGGCGTCAAACTTGACGCCGGAAGTTGTTCGTGTTTGCGTCATTTTTTTTACGTTTTGACGTGGCGTCGCCGGATGTGGCGTCATTCTTGGCGCCAAAAATTTTAAGGCGCCAATAATGTGGGCGTCTTTTTTGGCGCTAAAAAATGTGGGCGTCATTCTTGTCTCCACCTTTTTTTCACATTATTTCAGTCTCATTTTTCATTGCTTCTGGTTGCTAGAGGCTTGTTCATTGGCAT
The DNA here is from genome assembly GCF_027579735.1 of Bombina bombina. Taxonomy (NCBI): domain Eukaryota; kingdom Metazoa; phylum Chordata; class Amphibia; order Anura; family Bombinatoridae; genus Bombina; species Bombina bombina. Next base: position 708,879,972 of record NC_069499.1, on the reverse strand, counting down.
TTTTTTCCCATTCCTGAAACTGTCATTTAAGGAATTTGATAAATTTTGCTTTATATGTTGTTTTTTCTTTTACATATTGCAAGATGTCTCACATTGACCCTGGATCAGAATCTACTTCTGGAAAGACGCTGCCTGATGCTGGTTCCACCAAAGTTAAGTGCATTTGTTGTAAACTTGTGGTAACTGTTCCTCCGGCTGTAGTTTGTGATGAATGTCATGATAAGCTTGCTAATGCAGATAGTATTTCCATTAGTAATATACCATTACCTGTTGCTGTTCCTTCAACATCTAATACTCAGGATGTTCCTGTTAATATAAAATAATTTGTTTCTAAATCTATTAGGAAGGCTATGTCTGTTATTCCTCCTTCCAGTAAACGTAAAAGGTCTTTTAAAACTTCTCATTTTTCAGATGAATTTTTAAATGACCGTCGTCATTCTGATTTGTCTGTTTCTGATGAGGATATTTCTGGTTCCGAGGATTCTGTCTCAGATATTGACACTGATAAATCTTCATATTTATTTAAAATGGAATTTATTCGCTCTTTACTTAAAGAAGTTTTAATCGCATTAGAGATGGAGGATTCTAGTCCTCTTGATACTAAATCTACTAAGCGTTTAAATTCGGTTTTTAAACCTCCTATAGTTATTCCAGAAGTTTTTCCTGTCCCTGATGCTATTTCTGAAGTAATTTCTAGGGAATGGAATAATCTGGGTACTTCATTTACTCCTTCTCAAAGGTTTAAGAAATTGTATCCTGTGCCATCTGACAGATTAGAGTTTTGGGACAAAATCCCTAAAGTTGATGGGGCTATCTCTACTCTTGCTAAACGTACTACTATTCCTACAGCTGATAGTACTTCCTTTAAGGATCCTTTAGATAGGAAGATTGAATCCTTTCTAAGGAAAGCTTATTTATGTTCAGGTAATCTTCTTAGGCCTGCTATTTCTTTGGCTGATGTTGCTGCCACTTCCACTTTTTGGTTGGAGGCTTTAGCACAACAAGTATCAGACCATAATGCTCATAGCATTGTTAAACTTCTTCAACATGCTAATAACTTTATTTGTGATACCATCTTTGATATCATTAGAGTTGATGTCAGGTATATGTCTTTAGCTATTTTAGCTAGAAGAGCTTTATGGCTTAAAACTTGGAATGCAGATATGTCTTCTAAGTCAACTTTGCTTTTCTCTTTCTTTCCAAGGTAATAAATTATTTGGTTCCCAGTTGGGTTCTATTATTTCAACTGTTACCGGGGGGAAAGGAACTTTTTTGCCTCAGGACAAAAAATCTAAAGGTAAATATAGGGCTGCTAATCGTTTTCGTTCCTTTCGTCAGAATAAGGCTCAGGCATTTCTGAAATGTGTTTCAGATCTCGAGTTGGCTGGAGTAATTGTGCCAGTTCCAGTTCTGGAACAGGGTCTGGGGTTTTACTCAAATCTATTCATTGTACCAAAGAAGGAGAATTCCTTCAGACCAGTTCTGGATTTAAATATATTGAATCGTTATGTAAGGATACCAACATTCAAAATGGTAACTATAAGGACTATTCTGCCTTTTGTTCAGCAAGGGCATTATATGTCCACAATAGATTTACAGGATGCATATCTTCATATTCCGATTCATCCAGATCACTTTCAGTTTCTGAGATTTTCTTTTCTAGACAAGCATTACCAGTTTGTGGCCCTTCCGTTTGGCCTAGCAACAGCTCCAATTATCTTTTCAAAGGTTCTCGGTGCCCTTCTCTCTGTAATCAGAGAACAGGGTATTGCGGTATTTCCTTATTTGGACGATATCTTGGTACTTGCTCAGTCTTCACATTCTCCAGAATCTCATACGAATCAACTTGTCATTTCTTCAAAGACATGGTTGGAGGATCAATTTACCAAAGAGTTCGTTGATTCCTCAGACAAAGGTAACCTTTTTGGGTTTTTAAATAGATTGTGTCCATGACCTTGTCTCTAACAGAAAAGAGACGTCTGAAATTGGTTTCATCCTGTCGAAACCTTCAGTCTCAATCATTTCCTTCGGTAGCTTTATGCATGGAAATTCTAGGTCTCATGACTGCTGCATCAGACGCGATCCCCTTTGCTTGTTTTCACATGCGACCTCTTCATCTTTGTATGCTGAACCAATGGTGCAGGGATTATACAAAGATATCACAATTAATATCCTTAAATCCCAATGTACGACACTCTCTGACGTGGTGGATAGATCACCATTGTTTAGTCCAAGGGGCTTCTTTTGTTCGTCCAACCTGGACTGTGATCTCAACAGATGCGAGTCTGTCAGGTTGGGGAGCTGTATGGGGATCTCTGACCGCGCAGGGGGTTTGGGAATCTCAGGAGGCGAGATTACCAATCAACATTTTGGAACTCCGTGCGATTTTCAGAGCTCTTCAGTTCTGGCCTCTTCTGAAGAGAGAATCGTTTATTTGTTTTCAGACAGACAATGTCACAACAGTGGCATATGTCAATCATCAGGGTGGGACTCACAGTCCTCAGGCTATGAAAGAAGTATCTCGCATACTTGTATGGGCGGAATCCAGCTCATCTCTGCGGTTCACATCCCAGGTGTAGACAATTGGGAAGCGAATTATCTCAGTCGCCAGACGTTACATCCGGGCGAATGGTCCCTTCACCCAGAGGTATTTCTTCAGATTGTTCAAATCTGGGGACTTCCAGAAATAGATCTGATGGCCTCTCATCTAAACAAGAAACTTCCCAGGTATCTGTCCAGATCCAGGGATCCTCAGGCAGAGGCAGTGGACGTGTTGTCGCTTCCTTGGAATTATCATCCTGCCTATATCTTTCCGCCTCTAGTTCTTCTTCCAAAAGTGATTTCCAAAATTCTAATGGAACGTTCGTTTGTACTGCTGGTGGCTCCAGCATGGCCTCACAGGTTTTGGTATGCGGATCTCATTCGGATGGCCAGTTGCCAACCTTGGACTCTTCCGTTAAGACCAGACCTTCTATCTCAAGGCCTTTTTTTCCATCAGGATCTCAAATCATTAAATTTGAAGGTATGGAAATTGAACGCTTGATTCTTAGTCATAGAGGTTTCTCTGACTCAGTAATTAATACTATGTTACAGGCTTGTAAATCTGTGTCTAGGAGGATTTATTATCGAGTCTGGAAGACTTACATTTCTTGGTGTTCTTCTCATAAATTCTCCTGGCATTCTTTTAGAATTCCTAGAATTTTACAGTTTCTTCAGGATGGTTTGGATAAAGGTTTGTCTGCAAGTTCCTTGAAAGGACAAATCTCTGCTCTTTCTGTTCTTTTTCACAGAAAGATTGGTAATCTTCCTGATATTCATTGTTTTGTTACAGGCTTTGATTCGTATCAAACCTGTCATTAAATCAATCTCTCCTCCTTGGAGTCTTAATTTGGTTCTGAGGGCTTTACAAGCCCCTCCGTTTGAACCTATGCATTCTCTGGACATTAAATTACTTTCTTGGAAAGTTCTGTTCCTTTTGGCCATCTCTTCTGCTAGAAGAGTTTCTGAGTTATCTGCTCTTTCTTGTGAATCTCCTTTTCTGATTTTTCATCAGGATAAGGCAGTGTTGCGGACTTCATTTAAATTTTTTCCTAAGGTTGTGAATTCTAACAACATTAGTAGAGAAATTGTTGTTCCTTCATTGTGTCCTAATCCTACGAATTCAAATGAGAGATCTTTACATTCTTTGGATGTAGTAAGAGCTTTGAAATATTATGTTGAAGCTACTAAAGATTTTAGAAAGACTTCTAGTCTATTTGTTATCTTTTCTGGGTCCAGAAAAGGTCAGAAGGCCTCCGCCATTTCTCTGGTGTCTTGGTTAAAGTCTTTGATTCATCATGCTTATGTGGAGTAGGGTAAATCCCCGCCTCAAAGAATTACGGCTCATTCTACTAGGTCAGTTTCTACTTCCTGGGCGTTTAGGAATGAAGCTTCTGTTGATCAGATTTGCAAAGCAGCAACTTGGTCTTCTTTGCATACTTTTACTAAATTCTACCATTTTGATGTGTTTTCTTCTTCTGAAGCAGTTTTTGGTAGAAAAGTACTTCAGGCAGCTGTTTCAGTTTGATTCTTCTGCTTATAATTTCAGTTTTTTTCATTATTGAGATTAAAACTTTTGTGTTGGGTTGTGGATTATTATTTTTCAGCGGAATTGGCTGTCTTTATTTTATCCCTCCCTCTCTAGTGACTCTTGCGTGGAAGTTCCACATCTTGGGTATTTATTATCCCATACGTCACTAGCTCATGGGCTCTTGCTAATTACATGAAAGAAAACATAATTTATGTAAGAATTTACCTGATAAATTAATTTCTTTCATATTAGCAAGAGTCCATGAGGCCCACCCTTTTTTTGTGGTGGTAATGATTTTTTTGTATAAAGCACAATTATTCCAATTCCTTATTTTGATGCTTTCGCTCCTTTCTTATCACCCCACTTCTTGGCTATTCATTAAACTGAATTGTGGGTGTGGTGAGGGGTGTATTTATAGGCATTTTGAGGTTTGGGAAACTTTGCCCCTCCTGGTAGGAATGTATATCCCATACGTCACTAGCTCATGGACTCTTGCTAATATGAAAGAAATGAATTTATCAGGTAAGTTCTTACATAAATTATGTTTTTCCGGTCCCTAAGAGGATTTCGGACATTGTTACTAAGGAGTGGGATAGACCAGGTATTCCGTTCGCTCCCCCTCCTACTTTTAAGAAAATGTTTCCCATATCAGACACCATGCGGGACTTGTGGCAGATGGTCCCTAAGGTGGAGGGAGCTATTTCTACCCTGGCTAAGCGTACAACTATACCTATTGAGGACAGTTGTGCTTTCAAAGAACCTATGGATAAAAAATTAGAGGGTCTCCTAAAGAAAATATTTGTTTATCAGGTTTTTCTTTTTGGTTCGAGGCTCTGGAGGAGGCTCTTCAGGTTGAGACCCCATTAGATGATATTCTGGATAGAATTAGGGCTCTCAAGCTAGCCAATTCTTTCATTACAGATGCCGCTTTTCAACTGGCTAAATTAGCGGCAAAGAATTCAGGTTTTGCCATTTTAGCGCGTAGAGCGTTATGGCTTAAGTCCTGGTCTGCTGATGTGTCATCAAAAGCTAAGCTTTTAGCCATCCCTTTCAAGGGTAAGACCCTATTCAGGCCTGAACTGAAAGAGATCATTTCAGACATCACTGGAGGGAAAGGCCATGTCCTTCTTCAGTATAAGACGAATAAGATGAGGACCAAACAAAATAATTTTCGTTCCTTTCGAAACTTCAAAGGTGGTCCCTCCACCTCTTCCCCTGCCGCAAAGCAAGAGGGGAATTTTGCTCAATCCGTCCGTCTGGAGACCTAACCAGACTTGGAACAAGGGTAAACAGGCCAAGAAGCCTGCTGCTGCCACCAAGACAGCATGAAGGGGTAGCCCCCGATCCGGGACCGGATCTAGTAGGGGGCAGACTTTCTCTCTTCACTCAGTCTTGGGCAAGAGATGTTCAGGACGCCTGGGCTTTAGAAATCGTAACCCAGGGGTATCTTCTAGATTTCAAAGATTCTCCCCCAAGGGGGAGATTCCATCTTTCTCAATTGTCTGTAAACCAGACAAAAAGAGAGGCGTTCTTATGCTGTGTAGAAGACCTATATACTATGGGAGTGATCTGCCCAGTTCCGATAACAGAACAGGGGCAAGGGTTCTACTCCAGTCTGTGGTTCCCAAAAAAGAGGGAAACTTCAGACCAATTTTGGATCTCAAGATCCTAAACAAATTCCTCAGAGTCCCATCCTTCAAGATGGAGACCATTCGGACTATTTTGCAGATGATCCAGGAGGGTCAATATATGACCACCGTGGACTTAAAGGATGCATATCTACACATTCCTATCCACAAAGATCATCACCAGTTCCTCAGGTTCGCCTTTCTGGACAAGCATTACCAGTTTGTGGCTCTTCCATTCGGGTTGGCCACGGCTCCCAGAATTTTCACAAAGGTACTAGGGTCCCTTCTGGAGGTTCTAAGGCCGCGGGGCATAGCTGTGGCGCCTTATCTGGACGATATCTTAATCCAGGCGTCGACTTACCAACTAACCAAGTCTCACATGGACATTGTGTTGGCTTTTCTAAGATCTGACGGGTGGAAGGTGAACGTAAAAAAGAGTTCACTTATCCCTCTCACAAGAGTTCCATTCCTGGGAACTCTGATAGATTCGGTGGACATGAAAAATTTTCTGACGGAGGTCAGGAAATCAAAAATTGTATCCATCTGCCGAGCTCTTCATTCCATTCCTCGGCTGTCAGTGGCTCAGTGTATGGAGGTAATCGGCTTAATGGTAGCGGCAATGGACATAGTTCTGTTTGCTCGCTTACATCTCAGACCACTGCAACTATGCATGCTCAAACAGTGAAATGGGGATTATGCAGATTTATCTCCTCAGATAAATCTGAACCAAGAGACCAGAGACTCTCTTCTTTGGTGGTTGTCACAGGATCATCTGTCCAAGGAAATGTGTTTCCGCAGGCCAGCGTGGCTCATAGTGACGACGGACGCCAGCCTAGTGGGCTGGGGTGCAGTCTGGAATTCCTTGAAAGCACAGGGTTTGTGGACTCAGGAGGAGGCTCTCCTCCCGATAAATATTCTAGAACTGAGAGCGATATTCAACGCGCTTCAGTCGTGGCCTCAGCTGGCTTCGGACAGATTCATAAGATTCCAGGCGGACAATATCACGACTGTAGCATATATCAATCATCAGGGAGGAACAAAGAGTTCTCTAGCGATGATAGAGGCTACCAAAATAATTTAATGGGCAGAGACTCACTCTTGCCATCTATCAGCAATCTATATCCCAGGAGTGGAGAACTGGTCGTCAGACTTTTCAACTGGGGGAGTGGGAACTCCATCCGGAGGTGTTTGCACAATTGATTCAGCAATGGGGCACACCAGAATTGGATCTGATGGCGTCTCATCAGAACGCCAAACTTCCTTGTTACAGATCCAGGTCAAGGGATACTCAGGCAGTACTGATAGATGCTCTAGCAGTACCCTGGTCGTTCAACCTGGCTTATGTGTTTCCACCATTTCCTCTCCTTCCTCGTTTGATTGCTAGAATCAAGCAGGAGAGAGCTTCAGTGATTTTGATAGCACCTGCGTGGCCATGCAGGACTTGGTATGCAGACCTGGTGGACATGTCATCTCTTCCACCATGGACTCTGCCACTGAGTTAGGACCTTCTGATTCAAGGTCAGTTCCAGCATCTAAATCTAGTTTCTCTGCGACTGACTACTTGAAGATTGAATGCTTGATCTTATCCAAGGGTCAGTTCCAGCATCCAAATCTAGTTTCTCTGCGACTGACTGCTTGAAGATTGAACGCTTGATCTTATCCAAGCGGGGCTTCTCTGAGTCGGTCATAGATACTTTAATTCAGGCTCGAAAGCCTGTCACCAGGAAAATTTATCATAAGATATGGCATAAATATCTTTATTGGTGCGAATCCAAAGGCTACTCATGGAGTAAGATCAGGATTCCTAGGATTTTGTCTTTTCTCCAAGAAGGATTGGAGAAGGGGCTATCAGCTAGTTCCTTAAAGGGACATATATCTGCTTTATCAATTCTACTGCACAAGCGTCTGGTAGATGTTCCAGACGTTCAGTCGTTCTGTCAGGCTTTAGTTAGAATCAAGCCTGTGTTTAAACCTGTTGCTCCGCCATAGAGTTTGAATTTAGTTCTGAATGTTCTTCAAGGGGTTCCTTTTGAACCTATGCATTCCATAGATATTAAGCTTATATCTTGGAAAGTTCTGTTTTTAGTTGCTATCACTCCGGCTCGAAGAGTTTCTGAACTGTCTGCATTGCAATGCGATTCGTCTTATCTTGTTTTCCATGCCAATAAGGTGGTTTTGCGTACCAAACCTGGATTCCTTCCTAAGGTTGTTACTAATAGGAATATCAATCAGGAGATTGTTGTTCCTTCTCTGTGTCCTAATCCTTACTCTAAGAAGGAGCGTCTGTTGCACAACTTGGACGTGGTTCGTGCTTTGAAGTTTTACTTGCAAGCAACCAAAGATTTCCTTCAAACATCTTCGCTGTTTGTTGTCTATTCTGGAAAGCTTAGAGGTCAAAAAGCTACGGCTACCTCTTTCTTTTTGGCTGAAAAGCATCATCCATTTGGCATACAAGACTGCTGGACAGCACCCTCCTGAAAGGATTACAGCTCATTCTACTAGAGCGGTGGCTTCCACATGGGCTTTTAAAAATGATGCTTCTGTAGAACAGATTTGTAAGGCTGTGACTTGGTCTTCGCTTCATACCTTTTCCAAATTTTCCAAATTTGATACTTTTGCTTCTTCGGAGGCTATTTTTGGGAGAAAAGTTCTTCAAGCAGTGGTGCCTTCTGTTTAACCATCTGTCTTGTCCCTCCCGTTCATCCGTGTCTTGTAGCTTTGGTATTGTATCCCACAAGTAAAGGATGAATCCGTGGACTCGTACCTTATAGAAGAAAAGTAAATTTATGCTTACCTGATAAATTAATTTCTTCTATGGTACGACGAGTCCACGACCCGCCCTATCATTTTAAGACAGATATTTTTTTATTTTAAACTTGTCACCTCTGCACCTTGTAGTTTCTCCTTTTTCTTCCTGTACCTTCGAATGACTGGGGGGTGGAGCTAAGGGAGGAGCTATATACACAGCTCTGCTGTGGTGCTCTTTGCCACTTCCTGTTAGCAGGAGGACTATATCCCACAAGTAAAGGATGAATCCGTGGATACGTCGTACCATAGAAGAAATTAATTTATCAGGTAAGCATAAATTTACTTCGGAGGCTTGTAAAAAAGTATTGCAGGATGCCTCCATATCAAGGCATCACTGCAATACCCTGAGAGCTGCTGGAAGCGATTGCGATTGCTTCCAGCACTCTGTTAGACAACTGACGTACCAGGTATGTCTATTGCCATTAACTGTTAGTTTTTGCATGATGTACCTGGTACGTCAGTTGTCATTAAGGGGTTAATAGATTAGGAAGTTTATTGCAGTGGGCTAATGACAATATAGGGGTTTATAGGTTAGGAAGTTTATTGCTGTGGACTTTTAACGGTATAGGGGTTAATAGGTTAGGAAGTTTATTGCAGTGGGCTATTGGCGGTATAGGAGTTAATAGGTTAAAAAGATTATTGCGGTGGGCTATTGGTGATTTAGGAGTTAAGTAGTGTAGTGTTAGTTTGCGGTGGTTGGTTATGTTGGTACATAGGCATATTTATTTGGTTGTGTGCTATATAGTTAAAATAGATATTTTACTTTACATCGCCGATGTTGGTGAAGATGTTGCTTAGAATATTTCACCAGCATTGCTACCCATTGTAATGTATGGTAAAAGGATTCTCTTTGATGCTGCCATTAAACAGTAATATCAGCACTTTTGAATATTTTGCCGGCATTCTCAACATCCATTTTAAATATATCACTGCCACACACTCGATCATCAGGGACATTGGGGTAGATTTATTAAGCAGCAAATGCAATCTCCCCCGATGTTTCCAGACCGATGGAAACAAGAGTTAAGAAGCAGCGCTCATAAGACTGCTGCTCCTTAACTTGTCAGCCACCTCTGAGGCGGTGGACATCAATCAGTCCGATCAGATACAATCGGGTTGATTGACACCCCCTGATAGCGGCCAATATGCAGGGGCGGCATTGCACAAGCATTTCACTAGAAATGCTTGCGCATTGTTAAATGCTGACAGCAATGTTGGACAGACATGATCCGCTACAGCACGGAGGAGGTCGGGAGCATGAACATCAGAGGAGGGAACCCATGAACGCTACTCTGGAATGTAGCCCCTCCAGTGAACCAAATACTGTATGCGTCGGAGTATTCAAAAAGGACCAACATAACGGGGAGCCAGTTTATTGGAAGGCACATGAAGGTTCAAGCCAAACCCTCTCACCAACCTGGCCTGGAACTTTTGGCGCTGCATAGAACGATGAAGGCAATCCGGAATCTGCACCCACGTGAAACAGAGTTGCCGGCGATGCTCCTCCAAAGCCGGAATACCCTGAGACATGAATGAATCGGGCAACAAGGATGGTTGAAACCCATAATTTGCCATGAACGGGGATAACTGGGAGGAAGCATTAATAGCACTATTACGAGTGAACTCTGCCCAAGATAACAGTTCAGACCAATTATTGTGGTGATCTGAGACATAGCAATGGAGGAACTGTTCCAAAGCTTCATTCGACCATTCCGCAGCCCCATTGGATTGAGGGTGATATGCTAAGGAGAAGGAAAGCTGGATCCCCATTTGAGAACAAAAGGAACGTCAAAATCTGGCTACCCCGGTCCGAGACTATCTCCTTGGGTAACCCATGTAAACAAAGACCTCCCGGGCAAAAATTGAAGCAAGCTCCTGAGCTGTAGGCAGCTTCATCAAGGGAATGCAATGTGACATTTTAGAAAAACGGTCAACCATCATTAGGATAACAGTATTGACATTGGAAACAGGGAGCTCGACAATGAAGTCCATGGAAAGATGTGTCCAAGGATGCTCACCATTAGCAATAGGTTGAAGAAGACCTACAGGAAGGTGTCGAGGAGTCTTATTCTGTGCACAGACTGAGCAGAAGGCAACATACGCAGCCACATCAGAATGAAGACCTGGCCACCATAATTGTCGAGTGACAGACCAAATCATTTGGTTCTTGCCCGGGTGACCTGCAGCTTTAGGATAGTGGTAAGTGTGCAAAAGTTTAGTTTGAAGATTCTCAGGAACAAAGCACTTACCACTAGGTTTCTCAGGGGGTGCATTGGTTTGTGCAGCCAGGATCTCCTCCCCCAAGGGAGAAGTCAAATTAGTACATATGGTAGCCAAAATATGGTCAGGAGGTATAACTGGAGTAGGTACAGACTCCTCCTTGGACAGAGGTGAAAATTGTTGAGAGAGGGCAGCAGCTATAACATTCTTATTACTAGGCAGGTAGGAGACCACATAATTAAACTGGGACAAAAATAGCACCCATCTGGCCTGTCGGGCGACAAACGTTTTGCTCTGGATAGATAAGTTAAATTCTTCTGTTCAGGAAGAATGAGCACTGGTACGCTAGTACCCTTGAGAAGATGCCTCCATTCCTTGAGTGCCATAATTATGGCCAGTAATTCCCTGTCGCCAGTTTCATAATTGCACTCCACTGGAGACAATTTCTTAGAGAAGAAACCGCACGGATGCAAGGAACCGTCAGACGTAGGATGTTGAGACAAGAGGGCACCTACTCCAGTCTCAGACGCATAGAACTCAAGAACGAAAGGCAGGACAGTGTTAGGATGAGCCAGAACTAGAGCGGCAACAAAGGCAGTCTTAGGACTATCAAAGACCTTAATGGCAGTAGGTGACCAATGGAGTGGCTCATTCTCTTTACAGGTCATGTCTGTGATAGGTTTGACAAAGGAAGAAAAGTTTTTAATAAAGTTTTTATAGTAATTGGCGAAGCCCAAAAAACGTTTAATAGACTGAAGACTAACTGGGCGAGGCCACTGCAGAACTGCAGACAATGTGTCAGGATCCTTGGAGAACCCTGCAACGTAGATTACATAACCTAGGAAGGTTACTTGAGTCTGATGGAACTCACATTTCTCGAGTTTACGAAACAGGCCGTTCTCACGTAGTCTCTGAAGTACCCGTGTGACATCAGAACGATGAGCCTCAAGTGTGGGTGAGTGTATGAGGATGTCGTCTAAGTACACCACAACACACACTGTTGCAACATATCTCGTTGGACATCATTAATAAATTCCTGAAAACAGCAGGAGCATTACATAGGCCAAAGGGCATTACAAGATATTCATAATGCCCGCTCCTGGTGTCAAATGCTGTTTTCCATTCATGGCCCTCCTTGATCCTAACGAGATTGTACGCTCCTCTCAAATCAAGTTTAGAAAAGACTGTAGCTCCCTTGAGGCAGTCAAAGAGTTCCGTAATGAGCAGAATAGGGTAAGCATTCTTTTTTTTTTTTTTTTTTTTTAAATATTTATTTAAATTCCAAAAGTAAAAAAAATACATGCCTTTCAAATGGGCTTACATTTCACCATGCAGGGTGTATCAACAACTGCCTAACATCTAGGCTTGCATTTCACCTTGCAGGGTGTTTACTGTAATTACAAATAACAGAATGAAGATACATATAGATTAGGTCCCATATTACACTTCACTTTCAGCTCACAAATCTGATATTCAAGTAACGAGGAAACAATGAACCCAACAAAACATAAAAAAAAAAGTAACTGAACACTCTCTCCTTTAGACTTGCACTCTGCCTCGTCAAAGATACTAATGTACTGCTGAGACTCTACTAAATTATGGGACACCTTTATATAAAAGTCTAATAGTGATTTTTAACTCCCTTGAGAACAATATAAGGGTATTTAGGCTGCCTGAGGTCTTCCTTCGCTCATATCTTTTACTTTTGGTCTTTTTCTTATTATTTTAAAACCCTATCTAACAAGAAAATAAAATAATGAAAACCAAGGGGAAAAAAAAATATATATATCCACCTCCTCTCCTCCACTCCCCTCCTCCCTAATTATCCATAATACTCTTTGGAGTCGCTCAACTTGCCAAATGTTGATATTTGTTTAGCAAGGTTAGCTGTTGGAATACCTGCGAATCCTGCAGTGGGGCTATAATTTGTCTTTGTATATCACACGGGTGGGATAGCAGAAACTTCTCCCAATTTATCATCAATAATTTTATTTTATTCTCTAAGAAAATCAGAGGGTCTTTAATATCAAGTGCTAATTGAAGTGACATTTCTTTTACAAATGTGGCTATACTTGGTGCATTCTTTGCTTTCCAATTTCTAAGAATTAGTTGTCTCGCCACCAAGATTGCTGTGTTGATTAGCTGTTTATTATGAATCTCTGTCTCTTGCACAAGGAATATTATCTGTTCTAGTCTTAATTTAATTTTGTTCGGTATAAATTTGTTCAGCCAATATTCTACCTTACACCAGAAATGATATATTTTAAGACATGCATAAAAAGCATGTATCAAATCAGTCTCCAAGGCACTACATCTTGTGCATTTAATAGCTTGTGCATTCTTCCATTTTGACATAGAATGAGGAGTAAGATAAGCTCTATTCAATAATTTAATGTGAGATTCTCTGAATGAAATTTCTCGTGAGTACTCTGTAATCAGAATCAGGCTTTTTTTTTGAGAAGATCCAAATTTAGATCACTAACATCTCCACACCACTTCACATGGAGTATTCTGATTTTAGCTTTAGCATCTGAAGAAATAATGCTTCTGTACATGTAGGAAATAGAATGTTTCCCTGACCGATAAATATTGATAATTGTCTATATTCCTCAAATTATTTGGGCTCTCCTCTATTAATTTATTCATATCAATAAAATGTCGAACTTGCAGATAGGCAAAGAATATCACTTTCTCCAACTTAAACTCTTTGGCCAGAAAATCAAAAGATTTAACAGTCATTGTTTGATAATCGATTAATTGACTAATCCAAATTAGTCCTTTCTTAGCCCAATCACTAAATACATTTGATTCCATCCCACTTATAAAATCAGGATTCCCCCTTATAGGTAAGTATTGTGATATTTTATAGTTTATTTGGAGCATTTGACATATTTCTTTCATGTAATTAGCAAGAGTCCATGAGCTAGTGACGTATGGGGATATACATTCCTACCAGGAGGGGCAAAGTTTCCCAAACCTCAAAATGCCTATAAATACACCCCTCACCACACCCACAAATCAGTTTTACAAACTTTGCCTCCTATGGAGGTGGTGAAGTAAGTTTGTGCTAGATTCTACGTTGATATGCGCTCCGCAGCAGGTTGGAGCCCGGTTTTCCTCTCAGCGTGCAGTGAATGTCAGAGGGATGTGAGGAGAGTATTGCCTATTTGAATTCAATGATCTCCTTCTACGGGGTCTATTTCATAGGTTCTCTGTTATCGGTCGTAGAGATTCATCTCTTACCTCCCTTTTCAGATCGACGATATACTCTTATTTATATACCATTACCTCTGCTGATTTTCGTTTCAGTACTGGTTTGGCTTTCTACAACATGTAGATGAGTGTCCTGGGGTAAGTAAGTCTTATTTTCTGTGACACTCTAAGCTATGGTTGGGCACTTTTTTATAAAGTTCTAAATATATGTATTCAAACATTTATTTGCCTTGACTCAGGATGTTCAACATTCCTTATTTCAGACAGTCAGTTTCATATTTGGGATAATGCATTATGAATAAATCAATTTTTTTCTTACCTTAAAATTTGACTTTTTCCCTGTGGGCTGTTAGGCTCGCGGGGGCTGAAAATGCTTCATTTTATTGCGTCATTCTTGGCGCTGACTTTTTTGGCCCAAAATTTTTTTTCTGTTTCCGACGTCATACGTGTCGCCGGAAGTTGCGTCATTTTTGACGTTCTTTTGCGCCAAAAGTGTCGGCGTTCCGGATGTGGCGTCATTTTTGGCGCCAAAAGCATTTAGGTGCCAAATAATGTGGGCGTCATTTTTGGCGCTAAAAAAATATGGGCGTCACTATTGTCTCCACATTATTTAAGTCTCATTATTTATTGCTTCTGGTTGCTAGAAGCTTGTTCACTGGCATTTTTTCCCATTCCTGGAACTGTCATTTAAGGAATTTGATCAATTTTGCTTTATATGTTGTTTTTTCTATTACATATTGCAAGATGTCCCACGTTGAAACTGAGTCAGAAGATACTTCTGGAAAATCGCTACCTGGTGCTGGAGCTACCAAAGCTAAGTGTATCTGCTGTAAACTTATGGTATCTGTTCCTCCAGCTGTTTGTCATGACAAACTTGTTAATGCAGATAATATTTCCTTTAGTACTGTTACATTACCTGTTGCTGTTCCATCAACATCTAATACTCAGAGTGTTCCTGATAACATAAGAGATTTTGTTTCTAAATCCATTAAGAAGGCTATGTCTGTTATTCCTCCTTCTAGTAAATGTAAAAAGTCTTTTAAAACTTCTCATTTTTCAGATGAATTTTTAAATGAACATCATCATTCTGATTCTGATAATGGTTCTTCTGGTTCAGAGGATTCTGTCTCAGAGGTTGATGCTGATAAATCTTCATATTTATTTAAAATGGAATTTATTCGTTCTTTTCTTAAAGAAGTCCTAATTGCATTAGAAATTGAGGATTCTGGTCCTCTTGATACTAAATCTAAATGTTTAGATAAGGTTTTTAAATCTCCTGTAGTTATTCCAGAAGTTTTTCCTGTCCCTGGTGCTATTTCTGAAGTAATTTCCAGGGAATGGAATAATTTGGGTAATTCATTTACTCCTTCTAAACGTTTTAAGCAATTATATCCTGTGCCATCTGACAGATTAGAGTTTTGGGACAAAATCCCTAAGGTTGATGGGGCTGTCTCTACTCTTGCTAATATTTTTATTTGTGATGCCATCTTTGATATCATTAGAGTTGATGTCAGGTATATGTCTCTAGCTATTTTAGCTAGAAGAGCTTTATGGCTTAAAACTTGGAATGCTGATATGTCTTCTAAGTCTACTCTGCTTTCCCTTTCTTTCCAGGGTAATAAATTGTTTGGTTCTCAGTTGGATTCTATTATCTCAACTGTTACTGGAGGGAAAGGAACTTTTTTACCACAGGATAAAAAATCTAAAGGTAAATTTAGGTCTAATAATCGTTTTCGTTCCCTTCGTCACAACAAGGAACAAAAACCTGATCCTTCATCCTCAGGAGCGGTATCAGTTTGGAAACCATCTCCAGTCTGGAATAAATCCAAGCCTTTTAGAAAATCAAAGCCAGCTCCTAAGTTCACATGAAGGTGTGGCCCTCATTCCAGCTCAGCTGGTAGGGGGCAGATTACGTTTTTTCAAAGAAATTTGGATCAATTCCGTTCACAATCTTTGGATTCAGAACATTGTTTCAGAAGGGTACAGAATTGGCTTCAAGATAAGGCCTCCTGCAAAGAGATTTTTTCTTTCCCGTGTCCCAGTAAACCCAGCGAAGGCTCAAGCATTTCTGAAATGTGTTTCAGATCTAGAGTTGGCTGGAGTAATTATGCCAGTTCCAGTTCTGGAACAGGGACTGGGGTTTTATTCAAATCTCTTCATTGTACCAAAGAAGGAGAATTCCTTCAGACCAGTTCTGGATCTAAAAATATTGAATCGTTATGTAAGGATACCAACATTCAAAATGGTAACTGTAAGGACTATCCTGCCTTTTGTTCAGCAAGGGCATTATATGTCTACAATAGATTTACAGGATGCATATCTGCATATTCCGATTCAACCAGATCACTATCAGTTTCTGAGATTCTCTTTCCTAGACAAGCATTACCAGTTTGTGGTTCTGCCGTTTGGCCTAGCTACAGCTCCAAGAATTTTTTCGAAGGTTCTCGGTGCCCTTCTGTCTGTAATCAGAGAACAGGGTATTGTGGTATTTCCTTATTTGGACGATATCTTGGTACTTGCTCAGTCTTCACATTTAGCAGAATCTCATACGAATCGACTTGTGTTGTTTCTTCAACATCATGGTTGGAGGATCAATTTACCAAAAAGTTCATTGATTCCTCAGACACAGGTAACCTTTTTAGGTTTCCAGATAGATTCAGTGTCCATGACTCTATCTTTGACAGACAAAAGACGTCTAAAATTGATATCAGGTTGTCGAAACCTTCAGTCACAATCGTTCCCTTCGGTAGCCTTATGCATGGAAATTCTAGGTCTTATGACTGCTGCATCGGACGCGATCCCCTTTGCTCGTTTTCACATGCGGCCTCTTCAGCTCTGTATGCTGAACCAGTGGTGCAGGGATTACACAAAGATATCTCAATTAATATCTTTAAAACCGATTGTACGACACTTTCTGACGTGGTGGACAGATCACCATCGTTTAGTTCAGGGGGCTTCTTTTGTTCTTTCGACCTGGACTGTAATTTCAACAGATGCAAGTCTTACAGGTTGGGGAGCTGTGTGGGGGTCTCTGACAGCACAAGGGGTTTGGGAATCTCAGGAGGTGAGATTACCGATCAATATTTTGGAACTCCGTGCAATTTTCAGAGCTCTTCAGTCTTGGCCTCTTCTAAAGAGAGAATCGTTCATTTGTTTTCAGACAGACAATGTCACAACTGTGGCATACATCAATCATCAAGGAGGGACTCACAGTCCTCTGGCTATGAAAGAAGTATCTCGAATTCTGGTATGGGCGGAATCCAACTCCTGTCTAGTTTCTGCGGTTCATATCCCAGGTATAGACAATTGGGAAGCGGATTATCTCAGTCGCCAAACGTCTCTTCACCCAGAGGTATTTCTTCAGATTGTTCAAATGTGGGGACTTCCAGAAATAGATTTGATGGCCTCTCATCTAAACAAGAAACTTCCCAGGTATCTGTCCAGATCCAGGGATCCTCAAGCGGTAGCAGTGGATGCATTGTCACTTCCTTGGAAGTATCATCCTGCCTATATCTTTCCGCCTCTAGTTCTTCTTCCAAGAGTAATCTCCAAGATTCTGAAGGAATGCTCGTTTATTCTGCTGGTAGCTCCAGCATGGCCTCACAGGTTTTGGTATGCGGATCTTGTCCGGATGGCCTCTTGCCAACCGTGGACTCTTCCGTTAACGCCAGACCTTCTGTCGCAAGGTCCTTTTTTCCATCAGGATCTCAAATCCTTAAATTTAAAGGTATGGAGATTGATCGCTTGATTCTTAGTCAAAGAGGTTTCTCTGACTCTGTGATTAATACTATGTTACAGGCTCGTAAATCTGTATCTAGGGAGATATATTATAGAGTCTGGAAGACTTATATTTCTTGGTGTCTTTCTCATCATTTTTCCTGGCATTCTTTTAGAATTCCGAGAATTTTACAGTTTCTTCAGGATGGTTTGGATAAAGGTTTGTCTGCAAGTTCCTTGAAAGGACAAATCTCTGCTCTTTCTGTTCTTTTTCACAGAAAGATTGCTAATCTTCCTGATATTCATTGTTTTGTACAAGCTTTGGTTCGTATAAAACCTGTCATTAAGTCAATTTCTCCTCCTTGGAGTTTGAATTTGGTTCTGAGGGCTCTTCAAGCTCCTCCGTTTGAACCTATGCATTCATTGGACATTAAATTACTTTCTTGGAAAGTTTTGTTCCTTTTGGCCATCTCTTCTGCCAGAAGAGTTTCTGAATTATCTGCTCTTTCATGTGAGTCTCCTTTTCTGATTTTTCACCAGGATAAGGCGGTGTTGCGAACTTCTTTTATATTTTTACCTAAGGTTGTGAATTCCAACAACATTAGTAGAGAAATTGTGGTTCCTTCATTATGTCCTAATCCTAAGAATTCTAAGGAGAAATCATTGCATTCTTTGGATGTAGTTAGAGCTTTGAAATATTATGTTGAAGCTACTAAGAATTTCCGAAAGACTTCTAGTCTATTTGTTATCTTTTCCGGTTCTAGGAAAGTTCAGAAGGCCTCTGCCATTTCTTTGGCATCTTGGTTGAAATCTTTAATTCATCATGCTTATGTCGAGTTGGGTAAAACTCCGCCTCAAAGGATTACAGCTCATTCTACTAGGTCAGTTTCTACTTCCTGGGCGTTTAGGAATGAAGCTTCGGTTGATCAGATTTGCAAAGCAGCAACTTGGTCTTCTTTGCATACTTTTACTAAATTCTACCATTTTGATGTGTTTTCTTCTTCTGAAGCTGTCTTTGGTAGAAAAGTACTTCAGGCAGCTGTTTCAGTTTGAATCTTCTGCTTATATTTTCAGTTTTTTTCTTATAAGATTTAAACTTTATTTTTGGGTGTGGATTTTTTTCAGCGGAATTGGCTGTCTTTATTTTATCCCTCCCTCTCTAGTGACTCTTGCGTGGAAGATCCACATCTTGGGTAGTCATTATCCCATACGTCACTAGCTCATGGACTCTTGCTAATTACATGAAAGAAAACATAATTTATGTAAGAACTTACCTGATAAATTCATTTCTTTCATATTAGCAAGAGTCCATGAGGCCCACCCTTTTTTTGTGGTGGTTATGATTTTTTTGTATAAAACACAATTATTCCAATTCCTTATATTTATGCTTCGCACTTTTTTCTTATCACCCCACTTCTTGGCTATTCGTTAAACTGATTTGTGGGTGTGGTGAGGGGTGTATTTATAGGCATTTTGAGGTTTGGGAAACTTTGCCCCTCCTGGTAGGAATGTATATCCCCATACGTCACTAGCTCATGGACTCTTGCTAATATGAAAGAAATGAATTTATCAGGTAAGTTCTTACATAAATTATGTTTTTCTTCCAGGCTGAAGTTATAGTATGGATCGTATATTTAAAATTGGCTCTCTCCACTGGCCTTAATAATGGATAGTGTAATAGCGCTTTCAAAGATAAGGGGGCTACCGCCTTTTTCCTCATTTTGATAATTGGTTACATATTCTACACCCGATATCCAGTCTAACGCTATTTTCGCTAAGCAAACCTAGTTATACATTTTTAAATTGGGAAAGGCAAGTCCACCATCAATTGTCAAATGAGCCAAATTTTTAAGTCCTATCCGTGGCTTCCCTTTACCCCCAAAAAAACGTATACATTCAGAATTACATTTTTGGACATCTTTTGCCCGAATAAACACTGGTATGTTTTGGATAAGAAATAAAATCTTTGGAAAAAGCATCATTTTAATAAGTAGTATTTTTGCTGATAGAGTGGTAAATTGGCCTAGTACATTTCTTCCATATAGGTGCATACTTTAGAGTGTACCAGTCATCTGGATTCTTTGATAAAATAATCCCAAGATATTTAATCTTCCCAACTGCAAGTTTAAACGGATTCTCAAGCAAACTATTCTTTTTTTTTTTTTAATAATCCACATGATCTCTGATTTCTTTAAGTAAATTTTGTATCCTGAGAATTTACTAAATTCACCAATAATATCAGTTATACGTGGTATATTTACCCTAGAGTTACAAATATAAAAGAGGATGTCGTCTGCATACATAGATAGAATACATCTTTCTTTCATGTAATTAGCAAGAGTCCATGAGCTAGTGACGTATGGGATATACATTCCTACCAGGAGGGGCAAAGTTTCCCAAACCTCAAAATGCCTATAAATACACCCCTCACCACACCCACAAATCAGTTTTACAAACTTTGCCTCCTGTGGAGGTGGTGAAGTAAGTTTGTGCTAGATTCTTCGTTGATATGCGCTCCGCAGCAGGTTGGAGCCCGGTTTTCCTCTCAGCGTGCAGTGAATGTCAGAGGGATGTGAAGAGAGTATTGCCTATTTTTATTCAATGATTTCCTTCTACGGGGTCTATTTCATAGGTTCTCTGTTATCGGTCGTAGAGATTCATCTCTTACCTCCCTTTTCAGATCGACGATATACTCTTATATACCATTACCTCTACTGATTCTCGTTTCAGTACTGGTTTGGCTTTCTACTACATGTAGATGAGTGTCCTGGGGTAAGTAAGTCTTATTTTCTGTGACACTCTAAGCTATGGTTGGGCACTTTTTTAATAAAGTTCTAAATATATGTGTTTAAACATTTATTTGCCTTGATTCAGGATGTTCAACGTTCCTTATTTCAGACAGTCAGTTTCATATTTGGGATAATGCATATGAATAAATCCTTTTTTTCTTACCTTAAAATTTGACTTTTTTCCTGTGGGCTGTTAGGCTCGCGGGGGCTGAAAATGCTTCATTTTATTGCGTCATTCTTGGCGCGGACTTTCTTGGCGCAAAAAATTTTTTTTTAGCATTTCCGGTGTCATACGTGTCGCCGGAAGTTGCGTCATTTTTTTGACGTTTTTGCGCCAAAAAATGTCGACGTTACCGGATGTGGTGCCATTTTTGGCGCCAAAAGCATTTAGGCGCCAAATAATGTGGGCGGCTTTTTTTGGCGCTAATAAATTTGAGCGTCATTGTTGTCTCCACAATATTTAAGTCTCATTATTTATTGCTTCTGATTGCTAGAAGCTTGTTTATTGTGATTTTTTTTCCCATTCCTGAAACTGTCATTTAAGGAATTTGATCAATTTTGCTTTATATGTTGTTTTTTTCTATTACATATTGCAAGATGTCTCAGATTGTCCCTGAATCAGAAGCCACTTCTGGAAAAATGCTTAACTGAGTTTCAGTTCTACCAAAGCTAAGTTCATTTATTTTAAATGTTATAAATGTTTATCTTTAGCTATGGTTAGTAATAAGGTATTATGATATACTTTTACATGCAGAATCCATTAGTGTTTATGCTTTATATATTTCCATTCTTACATTTTATGTACAAGAAATATTTAGAAGATTTATAAGAAATATTTTCTGATTCTATTTTAAAGGCTTTGTCTGACTTCGTGCCTTCTAATAAAAATTATTAGGTCTTTTTCACTTCTTTTTTAATTATTGAAGTTTCAAATGACCAACAACATACTGATTTATCCTTCTCTGATGATGTTTTTTCTCTTTCAGAAATTTTCTTCATCAGATATTGACACTAACAAATCTACTTTTTTATTATTTTTCTATTATTAAAGTACAATTGTTCTTTGTTGAAAAGGTGTTGATTATTTTGGATATTAAGGTAACTAGTTCTTTAAGACTAGCTGACACTATTTCTGCCTATTTATTTCTTCTGTGTTTTCAGAGGTTTTTCTTTCCAATTCCCCATTCTAGGGAATGGAATAGGCTGAGAATTTTCTTTTATTCCTTTTTCAAAGGTTTTAAACTATATTCTTTGCCATCAGTTAAATTCAATTTGGAGGGTTCTCCTATTTATTGGGGCTATCTCTACTTCTACTAATTATGCTATTGTTTCTATAGCAAAATAGTATTTATTTTCCTTTAGATAGTTGTATCTTATTTATGGAAAATTATTTAGTTTCAGGTACTTTTCTTGGTCCTGTGATTTATTTGGATATTGCAATTGCTTCATTTTTTCTGTTTACTTTAAGATCAAGTATCAGATTATGATTTATTTTAGCATTGTTAAAAGACAACATTTACTAGACTAGGTGCTGTTGCATTTGTCTTGTTGTTTTGCATTTATTGATTATGCAAGTCCTGGTCCTTTAAACTGGACTATCATGCTAATAAATTAATTTGTGTCTTCATTTTATTGAATATTTTCGCAAACGAGAGTTAATCTATGTCTTTAGCTATTTTAGCTAGAAGAATTTTATTCTAAGATAATCAATTATTTGTTTTATAATTGGATTCAATTCTTAACTGTTACTCTGGGCTTCAAGATTGAGTTCTAAGACTAAAACTTTAAGCTTATACTAGTTTAGTTGTTCTTGTTAAGGAACAAATTCCTGAGTTCTTTCCCAAGTAACATGTTTGTATTGGGGTTCGAAATCAGCTCCCTAATATTTTGATGTACGTGCTGTATTCCAGCTTGGCAGGTTAAGACTTCTTTGAAATTTATTTGGTTCTATTTTGTCCAAATTTCTTTGATTTTATTCCAGTAAGGCTAACACTTTCTTTAAGTGTTTCTGTCCTATATATTTTGGGTACTGTTGAAGCATGGCTGGGCACCCATGGGGTTCAAGCGGTGCTCAGACCTGGAATCTTCTGGGGTATTTCTTCCAGGAACCGGGTTTTATTCAAACTATTTTGCCTTTTTATGGTCATTGATAGCATTATTTGTTTTCATTAGATACAATAAATGCATATTTTCATTTTTCTGTTTTCATTCAGATTATTTTCTGAGGATGCAGAATCTCATATGATTCACTTGCTCTTCAGGACATAGTTAGAGGATCTTTTTTTCGTAAGCTCTTGATTCCTCACACAAGGGTCACCTTTTTTAGGTTTCCAGAAAGTTTGTGTCACTGTCTTTGTCTCTATCAGAGAAGGGATAATTCTATTGGGTTCTGTCTGTCGGTACCTTTAGTCTCTATTATTTCCTTCAGTTGCTATATATGCATAGAAGTTTTAGGTCTTATGGCCACGGCATTGGATTCAATTCCCTTTGCTCATTTTCACTAGAAAGAACCTTTCCAGTCTTTTATGAGTGTTGTTTCTTCTAGAATATGGTTGGAGGATCAATTTACCAAAAAGTTCGTTGATTCCTCAGACAAGGGTAACCTTTTTAGGTTTCCTGATAGATTCAGTGTCCTTGACTCTGTCTCTGACGGACAAGAGATGTCTGAAATTGGTTTCAGCTTGTCGAAACCTTCAGTCTCAATCTTTCACTTCGGTAGCTTTATGCACGGAAATTCTAGGTCTTATGACTGCTGCATTGGACGCGGTTCCCTTTGCTCGTTTTCACATGCAACCTCTTCAGCTCTGTATGCTGAACCAGTGGTGCAGGGATTATACAAAGATATCTCAATTAATATATTTAAAACCGATTGTTCAACACTTTCTGACATGGTGGACAGACCACCATCATTTAATTCAGGGGGCTTCTTTTGTTCTTCCAACCTGGACTGAGATTTCAACAGATGCAAGTCTGACAGGTTGGGGAGCTGTTTGGGGGTCTCTGACAGCACAAGGGGTTTGGGAATCTCAGGAGGTGAGATTACCAATCAATATTTTGGAACTCCGTGCAATTTTCAGAGCTCTTCAGTCATGGCCTCTTCTAAAGAGAGAGTCGTTCATTTGTTTTCAGACGGACAATGTCACAACTGTGGCATATGTCAATCATCAAGGAGGGACTCACAGTCCTCTGGCTATGAAAGAAGTATCTCGAATTCTGGTTTGGGCGGAATCCAGCTCCTGTCTAATTTCTGCGGTTCATATCCCAGGTATAGACAATTGGGAAGCGGATTATCTCAGTCACCAAACGTTACATCCGGGCGAATGGTCTCTTCACCCAGAGGTATTTCTTCAGATTGTTCAAATGTGGGGACTTCCAGAAATAGATCTGATGGCTTCTCATCTAAACAAGAAGCTTCCCAGGTATCTGTCCAGATCCCGGGGTTCTCAGGCAGAGGCAGTGGATGCATTATCACTTCCTTGGAAGTATCATCCTGCCTATATCTTTCCACCTCTAGTTCTTCTTCCAAGAGTAATTTCCAAGATTCTAAGGGGTGCTCGTCTGTTCTGCTGGTGGTTCCAGCATGGCCTCACAGGTTTTGGTATGCGGATCTTGTCCGGATGGCCACTTGCCAACCATGGACTCTTCCGTTAAGACCAGACCTTCTATCACAAGGTCCTTTTTTCCATCAGGATCTCAAATCCTTAAATTTGAAGGTATAGAGATTGAACGCTTGATTCTCAGTCATAGAGGTTTCTCTGACTCTCTGATTAATACTATGTTACAGGCTCGTAAATCGGTATCTAGGAAGATATATTATCGAGTCTGGAAGGTTTACATTTCTTGGTGTTTTTCTCATCATTTTTCTTGGCATTCTTTTAGAATTCCTAGAATTTTACAGTTTCTTCAGGATGGTTTGGATAAAGGTTTGTCTGCAAGTTCCTTGAAGGACAAATATCTGCTCTTTCTGTTCTTTTTCACAGAAAGATTACTAGTCTTCCTGTTATTCATTGTTTTGTACAAGCTTTGGTTCGTATAAAGCCTGTTATTAAGTCAATTTCTCCTCCTTGGAGTTTGAATTTGGTTCTGGGGGCTCTTCAGGCTCCTCCGTTTGAACCTATGCATTCGCTGGACATTAAATTACTTTCTTGGAAAGTTTTGTTTCTTTTGGCCATCTCTTCTGCTAGAAGAGTTTCAGATTTATCTGCTCTTTCTTGTGAGTCTCCTTTTCTGATTTTTCATCAGGATAAGGCGGTGTTGCGAACTTCTTTTCAATTTTTTCCTAAGGTTGTGAATTCTAACAACATTAGTAGAGAAATTGTGGTTCCTTCATTGTGTCCTAATCCTAAGGAAAGATCGTTGCATTCTTTGGATGTAGTTAGAGCTTTGAAATATTATGTTGAAGCTACTAAAATTTTCCGAAAGACTTCTAGTCTATTTTGTTATCTTTTCCGGTTCTAGGAAAGGTCAGAAGGCCTCTGCCATTTCTTTGGCGTCTTGGTTAAAGTCTTTGATTCATCATGCTTATGTCGAGTCGGGTAAAACTCTGCCTCAAAGGATTACAGCTCATTCTACTAGGTCAGATTCTATTTCCTGGGCATTTAGGAATGAAGCTTTGGTTGATCAGATTTGCAAAGCAGCAACTTGGTCTTCTTTGCATATTTTTTCTAAATTCTACCATTTTGATGTGTTTTCTTCTTCTGAAGCAGTTTTTGGTAGAAAAGTACTTCAGGCAACTGTTTCAGTATGATTCTTCTGCTTATAATTTCAGTTTCTTTCATTATAAGATTTAAACTTTATTTTGGGTGTGGATTATTTTCAGCGGAATTGGCTGTCTTTATTTTATCTCTCCCTCTCTAGTGACTCTTGCGTGGAAGATCCACATCTTGGGTATTCATTATCCCATACGTCACTAGCTCATGGACTCTTGCTAATTACATGAAAGAAAACATAATTTATGTAAGAACTTACCTGATAAATTAATTTCTTTCATATTAGCAAGAGTCCATGAGGCCCACCCTTTTTTGTGGTGGTTATGATTTTTTTGTATAAAGCACAATTATTCCAATTCCTTATTTTTTATGCTTTCGCACTTTTGTCTTCTTGGCTATGCATTAAACTGATTTGTGGGTGTGGTGAGGGGTGTATTTATAGGCATTTTGAGGTTTGGGAAACTTTGCCCCTCCTGGTAGGAATGTATATCCCATACGTCACTAGCTCATGGACTCTTGCTAATATGAAAGAAATGAATTTATCAGGTAAGTTCTTGCATAAATTATGTTTTTATCTCCCAATAGGACTCCTCCTAATCTATTCCTACAACTAATTGCCAGGGGTTCCAATGATATGTTAAAAAGCAAGGGTGATAACGGACATCCTTGTTTTGTTCCTTTCTGGAATGTTGTCAACCCTGGTGAACTAAAGCCATTGACCATTATATAGGAAGTAGGGTCTTGATAAATTAATTTGATATAGTTGGTAAAATTCCCTACTATCCCGAAACTGTTCAATGCTGTGAAAAGTTGATCCCAGGTAATACTATTGAATGCCTTTTCGGCATCGACTGTAAGCAAGGCAAAATCTGAATAATTATTTGTCTTATCACTCTTCCCCTTTAATGCCTGTTCTATCAGGAACATGGCAGTTCTGATATTTTTTTTGAGAAGTCCTACCTGGTATGAATCTAGTTTGATCTGTATGTATAATTCCCCTTATGATACTCTTAAGTCTATTTGCCAGAATACTTGCCACTAGTTTATAATCGGCATTTAATAAGGAAATTGGACGATAAGAGTCCATACATTCTGCGTCCTTGTCCTTTTTATATCTTAGTGTTACATTCGCAGCTGAAAAATATCTGGAGGGTTTAATATTTTCCATAAAGTAGCTATTATATAGTCTCCCAAGTACCTGAACGACATCCTCCTGTAATATCTTGTAAAATTCTACTGGGATTAGATCTGGGCCTGGAGCTTTGCCATTGGCAGCTTTCTTTATTGCTAAAACTATTTCCTCTTCCGATATCTCCTTATTCAATAATTCAAGCTGCTCTTCGTTAATCCTAGGAGTAATAATATTTTTCCAAAACTTCTCTTTTGCCTCTAGATCAATTTTGTTAGCCGAATATAATGATTGGATAAAAGTATGAAACTGGGACAGTATTTCTTTAGAAGTATATCTTTGATCTTTAACCTTAATAGCTCCAATAAAATTATTTCTTCTCTTGCTTTTTACTAAATTGACCATAGATTTAGCTAGTTTAGGTGAGAACCTCTTAAATCTTGCATAGTTATTAACATCAGATTTTGATAGTTGTTGATTTAAAAAGGTTTCTCTTTCTAGCTTTGCATTCTGATAGTTAGACCAATTTAGTTTATTAGCATTTTTTAAATATCTTGCGTACTTATTTGTTAGCTGATTAGCTAGTTGTATCTCCCTCTTACCTAAAGTCTTTTTCCTTGCGATCATGTAGGTCTTAATCTGTCCTCTAAAAAAGGCTTTTACTGTCTCCCAAAAAATTTCTACTTTTGGAAGATAATTTTTATTAAAATAAAGAAGCTCCCTCCATTTGGATTGCATCCAGTTCCTAAATTTAATATTGGAGACAAGGAATGAGGGGAAATAAAACACTACCCTTTTGTTCTGTTCAACCTCATACTGGCTTATTACTAAAGAGATAACTGCATGGTCTGAAATCACAATATTAGCGATGTCTGTTGTGGTCTCAGCCCCCAGAAATGATTTGCTAATTAAAAACATATCAATTCTTGAAATGTTTTTGTGCAACTTCAATTCACACGTATAGGCTCTCTCGTCCGGGTGCTGTAATCTCCATACATCTTTCAATTTCAAACTTTTGACAAATTTACCTAAGCCTTCTGCTTCTCTTCGATATCTATTGGTCTGAGAACGTTTAAAATGGTCCAAATATAGATTAATTACACTATTAAAATCCCCTCCAATTATCAACTCTGAATCTATAAAATCTAGAAGTTTGGAGAAGAGATTCTTCCAAAACAAGGGACAGTACTCGTTTGGAGCATAAATATTACAAATAGTGGGGGGCGGAGCCAACAAGCAGAGCGACCAGACGTGCATCTCTAGAGCTCCTCCACTATAAGTCTATAAAGTGACATTTAAATTATTTAGGAGATCCCTTTTTGCCTATTATTTTGGATTTACATTGAATCCATATTGACGCTTAGGCACTGAGAGAATTAACTGTGATCTTTGCAGATAAATAAAGCCTAAAGCTGGTACTAAACTTCTATCTACAGTGGCGCGAATCGCCATTTTGATCCAGAATGGAGCCTTTAACCAGATGGGAGACTAGAATGGAACAATCGCTCCAAAACTGTTATGAGGAATTGCAGAGCGACCTGGCCGCCTTGGCTGACAAATTGATGGTAATATCACCCTGCTGGCCTCTAGACCAAGAGACATCGGAACTTGTAACATACCCTCCTCTGCAAAGCGCTATAAGGGTCACTCCAAATATTGCTGAGGGGCTCACTCCTGACCCTGACATGGTGGTATTACATAGCGGCTCACTGATGGACTTATTAGATCTAAGTAGTAAGAGGCAGCTAATGGAGACCGCATCTAGCTTGATTGATAGGGGGCTCCAGCTTAGTCCCACGGAGCATCATGATCAACTCAACAGCACCACGGAGGCTATATACAATCAGCCACCTGCCGGGAGCTCATACGGCTCTGCTCAGGTAAACACAGATCACCGGTCTATATATTTTACCCATGGGAGACTATTTCACATCTGGATTAGGAGGATCTTGGCTTTTGTGGCCAATTGTAATGCGCTTTCTGGGAGCGCTATTAATACCACAGGTGTCTCACTGAGAGCTCTGAGCGGATGTCTGAGGCGGCTGTGGGATCCAGGGCAAATTAGATACCGCATACAAGGGGTAAATTCCTTCCTGAGGCCCCGATATTTTGCTCGCAGTGCAAGCTTCATTTCCTAAAGCACCAGCCTCTAAACCACATGTATTCCGTGGACTTGCTTGTTTTCATTGACATAGACAGTAATGGAGCTGATGCTGAGTAGGAAAGACTCCTTGCCTTCCCTAGCGAACTGAGATTACTATTTCGGAGAGACAAAAGTTGCGACTTTATCCAGGACTGCAGTTAAAGTTTACATATGTTGGATATTCATTACTTATCTGTTTAAGCGATGATACTTCCCTTTTTTTGTGTGTTAATTAGGGGTATATCTTAGCGAGTATTAAATGTATGTTGTTGGGGGTTATTCTTTTATAAGCATTATGGCGTCAGTTAATCTAGCTTACAGCAAATACAGTAAGCTTCCTTCTATACTGTGAGGTGCATGTGGATCCCTGTTTGGGAGCTACACTATTAATATGTGGCATTTATTTATGATTCACATTGCTCACAGTCTCTCTCCAACTCTACACACCCCCCTATGTCCTATAGCATCCATCTCATTCATGTCTAGGTTTTTGAACAATCTTACTCAACAAAGTTTCTGGCTTGTTATTTAAGATTTATTACTTACTAGGACAATTTGAGGTACAGATAAACTAACCATCTATGTCTCAATCTACTTAAAATGTTTCTGTACCTAATATATTCTACTTACTACGCCTATCTTTATTTACAGTCGTGTAGATATTGTTAGCTTAATAGTTTCTTAAATTAGATGTATTAGATATCAGGCTATTCATGAGGATGCTGTGCATGCTTAATTGCCATATATGTATAATATTACTATAGAGAAATACTTGCAGCAGAGATTTACATATGCACTGATATAGACCTTATTGAAATGCAGAAAGCTGAGTGCTGAATAGATTTATAGAAACTATATTTTCTTGTGCTATCGTGCTCTCCTTATGCCATATACATAAGTATTGTTAAACCCTGCAACTTTGAGATATTACCTCCCAGCTTTTGGTAGTGTTCAGCTAGATATACTGCATAATACCTGTCTAATGTATATACCAATATGAGGTCCTGGTATCTGTCTTTACATAGAAAACATTAATTCTGAGAACCTTACTAAATACGCCTATACTCTGTGATAGACGGGCACTTAGGCACCTCTAAGTCAGATCTCTTTCCAATGGAGCTTAGTTAGGAGAATAGTATTTTGTTCTTAACTTTCCACCTTCTCTTACTTGTTATATACTTTAGGATATTTTATGTTGCATGGTTATACTATGGGGCCTAGCTCTCTTACATGTTATAGAGGACCCATAACCAAAATAGAAGTTCACATAGGTGTTTTCTGGACACAGAACTACTTATAGATCTCAAATAAAGATAGATTTAGTTTAAAATCCCTGTGCTCCCCTTTGCTATCCATACCTAGGCTATTGAGGGCTGTATTCATACATATAGACTATGCTCCTACTTCCAGCTCCAAATGCATCACCTTTGGATGACGCATAATTTAGTAATTTGATATGCGAGTTTCCACTATATAGCCCCTAATTATGCACTTCGTTTCATTAGGTCCCTATGTGCACTATAGCTAGTCTACATGAGGCCACACACGTCTCCAGCTATCACAATTCCCAAACCTCAAAATGCCTATAAATACACCCCTCACCACACCCACAAATCAGTTTTACAAACTTTGCCTCCTATGGAGATGGTGAAGTAAGTTTGTGCTAGATTCTACGTTGATATGCGCTCCGCAGCAGGTTGGAGCCCGGTTTTCCTCTCAGCGTGCAGTGAATGTCAGAGGGATGTGGAGAGAGTATTGCCTATTTGAATTCAATGATCTCCTTCTACGGGGTCTATTTCATAGGTTCTCTGTTATCGGTCGTAGAGATTCATCTCTTACCTCCCTTTTCAGATCGACGATATACTCTTATATATACCATTACCTCTACTGATTCTTGTTTCAGTACTGGTTTGGCTTTCTACTACATGTAGATGAGTGTCCTGGGGTAAGTAAGTCTTATTTTCTGTGACACTCTAAGCTATGGTTGGGCACTTTTATATAAAGTTCTAAATTATATGTGTTCAAACATTTATTTGCCTTGATTCAGGATGTTCAACGTTCCTTATTTCAGACAGTCAGTTTCATATTTGGGATAATGCATATGAATAAATCAATTTTTTTTTCTTACCTTAAAATTTGACTTTTTCCCTGTGGGCTGTTAGGCTTGCGGGGGCTGAAAATGCTTCATTTTATTGCGTCATTCTTGGCGCAGACTTTTTTGGCGCAAAATTTTTTTCTTTGTTTCCGGCGTCATACGTGTCACCGGAAGTTGCGTCATTTTTGACGTTTTTTTTGCGCCAAAAGTGTCGGCGTTCCGGATATGGCGTCATTTTTGGCGCCAAAAGCATTTAGGCGCCAAATAATGTGGGCGTCTTTTTTGGCGCTAAAAAATATGGGCGTCACTATTGTCTCCACATTATTTAAGTCTCATTGTTTATTGCTTCTGGTTGCTAGAAGCTTGTTCACTGGCATTTTTTCCCATTCCTGAAACTGTCATTTAAGGAATTTGATCAATTTTGCTTTATATGTTGTTTTTTCTATTACATATTGCAAGATGTCCCAGATTGACCCTGAGTCAGAAGATACTTCTGGAAATTCGCTGCCTAGTGCTGGGTCTACCAAAGTTAAGTGTATTTGCTGTAAACTTGTGGTATCTGTTCCTCCAGCTGTTGTTTGTAATGAATATCATGACAAACTTGTTAATGCAGATAATATTTCCTTTAGTAATGTTACATTACCTGTTGTGGTTCCTTCAACATCTAATACTCAGAGTGTTCCTGTTAACATAAGAGATTTTGTTTCTAAATCCATTAAGAAGGCTATGTCTGTTATTCCTCCTTCTAGTAAACGTAAAAGGTCTTTTAAAACTTCTCATATTTCAGATGAATTTTTAAATGAACATCATCGTTCTGATTCTGATAATGATTCCTCTGGTTCAGAGGATTCTGTTTCAGAGGTTGATGCTGATAAATCTTCATATTTATTCAAAATGGAATTTATTCGTTCTTTACTTAAAGAAGTCTTAATTGCATTAGAAATAGAGGATTCTGGTCCTCTTGATACTAAATCTAAATGTTTAAATAAGGTTTTTAAATCTCCTGTAGTTATTCCAGAAGTTTTTCCTGTCCCTGATGCTATTTCTGAAGTAATCTCCAGGGAATGGAATAATTTGGGTAATTCTTTTACTCCTTCTAAACGTTTTAAGCAATTATATCCTGTGCCATCTGACAGATTAGAGTTTTGGGACAAAATCCCTAAGGTTGATGGGGCTATCTCTACTCTTGCTAAACGTACTACTATTCCTATGGCAGATAGTACTTCCTTTAAGGATCCTTTAGATAGGAAAATTGAATCCTTTCTAAGAAAAGCTTACTTATGTTCAGGTAATCTTCTTAGACCTGCTATATCTTTAGCGGATGTTGCTGCAGCTTCAACTTTTTGGTTAGAAGCTTTAGCGCAACAAGTAACAGATCATAATTCTCATAGCATTGTTAATCTTCTTCAACATGCTAATAACTTTATTTGTGATGCCATCTTTGATATCATTAGGGTTAATGTCAGGTATATGTCTCTAGCCATTTTAGCTAGAAGAGCTTTATGGCTTAAAACTTGGAATGCGGATATGTCTTCTAAGTCAACTTTGCTTTCCCTTTCTTTCCAGGGTAATAAATTATTTGGTTCACAGTTGGATTCTATTATCTCAACTGTTACTGGAGGGAAAGGAACTTTTTTACCACAGGATAAAAAATCTAAAGGTAAATTTAGGTCTAATAATCGTTTTCGTTCCTTTCGTCACAATAAGGAACAAAAGCCTGATCCTTCACCCACAGGAGCGGTATCAGTTTGGAAACCATCTCCAGTCTGGAATAAATCCAAGCCTTTTAGAAAACCAAAGCCAGCTCCCAAGTCCACATGAAGGTGCGGCCCTCATTCCAGCCCAGCTGGTAGGGGGCAAATTACGATTTTTCAAAGAAATTTGGATCAATTCAATTCACAATCTTTGGATTCAGAACATTGTTTCAGAAGGGTACAGAATTGGCTTCAAGATAAGGCCTCCTGCAAAAAGATTTTTTCTTTCCCGTGTCCCAGTAAATCCAGCGAAGGCTCAAGCATTTCTGAAATGTGTTTCAGATCTAGAGTTGGCTGGAGTAATTATGCCAGTTCCAGTTCTGGAACAGGGACTGTTGTTTTATTCAAATCTCTTCATTGTACCAAAGAAGGAGACTTCCTTCAGACCAGTTCTGGATTTAAAAATATTGAATCGTTATGTAAGGATACCAACATTCAAAATGGTAACTATAAGGACTATCCTGCCTTTTGTTCAGCAAGGGCATTATATGTCCACAATAGATTTACAGGATGCATATCTGCATATTCCGATTCATCCAGATCACTTTCAGTTTCTGAGATTCTCTTTCCTAGACAAGCATTACCAGTTTGTGGCTCTGCCGTTTGGCCTAGCAACAGCTCCAAGGATGTTTACAAAAGTTCTCGGTGCCCTACTATCTGTAATCAGAGAACAGGGTATTGTGGTATTTCCTTATTTGGACGATATCTTGGTACTTGCTCAGTCTTCACATTTAATCAATCCAACAAGTCCAGCTCACACTGTTATAAGATGGGTGCACGCTATCGCTGGGCACTGCACGACCCAGAATTCAAATTCCAGAACTCAAAAAAGTGAATAGCAGCACTCCAATAAACTTTTCAATTCTTTATTGCATATCCAGGAGTACAAACAGATAGCAACGTTTCGGACTACATGTCCTTCATCATGCCATACTAACATCACTTCCTCTCCCTCCTTATATACTCCTAAGGACACACCCACATTCTAGTTAACTCTTTACCAACTACAAATACTACTTAATTACTTCTGCATACGTGGGTATCCTATATTAATAATTACTAAACTAATTCACAATCTACCTATATTTAATAGGAAGGTGAAAAATACACAGATTTTTATGAAGGCATCAATACTAATTACACAGTATTTCATTTAAAGAAAGAATATATTACAATTTCCAGTTTCCCATAACATTACTATTTTTCTTTTGTCTTAATTCTTTTTTTCTTTCTTTATTTCTTTTTTTCATATATATCACCACACATTCTCAGATTCTGGGTGCCATCAAACTTCGTACACAATACTGATTATCCAAAAAAGAGAAAAAGAGAGACAAACATAAGCATTGGCCATCATATATAATTTTTCTAAAAAAATATACCTAAAGAAAAACAGACAGATCATAATCCTTATTCATACCACATGGAACTAAAGAGTTCAAAGTAAAGATCCAAAATGCCTCTCTTTGTTTCAAATGTTGTTCCCTATCCCCCCCTCTTCTACCAGGGGGGATGTGTTCCAAGATTTGGAATCTAAGTTGGCTCACCCCATGTTGTGCTTCTAGGAAATGAGTCGCTACTGGGGATTTTAGATTTTTTCTCCTAATATTTGATTTATGCTCTGTAATTCTATCACGTACCCTACGGGTCGTCTCCCCTACATAAATCAAACCACATGGGCATTTAAGGAGGTAGATGGCATACTCTGTGTTACAAGTTAAAAAATCTTTAATCCAAAACTTTTTCCCTGACTGTGGATGTACAAATGTAGATCCCTTGATCATACTATTACAGTGGGTGCACCCCAGACAAGGGTAACAACCTAGATTTTTGCTTGTAATATATTTCTGTTTATCACTCTTGGTACTCCCAATGTCTGCCTTTACCAAAGAATCTCTAAGGTTCCTACTTCTTCTATACGCAGGCATAGGTGTCTGCTGAAATTCTGGTATGTCTGAATTACAATTCGATAAGATGTACCAATGTTTGCAAATGATCTTATGAATTTGTGTACTTAATTCATTATATCTGGAGACAAACACCAATTTTTCCCCATCTTTCTTTTTAACTTTTTCTCCAGGTTTCAAAAGACTCTCTCTTGTCATCCCTAATATCTTTTCAATTTCTTTGTGGATCAAATTCTCATCATATCCTCGATCCAAAAAGAGATCTCCCATCTCCCTCAGCCTTTTTTCACTTAAGTTGTCTTCTGACACGATGCGGCGTACCCGCATCAACTGGCTTTTTGGTAGGGAGTTTTTTAAGGATTGAGGATGAGCACTGCTTGCTAATAAAAGATCATTCCTATCCGTCTCTTTCTTATACAAATCTATCCTGATTCTATCCTTATCTTTAAACACCAAAGTGTCTAAAAAGGCAACACTTTCCTCACTGTGGACCAGGGTAAACTTGATATTCCTTGTAGAGAAATTTAGTGTGTCCACAAACTGCAATAGGCTACCAATGTCGCCCAGCCATATGCCAAAAACATCATCAATATAGCGCCACCATGTGGCGCCATATTGTTTAAAAAGTTTATTATTATAAACCAGTTTCTCTTCATATATACTCATATAGATGTTGGCATATGTAGGGGCGACATTGGAGCCCATTGCTGTACCTTGCTTTTGAATATAAAATTGATCTTGGAATAAAAAGTAATTGTAACGAAGTATGATGTCCAATAATTCCAATATAAAATGTTTCTCTTCCCCATTAAACAGATTTGAGTCTGTCATCATTTTGTCCACTGCCCCCACACCCCCATCATGACTGATGGAGGTGTAAAGGCTGGACACATCCATACTATAGAGGATACATTTATCCAGAGAAACAGAGATATCCTCCAATTTGTTTAGGAAATCCCCAGTGTCTCTGATGAATGATTGAGACTCCACTACAAACCTCCTAAGGATACGGTCTAGATAAACAGAAACACCCGAGAACACACTGTCCACCCCAGCCACAATCGGACGGCCTGGTGGTTTCATCAAATTTTTATGGATTTTTGGAAGTGTGTATAGGACAGGTGTTCTCGGGTGTTTGTTAATCAAAAACTCTTTTTCCTCCTGTCCAATAATGCCCTTTTGAATAGCAATATCAATACACCTGTTTAGTTCCTTCTGAATGATAAAAACAGGATTATATATGATCGGCAAATAAATATCTTTATCAGACAACTGGTGTAATATTTCTGATACATAATCCCCTTTATTCTGTAACACAGTGGCTCCGCCCTTATCAGCAGATTTAATTATTAATAGTTTGTTATTCTTAATATTCAACAAACTATCTCTCTCCTTTCTAGAGAAATTGGATACCCTGTGTTTAAACTTAAATCCCCTGGTGCTGTGCTTCTTTTTCAATTTATTGATATCACAATACACTTGGGAAATAAACGTATCTATGCTCTTGTGATAATATTGAGGATTAAATCTTTTTTTGTTTTTAAGTTGTAATCTCTTTAAACTCAATTGGTCCCTTGTACTTGACTTATATATATTCACATTCTCAGATGTTATTACATTCCCCTCAGTACTCTTTAAAGCAAAGAACGATTTCAATTTGATCTTTCTAAACAATTTATATAAGTCCTGATCAAGTTCAAAAAAGTCACATTTATTTTGTGGGCAGAATGACAACCCCTTATCCAGGACACACAGTTCCTCATTTTTTATGATTTGATCCGAAATATTAATTACCAGTCTGTCCTTTTGCTCTTTCCTAGGTCGTTCTATCAATACCTCACCGACATTACCTATTTCTTGCGCCGTGTTCGACTGTTGCCTTGACGGGTACTGCGTGTCTGTTTCCCCGTTCCTGTGGCGGTGCTTTTTCCCTCCGCGGCGGAATCGTTTGCCGCTGTTTCGTCTGAGTCCCCCGTCGATTCACTCGACGTGTTCTGCGACATCCCTTCTCCTCTCGGTCTCCGCTGCCGCCGCCATCTTGGACCGGAAGTCCCACCTCCTGACCTGTTCTGCGGGTCATACTTCCAGCGGTAGACTCGATCTGTCGAGTAATCTTCCTCATCACGGAGGAATTTCGATCTTTTCCTTTCTTCCAGCGTTTTCCGTAACTCCGCTATCTGGGAATTTGTCTCCAGATATAATGAATTAAGTACACAAATTCATAAGATCATTTGCAAACATTGGTACATCTTATCGAATTGTAATTCAGACATACCAGAATTTCAGCAGACACCTATGCCTGCGTATAGAAGAAGTAGGAACCTTAGAGATTCTTTGGTAAAGGCAGACATTGGGAGTACCAAGAGTGATAAACAGAAATATATTACAAGCAAAAATCTAGGTTGTTACCCTTGTCTGGGGTGCACCCACTGTAATAGTATGATCAAGGGATCTACATTTGTACATCCACAGTCAGGGAAAAAGTTTTGGATTAAAGATTTTTTAACTTGTAACACAGAGTATGCCATCTACCTCCTTAAATGCCCATGTGGTTTGATTTATGTAGGGGAGACGACCCGTAGGGTACGTGATAGAATTACAGAGCATAAATCAAATATTAGGAGAAAAAATCTAAAATCCCCAGTAGCGACTCATTTCCTAGAAGCACAACATGGGGTGAGCCAACTTAGATTCCAAATCTTGGAACACATCCCCCCTGGTAGAAGAGGGGGGGATAGGGAACAACATTTGAAACAAAGAGAGGCATTTTGGATCTTTACTTTGAACTCTTTAGTTCCATGTGGTATGAATAAGGATTATGATCTGTCTGTTTTTCTTTAGGTATATTTTTTTAGAAAAATTATATATGATGGCCAATGCTTATGTTTGTCTCTCTTTTTCTCTTTTTTGGATAATCAGTATTGTGTACGAAGTTTGATGGCACCCAGAATCTGAGAATGTGTGGTGATATATATGAAAAAAAGAAATAAAGAAAGAAAAAAAGAATTAAGACAAAAGAAAAATAGTAATGTTATGGGAAACTGGAAATTGTAATATATTCTTTCTTTAAATGAAATACTGTGTAATTAGTATTGATGCCTTCATAAAAATCTGTGTATTTTTCACCTTCCTATTAAATATAGGTAGATTGTGAATTAGTTTAGTAATTATTAATATAGGATACCCACGTATGCAGAAGTAATTAAGTAGTATTTGTAGTTGGTAAAGAGTTAACTAGAATGTGGGTGTGTCCTTAGGAGTATATAAGGAGGGAGAGGAAGTGATGTTAGTATGGCATGATGAAGGACATGTAGTCCGAAACGTTGCTATCTGTTTGTACTCCTGGATATGCAATAAAGAATTGAAAAGTTTATTGGAGTGCTGCTATTCACTTTTTTGAGTTCTGGAATTTGAATTCTGGGTCGTGCAGTGCCCAGCGATAGCGTGCACCCATCTTATAACAGTGTGAGCTGGACTTGTTGGATTGATTGATTATATTTGTTACTGCACTAGTCACTTGCACCGCTGTTCCAATGGAGACTGGAAATAATGCAGACTTGAGTACAACAACATTTGCTTACACAGATTTGGAGGCATCCAGAATCACTACTTTGGCATTGGGATCCAGAGACTTCCTAAGGGTACTGCCAGTGGATAAAGCTGGTAATAACTATGAAAGAGCTGTTAAAAAACATGTGGCCTTTGAATTGCACTCAACCACATTAGCTGAATATTACCGGGTGAGAAGAATTCCCCGGGGCCTTCGAATGAGTGCCAGACCTACTCTGATGGTGGATAACATGGAATACTGCAAGAAGTTTGAGCTTATTCTAAATAAATGCTCGTTTGATCTTATGGTGCTTACAGTGGAGTGTTTACAAAAAGAGCTGGAAATACAACAAACAGATATTGGCCGCTTAGAAGCTGAGTTAAAGGCAGCACTTACCATCGATGAGATGGACAAATTTCTTGCAGGGGTGAATTCCCAGATAGCGGAGTTACGGAAAACGCTGGAAGAAAGGAAAAGATCGAAATTCCTCCGTGATGAGGAAGATTACTCGACAGATCGAGTCTACCGCTGGAAGTATGACCCGCAGAACAGGTCAGGAGGTGGGACTTCCGGTCCAAGATGGCGGCGGCAGCGGAGACCGAGAGGAGAAGGGATGTCGCAGAACACGTCGAGTGAATCGACGGGGGACTCAGACGAAACAGCGGCAAACGATTCCGCCGCGGAGGGAAAAAGCACCGCCACAGGAACGGGGAAACAGACACGCAGTACCCGTCAAGGCAACAGTCGAACACGGCGCAAGAAATAGGTAATGTCGGTGAGGTATTGATAGAACGACCTAGGAAAGAGCAAAAGGACAGACTGGTAATTAATATTTCGGATCAAATCATAAAAAATGAGGAACTGTGTGTCCTGGATAAGGGGTTGTCATTCTGCCCACAAAATAAATGTGACTTTTTTGAACTTGATCAGGACTTATATAAATTGTTTAGAAAGATCAAATTGAAATCGTTCTTTGCTTTAAAGAGTACTGAGGGGAATGTAATAACATCTGAGAATGTGAATATATATAAGTCAAGTACAAGGGACCAATTGAGTTTAAAGAGATTACAACTTAAAAACAAAAAAAGATTTAATCCTCAATATTATCACAAGAGCATAGATACGTTTATTTCCCAAGTGTATTGTGATATCAATAAATTGAAAAAGAAGCACAGCACCAGGGGATTTAAGTTTAAACACAGGGTATCCAATTTCTCTAGAAAGGAGAGAGATAGTTTGTTGAATATTAAGAATAACAAACTATTAATAATTAAATCTGCTGATAAGGGCGGAGCCACTGTGTTACAGAATAAAGGGGATTATGTATCAGAAATATTACACCAGTTGTCTGATAAAGATATTTATTTGCCGATCATATATAATCCTGTTTTTATCATTCAGAAGGAACTAAACAGGTGTATTGATATTGCTATTCAAAAGGGCATTATTGGACAGGAGGAAAAAGAGTTTTTGATTAACAAACACCCGAGAACACCTGTCCTATACACACTTCCAAAAATCCATAAAAATTTGATGAAACCACCAGGCCGTCCGATTGTGGCTGGGGTGGACAGTGTGTTCTCGGGTGTTTCTGTTTATCTAGACCGTATCCTTAGGAGGTTTGTAGTGGAGTCTCAATCATTCATCAGAGACACTGGGGATTTCCTAAACAAATTGGAGGATATCTCTGTTTCTCTGGATAAATGTATCCTCTATAGTATGGATGTGTCCAGCCTTTACACCTCCATCAGTCATGATGGGGGTGTGGGGGCAGTGGACAAAATGATGACAGACTCAAATCTGTTTAATGGGGAAGAGAAACATTTTATATTGGAATTATTGGACATCATACTTCGTTACAATTACTTTTTATTCCAAGATCAATTTTATATTCAAAAGCAAGGTACAGCAATGGGCTCCAATGTCGCCCCTACATATGCCAACATCTATATGAGTATATATGAAGAGAAACTGGTTTATAATAATAAACTTTTTAAACAATATGGCGCCACATGGTGGCGCTATATTGATGATGTTTTTGGCATATGGCTGGGCGACATTGGTAGCCTATTGCAGTTTGTGGACACACTAAATTTCTCTACAAGGAATATCAAGTTTACCCTGGTCCACAGTGAGGAAAGTGTTGCCTTTTTAGACACTTTGGTGTTTAAAGATAAGGATAGAATCAGGATAGATTTGTATAAGAAAGAGACGGATAGGAATGATCTTTTATTAGCAAGCAGTGCTCATCCTCAATCCTTAAAAAACTCCCTACCAAAAAGCCAGTTGATGCGGGTACGCCGCATCGTGTCAGAAGACAACTTAAGTGAAAAAAGGCTGAGGGAGATGGGAGATCTCTTTTTGGATCGAGGATATGATGAGAATTTGATCCACAAAGAAATTGAAAAGATATTAGGGATGACAAGAGAGAGTCTTTTGAAACCTGGAGAAAAAGTTAAAAAGAAAGATGGGGAAAAATTGGTGTTTGTCTCCAGATATAATGAATTAAGTACACAAATTCATAAGATCATTTGCAAACATTGGTACATCTTATCGAATTGTAATTCAGACATACCAGAATTTCAGCAGACACCTATGCCTGCGTATAGAAGAAGTAGGAACCTTAGAGATTCTTTGGTAAAGGCAGACATTGGGAGTACCAAGAGTGATAAACAGAAATATATTACAAGCAAAAATCTAGGTTGTTACCCTTGTCTGGGGTGCACCCACTGTAATAGTATGATCAAGGGATCTACATTTGTACATCCACAGTCAGGGAAAAAGTTTTGGATTAAAGATTTTTTAACTTGTAACACAGAGTATGCCATCTACCTCCTTAAATGCCCATGTGGTTTGATTTATGTAGGGGAGACGACCCGTAGGGTACGTGATAGAATTACAGAGCATAAATCAAATATTAGGAGAAAAAATCTAAAATCCCCAGTAGCGACTCATTTCCTAGAAGCACAACATGGGGTGAGCCAACTTAGATTCCAAATCTTGGAACACATCCCCCCTGGTAGAAGAGGGGGGGATAGGGAACAACATTTGAAACAAAGAGAGGCATTTTGGATCTTTACTTTGAACTCTTTAGTTCCATGTGGTATGAATAAGGATTATGATCTGTCTGTTTTTCTTTAGGTATATTTTTTTAGAAAAATTATATATGATGGCCAATGCTTATGTTTGTCTCTCTTTTTCTCTTTTTTGGATAATCAGTATTGTGTACGAAGTTTGATGGCACCCAGAATCTGAGAATGTGTGGTGATATATATGAAAAAAAGAAATAAAGAAAGAAAAAAAGAATTAAGACAAAAGAAAAATAGTAATGTTATGGGAAACTGGAAATTGTAATATATTCTTTCTTTAAATGAAATACTGTGTAATTAGTATTGATGCCTTCATAAAAATCTGTGTATTTTTCACCTTCCTATTAAATATAGGTAGATTGTGAATTAGTTTAGTAATTATTAATATAGGATACCCACGTATGCAGAAGTAATTAAGTAGTATTTGTAGTTGGTAAAGAGTTAACTAGAATGTGGGTGTGTCCTTAGGAGTATATAAGGAGGGAGAGGAAGTGATGTTAGTATGGCATGATGAAGGACATGTAGTCCGAAACGTTGCTATCTGTTTGTACTCCTGGATATGCAATAAAGAATTGAAAAGTTTATTGGAGTGCTGCTATTCACTTTTTTGAGTTCAGTCTTCACATTTAGCAGAATCTCATACGAATCGACTTGTATTGTTTCTTCGAGATCATGGTTGGAGGATCAATTTACCGAAAAGTTCATTGATTCCTCAGACAAGGGTAACCTTTTTAGGTTTCCAGATAGATTCAGTGTCCATGAAGAGACGTCTAAAATTGATTTCAGCTTGTCGAAACCTTCAGTCTCAATTATTCCCTTCGGTAGCCTTATGCATGGAAATTCTAGGTCTTATGACTGCTGCATCGGACGCGATCCCCTTTGCTCGTTTTCACATGCGACCTCTTCAGCTCTGTATGCTGAACCAGTGGTGCAGGGATTACACAAAGATATCTCAAATTATATCTTTAAAAAATGATTGTGCGACACTCTCTGACGTGGTGGACAGATCACCATCGTTTAGTTCAGGGGGCTTCTTTTGTTCTTCCGACCTGGACTGTAATTTCAACAGATGCAAGTCTGTCAAGTTGGGGAGCTGTTTGGGGGTCTCTGACAGCACAAGGGGTTTGGGAATCTCAGGAGGTGAGATTAACAATCAATATTTTGGAACTCCGTGCAATTTTCAGAGCTCTTCAGTCATGGCCTCTTCTAAAGAGAGAATCGTTCATTTGTTTTCAGACAGACAATGTCACAACTGTGGCATATATCAATCATCAAGGAGGGACTCGCAGTCCTCTGGCTATGAAAGAAGTATCTTGAATACTGGTATGGGCGGAATCCAGCTCCTGTCTAATTTCTGCGGTTCATATCCCAGGTATAGACAATTGGGAAGCGGATTATCTCAGTCGCCAAACGTTACATCCGGGCGAATGGTCTCTTCACCCAGAGGTATTTCTTCAGATTGTTCAAATGTGGGGACTTCCAGAAATAGATCTGATGGCTTCTCATCTAAACAAGAAACTTCCCAGGTATCTGTCCAGATCCAGGGATCCTCAGGCGGAAGCAGTGGATGCATTGTCACTTCCTTGGAAGTATCATCCTGCCTATATCTTTCCGCCTCTAGTTCTTCTTCCAAGAGTAATCTCCAAGATTCTGAAGGAATGCTCGTTTGTTCTGCTGGTGGCTCCAGCATGGCCTCACAGGTTTTGGTATGCGGATCTTGTCCGGATGGCCTCTTGCCAACCATGGACTCTTCCGTTAAGACCAGACCTTTTGTCACAAGGTCCTTTTTTCCATCAGGATCTCAAATCCTTAAATTTGAAGGTATGGAGATTGAACGCTTGATTCTTAGTCAAAGAGGTTTCTCTGACTCTGTGATTAATACTATGTTACAGGCTCGTAAATCTGTATCTAGGAAGATATATTATCGAGTTTGAAAGACTTACATTTCTTGGTGTCTTTCTCATCATTTTTCCTGGCATTCTTTTAGAATTCCGAGAATTTTACAGTTTCTTCAGGATGGTTTGGATAAAGGTTTGTCTGCAAGTTCCTTGAAAGGACAAATCTCTGCTCTTTCTGTTCTTTTTCACAGAAAGATTGCTAATCTTCCTGATATTCATTGTTTTGTACAAGCTTTGGTTCGTATAAAACCTGTTATTAAATCAATTTCTCCTCCTTGGAGTTTGAATTTGGTTCTGGGGGCTCTTCAAGCTCCTCCGTTTGAACCTATGCATTCACTGGACATTAAATTACTTTCTTGGAAAGTTTTGTTTCTTTTGGCCATCTCTTCTGCTGCCCCTCCTGGTAGGAATGTATATCCCATATGTCACTAGCTCATGGACTCTTGCTAATATGAAAGAAATGAATTTATCAGGTAAGTTCTTACATAAATTATGTTTTTTTTTGTTAAAGAGACAGGCCACTCCTCTTTTCCTACCAAACGCCGGGGCTGCTACTACCTCACCAATCCACCCCATTCCTAATTTAGCCGCTTCATTTTCATTCAGATGTGTCTCTTGTAATAGAGCTATATCTGGAGCGGATTTTTTAAGTTGATATACTATTCTCTTCCTCTTTATAGGCGAGGTTATTCCCCCCACATTCCCAGATAAAATTTTAACTGAGTTTTTCATTTGTCTGTCTAAGATATTTTAATAATGCCCTACTAATGATTGAAAAAAATGGAGGGGTATGGTAGGAGGGGGGGGGGGGGGGTAGGGGAGGAGGAGAGAAGGTGAAAAAGAAAAAAAACCGCACATGCATACATACATAATCTGACAGCTTGTTATACTTCCTAATTGCCAAACTATTCTTATACATCAGAATTTTGTAGTTGCTTAACATTTTTTATGTATTGTTTGGCTTCCTTGGTATTGTCTATCAGGGTAATCTCAGAATTCTGCCAAATTTTAAGTCTTGCTGGATAAATCATGGTAGATTTTATCCCTAAATCAACCATTTGTGTGCAGAGAGGTGACATTTCTCTTCTCTTATTTAACGTCTCTGAAGAATAGTCCTGGAATATTAGTATCTTTTTATTATGGACTTCAAATGAAATAGCTTTACGATATAGAGTAAGAAGTTTATGCTAATCCTGAAAATTCAGAATTCTTGCTATAATTGGTCTCTTCAACACATGAGAAACATCTTTTATTTTAGCTGATCCTACCCTATGAGCTCTTTCAACAGCTAATGGGAGTTGTTCAAGGGGGAATCCCAACGCTTTAGGTATTATAGAAGAGATTAATTCCATTATATTCGAATATTCTTGTAATTCTGGTATGCCAACAAATTTTAAATTGTTCCTTCTAGACCTGTCTTCTAGGTCATCAATTCGCATTTGCAAGTTCTGTATTAATTTTGCTTGTGAAT
Source organism: Bombina bombina (assembly GCF_027579735.1). Classification (NCBI taxonomy): domain Eukaryota; kingdom Metazoa; phylum Chordata; class Amphibia; order Anura; family Bombinatoridae; genus Bombina; species Bombina bombina. Next base: position 708,835,783 of record NC_069499.1, on the reverse strand, counting down.
CAAGAGAAGATTGTTGACTAAATTGTAAATAATCTATATCAGATATTCTACTCTCTATCTCAGAAAGCCTATTAGAGAATTGCTTAACTTCATTAGACAAGGAGACTATCTCCTTTCTTATATTGACGAATTGTGGCATAAAAATGTCAGAAATTTGTTTCTCCAAGCTCTCAATATTAATATTTTGACTTCTGTTAGGACTTTTATGAGAGAGAGAGAGAGAGAGAGAGAGAGAGAGAGAGAGAGAGAGAGAGAGAGAGAGAGAGAGAGAGAGAGAGAGAGAGAGAGAGAGAGAGAGAGAGAGAGAGAGAGAGAGAGAGAGAGAGAGAGAGAGAGAGAGAGAGAGAGAGAGAGAGAGAGAGAGAAAGAAAATGAATGTTGATATAGGCTTAGCGAGAGAGAGAGAAAAAGAACAACAAAGGAAGTGAGGGGGGGGGGGGGGGGGGGAGATTGATACCCCTAAAAGTGATCAAACATACACAGTGTTCAGAAGGCTAAAGAAGCTTTAGTGATTAATTATACAGAATGTGAGAAAAAGAAAATGTGCAGACTGACATACAGTACTGCAGTGATACCAGGGTAAGCATTCTTAATGGTAAGACGATTAAGACCCCTATAATCGATGCATGGTCTTAACTCGCCACCCTTTTTCTTCACAAAGAAGAAACCAGCCCCTGCAGGAGAGCAGGATTTGCGGATGATCCCCCACGACAGAGCATCGGCAACTTACTTCTCCATGGGTAACTTATACTGCACAACCTGGGATTTATAGGAAGGATTTGGGCTATCCATCTGGAACAAGGCAGCAGTTTCAGAAAAAGGCATCAATAAGAAGCATTAAAGCTCATTGCCAGCAGAGATCCACTTACTTGCAACAAAGTGCCACGAGTCCCAAACAATAAGGAACCAAACAGGGAACATGCCGACTGTATTCCAGGCATGTTTAAGCCTACTAATAAGGCCCCTTCCTGCACACGCGCATTGACGTCATCACTTAATGCTGAATTACACTGTCACTTCCGGATTCAATATGGCAAAGCATAACAGAGCAGTGTAACAAGCACATCTCCGCAGAGGATTGAGGCATTAACAGCATGCCTCCTACCACCAATGATAGCCTCGGTCAGAAGGGAATGTGTAAGCAGCCCGGTGTGCATAGAAAGCCAGCTAACCTCCACCTTAACTTACCAGATAAGACTCTAGGGACCTAGCTCTTACCATCCTATGATGGACAGAACTGGGAATAAGGATGCAAGCTCAGGTAAGGGAGGGTTATAGTTATTTCTGTCCATGCCCCCTCTCGAGAGGGATCTCACCTGGTAAGTATAGGTTGGCCAAGATACAGCAATTTCAAATACAGAAATATATATATATATATATATATATATATATATATATATATATATATATATATATATATATATATATATATATATAAAGGAACAATGTCCGATACTTTTAATACTCTGCTGTATATGTAAGACGTTATTTGGTATACATTAAGGGGAAACACTTTTTATAGTACAGTGTCCATTTAAGCTCTTAGCTTGACAGATGAGCTAGATGTGATGCAAAAGAAGAGAGAAAGAGGAGTAGTGTGGGATTACAGTCAAATGCCAACCAGTTGCTGCACATAAGCAGCTTGGCATAGAATGCAGTTCCAGGAAAGTGACTATATATCCCTGAGGGTCAGAAGCAAATATTATATATTCTCAGGATACACATTTCCAACACAAGGTTATGCAAGACTGATTATACAATAGCATCTAAGAGAAATGTTAATAGTTTTTTTTTTATCAATTAACAAAATGCAAAGTGAGTGAACAGAAGACAAATCTAAATTTAAATAATATTTTGTGTGACCACCCTTTGCCTTCAAAACAGCATCAATTCTTCAAGGTATACTTGTGCAGTCAGGAATTTTGTAGGCATATATTTAGGTGCATGATTAAACAATTATACCAAACAGGTATTAAATAATAATAATATATTTAGGTTAATAATATAAAATGTAGGTTAAAACACAATCATTAACTGGAACAGAAACAGCTGTGTAGGAGGTATATAACTAAATGAAGAACAGCCAGACTCTGCTAACAATGGAAGGTTGCTGAAGACAGTTTAATGTCAAAAGTCATACACCATGGCAAGACTGAGCACAGCAACGAGTCACAAGATAGTTATACTGCATCAGCAAGGTCTCTCCCGGGCAGAAATTTCAATGCAGATAGGGGTTTCCAGATGTGCTGTTCAAGCCTTTTTAAAGAAGAACAAAATAATGGGCAATATTGAGGACTATAAACACAGTGTGTGGCCAAGGAAACTTGCAGCAGCAGATGAAAGACACTTCATGCTTACTTTCCTTTGCAATCGAAAGATGTCCAGTAGTACTCAAATTTGGCAGAAACCAGTGGAACCCTGGTATTACCCATCCACTATCCAGAGAAGTCTGGTCACAAGTTGTCTTCACAGAAGATGTGCCACCAAAGATCCATGCCCCTGATGTGAAAATAAGGCCAAACAACTTAAAGGGACAGTCTAGTCCAAAATAAACTTTCACGATTCAGATAGGGCATGTAATTTTAAACAACTTTCCAATTTTCTTTTAGCACCAATTTTGCTTTGGGGTGTTAGTTCATGTGTGTCATATAGATAACATTGTGCTCACGCACGTGGAGTTACCTAGGAGTCAGCACTGATTGGCTAAAATGCAAGTCTGTCAAAATAACTGAAATAAGAGGGCAGTTTGCAGAGGCTTAGATACAAGGTAATTGCAGAGGTAAAATGTGTATTATTATAACTGTGTTGGTTATGCAAAACTGTGGAATGGGTAATAAATTGATTATCTATCTTTTAAAACAATAACAATTCTGGTGTAGACTTCCCTTTAACTTTGTACTAAAACTCAGTAACTGGGGTGCAGAAAAATTACAGTAGGTGCTCTCGACTGATGAGTGAAATTTTAAATATTTGGCTTTAGCAGAAAGCAGTTTGTTCTCCAAGGAGCTGGCGAGCAGTACAATAATGAGTGTCTGCAGAACAGGACAGAAGCATGGTGGAGGTTCCTTGCAAGTTGTGGATTTGGTCAAATCTGAGAAGTACAGGCAGGTTATCCATCATTCCCAAACCTTTGGAAAACAGCACAGTCACAATACTTGGGCACGGAACCTCAGACTTGCTAAGTCTTATTTAATAACAAATTTCAACATACGTTCCAGGTGCCAATATATTTAAAAAGACCTTTATTAAAGCCTTAGTTTTTATAAAGAGGATGCTCTGTGCCAGATGTCTTCAGGATGGACCCGCTCCACGCCGCCGGGATCAAGATAGAAGATGCTGCCTGGATGAAGATTGAAGAGGCCGTCTGGATGAAGACTTCTCGCCGCTTGGATGAGGACTTTGCCGCCGGGATGAAGATTGAAGAGGCCGTCTGGATGTAGACTTCTCGGCACCTGGGTGAGGACTTCTCTGACGGTATAAAGATCGTTCAAGTGGGACTTCAAAAACTGAAAATGGATCGTCTTGGGGTTAGTGTTAGGTTTTTTTATGGGTTTTTTTGGGTGGGTTTTATTTTTAGATTAGGGTTTGGACAGTAAAGGAGCTGAATGGATAATGGGTAGCTTAGGTTTTTTAGATAGTTTTTTTTATTTTGTGGGTTTGGGGGGTGGGGGTTTGTAATTTTAGTGAGTATTTGTATTGTTTTTCATAAACAGAGCTAATTTCTTTAGGGCAATACCCTACAAAAGGCCCTTTTAAGGGTTATTGGTATTTTGAAGTTTTTTTTTTTTTTTAATGGGTATTAGAATAAGAATAATTTTTATTATTTTTGATAATTTGCTTGTTATTTTGTATAATGTATTTTTTTAGGGGGTGTTTGTTTTTATTTTGTAGCAAAATAGCTTTTTAACTTTGGGCAATGCCCTACAAAAGGCCCTTTTAAGGGCCCTTGGTAGTTTGGGGGGTGGGGGTTTGTATAGTGTTAGGGGGTGTTTGTTTTTTGTAGCAAAAGAGCTGTTTAACTTAGGGCAATACCCTACAAAAGGCTCTTTTAAGGGCCCATGGTAGTTTGGGGGGTGGGGGTTTGTATACTGTTAGGGGTGTTTGTTTGTTTGTTTTTTTGCAGCAAAAGAGCCCTACAAAAGACCCTTAGTTAAAATAAATACAAACTTACCTGTGAAATAAAAATAAAACCTAAGCTAGCTACA